>NC_061508.1:288716503-288804744 GCF_022539505.1 Lolium rigidum
AGAGGCTGCCATCCGGGCCCTACATCCCTCGGCGGTGCGGATTTGCGTTGACTCGGCCGGCGAACCCGAGATTTCGAGATGCACCACGTCCCGGGCCACCATACGCGACGTTTTGGCCGCTTTCGTCGGGCTAGGTGGCCTCAAAAACGAGAAAAAAAAGTTTTGACATGCACCACGGAGGGACCAAAATCGTCGGCCATGGTACACCGAGCAACCACGGCGCGACTTCAACTTCGTCGGCCATGGCAACTTTTCTTGTAGTGTGGAGCTGTCCTTTCTTCAAACACTGCTGGGACTCAGGAATGAGCCGATTGCCTACAATCGAGAACTGCCCAGAATGTAAACAGAAGAGGAAGGGAACAAATGAAGTTTCAGTGTTCAAGCGTCTAGGACCTCTCCCACCTCAGAACAAACGAGCTGAGTCATCTCAAGATGAAGACTTCAAGGAGTCAGAAGAAGAAGATAGATATCACCGACCAAGGTGGTGTCCTGATGGACTCAGCCACTCCCAAAAGCGCAGAGTGCAACGGCTACGAAACTTGGAGGAAGCCGAGGCGCGATGCACTGTATACGTTGAGGAAAGCACGGCCCGACCTGGCCGTGAAAATTCAGCAAACACTGGAGACAGAGGCTCGCCCACCAAAGAAAGTGTGGCGACCCAAACAGACAAAAGCCGATGCAGGGACATCGGCTGATACAAACATGGTGTTCGTTCTCCCGTCAGAGTTTTGTGCTCCAAGAGATGAGGAAGTATCAGTGGCACAGTTTGATTGCGGGCCACGACCAGTTATCTTTGAGAAGCCACGAGAAAGGAGCTACAGGCATCTGAAAGCCCTATACATGAAGGGTTATATCAATGGGCAGCCTATCAGCAAGATGCTGGTTGACACGGGAGCAGCAGTCAACATAATGTCGTACTCCATGTTACGACGTTTGGGACGTTCCACTGAAGATCTGATCAAGACCAACGTCACGCTAAGCGATTTCAACGGCCAACCGTCAGAAGCCAAGGGTGTTCTGAACGTGGACTTAACTGTCGGCCGAAAGACCATCCCTACGTCCTTCTTGATCGTCGACAGCAAGAGCACTTACGTTGTCCTGCTAGGAAGGGATTGGATCCATGCTAACTGCTGCATCCCATCTACAATGCATCAGTGCATCATACAATGGGATGGAGATGAAGTGGAGGTTGTTCATGCCGATGATTCGATCGATATCTCTTTGGCTGCCATGAACATCTGGGAAGTAAATGACCAAGAGCCGCTCTCTGGAATCAATCTGGACGACTGCGAGCGCATCGAAGCTACAAAAAATGGGGTGAGGCTGGTCTTATCCACTGGCCTGACAGAGTAGCAAGATCCAAGTCTATGGACGTACGTGGCAAGGCCGATCCCTGCGATCGGCCCCAAAAAATAATAAACAAGGATCTCACTTCAAGCATGCCACGTCGCTATAGCAGAGAACCAAGAAGTTGTAAACCCTCGTTAAGCATTGCAATGGAAAAGGAAGCCGGTTCTGGCAATCGGCCAAAATTAGCCTCAACATGCCTTCTGCCTGTGTTCATCATTGATTTAGCAGGCGATGGAAAGTTGGGGTGTGGGTTTACAGCAGCTGACGGACTAGAAGAGATTGACATTGGTCCTGGGGATAAGCCACGACCAACATTTATCAGCAAATAGTCGGATCGAGAACTGCAAGGGAAGCCGATTCCAGCAATCGGCTAAAATTATTCTCACCACACATGTTCACTGATGTGCTATTTAGCATGGTGAGTGGTGAGGCAAGCTTGAATTGGCTGAAAAGCCGATATCTTCAATCACTTGAAGGATTCGGCTCGGGGGGCATACACACAGAGAAGGTACGAGGCTACGAAGTATGTACCCAGGAGAAGCCGATTCATAAAATCGATCGGCTAATAAAAAATCGAAAATTCAAAAAAATTCAGCACAGCCGATGCACAGCCATCGACTTTAGAATTACAGAGTTTAAGCTGCCACTTGATCAGGCCTCACTGAAGGAAAATTTCTAAGGCATAGAGTACACCAGTACGGACGTGATCCACCTCTGTATCCTTGACTTGAAGACAGGCAACGTCACGACTGGCCAGGGCTTCAACTGCAGCGTCATTGGGACGAGGGGCTGGATTTCTTCAAGGATGTTCTTCACCTCCTCGGAGTTTTCGACCAATATCTCAATGGATGAAGGAAGCAAAGCTTTGAGGCGTTGGAGGTGGTGAGCCGATCTGAGCAGCAAAGCAAAAGAACTGAGCCAGGAGGAGTTGGAGAGCCATTACATGTGAAGCTTCTTGGTTCAAGAAAGGGGTTTGCTGGTCCTTCCGAGCCTTCTTGGTGCATCGACTCCTTGTGCGTAAGCTTTCCTATCCTGTTTTGATGGGAGTTGGAGGCCGACCTTTTCTTAGAAGCCGATGGTGGCACATCTGGCTGGTGTTGCGTGGTGGTGTACCCAGAGGTGCCTAAGCTGGAGCTTCGTCAGCTGGATTGCATGTCCTCGATGATATCATCTTCGGTAGAAGGTCTACGAGAGCAGGATTACTGGACTTAATAGGCTAACTAAAGCCTAGAGGGGTGTTTGCCCTTCAAAGTTTTCCTGGCAGCCACCTTTTTCACTACTATTCTCGCCTTGACTGAGGCTCGGGGGCAGCTGGCCCTGAAGATCCTTTGCTCTTGGGAGCCAATTTTGGTTGAAATCGGCTAACTCTGCACCACAATTTTTGTAAAACAGTGGTGAATTATTGCAGAAGGGAACCATCGGAGCTGGTGAGAGGAGTTTGAAGGGGGAGCCATTATCATTGATAGGCTCTGGGCCAGTTTGTTGCTGCAAGGGAACAGAGCATCACAAGGAAAGTTGTGAGCAAATGGTACCTGTTATGCAGATGTATCAGCTTCAACGTCAAGTTGTTTCAGCTACGGTCCTACAAGCTTTCCTGGAGGCGTTGATTCAGGAGTTTTGCCGTCAGGTCTAACATCACGATCGGATGATTTGGAGTCCAAAATCTAAGGGTCCCAAGGCTGTGGGTTGGACCTGTTCGATTGGAAATTTGGGATCTGAATTTGAGCAAGGATTGCAAGTTACTGTCTGAGGGGATAACTGGATTGACCTGTCTTGCAATTTATTGTGAAAAAACTGATGCGTTGCCATCGGCTCATTGAGCATTGACCAAGTTGACAATCGGCAAAGTCAAGATAAGGGAGAATCGGCTAAATCGATATGAAAGAAATCGGCAAAGTCAAATTGGAGGAAGTTCTTCATTGATAATAAGATTTCTTACATAAAAGAGCTGATTGCTCTCAAAAGGAAGACATGGTGGCAGAGGAGGGCTTTTGGAGTGCTAATGCGAAGGGGATGAAGAGGGGAACTGCAAGAAGTGGCTAAATAAAAGGGGATATAGCGGAGATTTAATGCTTAAGTAGTTTCCGAGGATGTGGTGCCAAAACTGTCAAATCGTGCAGAGAAGTTGAGAAGGCAAGGTATCATGATGAAGAATACTGCGACGGTTCTGCCCTGCCACGACATGACCCCTCAAAGAAAAAACAGAGTGGTTTTGAAATTATCATTACCAAAACCAGGGGGCATGTGTTATCACCAGATTTTGGCCAAATCAGGAGATGGGCCGTAAGTGAAGATGGGCTTGAAGGATACACACGTGGAGCATCTTTGAAGCGGCCTTGCACGAAGAGTTTGGGCTTAATTGCCCATGTATCTGTAATATAGTAGATCGCATCTTAGTTTAAATTAAAAGATAGAGTTTAACTCGTGCACGGTTAGGTGCACGCCAGAATTAGAAAGTCCCTTGGACTATAAATATGTATCTAGGGTTATCGGAAAAGGAGGACAATCACGTTCACAACAAACACAAATCAGGCGCATCGCCACCCCTTCTTTCGAGGGTTTCTCCGGGTAAGCATCATGCTTGCCTAGATCGCATCTTGCGATCTAGGCAGCCTACGTTTATTCGTTTACCTTGTCTTGCTCGTGCTTTGAAGCGTTGTTGATGGCGAGTAGCACTACTTATCGTAGATGTTTTGGGGCTTGCATAGATGCTTTTCTTACGCATATCTGATTAGCTGTGCCGTCCCTCGATATCTAGCTGCCCTTACACCTATCCGGGTGTAAGGGCAGCGTCTTGCTTGTTCGTTGTTTAGTAGATCCGATCCGTTATAGTTGCTCCTTGATTCTTCAAGGGTTGGTTTAATATCTGTATGGTTAGGCCTTGCAAACGGGTTGAACGATCCGGTAGTGCGTTAGGTATGGTTTGTTAGTCCTAAGAGGGATGTTCCGGGAATTAACTTAATGTTGGTTTTTAGGCCTCTTTTAGGGTTAGTTCTCCATTATCTTTCGTGTCTATTAGGCTCAACTACTCGTAGGATGTTCCGATCATACGGTGAAAACCCTAAACTGTCGTAGATTGGTTTAGCTTTATGTCGATCAAGCGAGAGCCCCATGTCGGCGTTAACCCGACGTGAACCATGGGGCGATCGGCTTTGTGAGCCGATCCACGGGGCAACTCGAGAGCCGATCGGGCTCGTATTTAATGTTTACGTGTCTGCCATGCAGGAAACTAATCGAAGCAATCCAACACCTTCCTGGCCAGGTATAGGTCAGGTGGCACGCCCTTGCAACCGCTAGGACGTGTGCCGGAACATTTGCGGAACGACGTCGAGGGACCAGGGCCCCCTGCAGCCTTGGAAGCCTCCCGGCTCTTCGTGTTGCTTAACCACTGCTCGCCGGTGGGTTTTGGCAGGCAACACATAGGCTCTGGGTGGAGATGATCATGCGTTTGATTACCTCGGTATCCTTCTCAGTACTGTTTAATGGAGAGGCTACAGAGAGTTTTACCCCTTCTAGGGGGATTCGGCAGGGAGATCCAATCTCCCCCTATCTTTTTCGTTGGCGACGAGAGGGCCTTTCGTGCCTCTTAAAATCAAGAAGTGAGTCATCGATCTTAAGTGGAATTAAAGTGGCCACATCCGCCCCGGTGGTAGGACACTTACTATTCGCTGATGACAGCCTGTTGTTCTTCAGAGCTGATAGGGAAAACGCGGAGGCGATTAAGGAGGTGTTGGAGATTTACTGTCGGGCTTCAGGCCAACAGGTGAATATGGATAAACCGTCCATTCATTTTGCCAAGGGCTGTAGCCAGACTATCAGAGATGAGATCAAGGTTTTGTTGGATGTTCACAACGAAGCTTTGAGTGCGAAATATTTAGGGATGCCTACAGATGTGGGTACCTCAACTAATGGAGCCTTTAAATATTTAAAGGACCGAGTTTGGAAGAAAATCCAGGGCTGGTTGGAGATGTTACTATCCTCCGGAGGGAAGGAGGTTCTGATAAAATCAGTAGTCCAGGCGCTAACAACATACTGTATGTCCTGCTTCAGGCTACTGATACGTCTCCAACATATCGATAATTTCTTATGTTCCATGCTACATTATTGATGATATCTACATGTTTTACACACATTATATGTCGTATTTACGCATTTTCTGGAACTAACCTATTAACAAGATGCCGAAGAGCCGATTGCTCGTTTTCTGCTGTTTTTGGTTTCGAAATCCTAGTAAGGAAATATTCTCGGAATTGGACGAAATCAATGCCCAGGGTCCTATTTTTGCACGAAGCTTCCAGAAGCGTGAAGAGGGAAGGAAGTGGGGCCACGAGGCGCCGCCACACTAGGGCGGCGCGGCCCAGCCCCTGGCCGCGCGGCCCTAGCGTGTGGGGCCCTCGTGTGGCCCCCCGCGTTGCCCTTCCGCCTACTTAAAGCCTCCGTCGCGAAACCCCCAGTACCGAGAGCCACGATACGGAAAACCTTCCAGAGACGCCGCCGCCGCGAATCCCATCTCGGGGATTCGGGAGATCGCCTCCGGCACCCTGCCGGAGAGGGGAATCATCTCCCGGAGGACTCTTCATCGCCATGATCGCCTCCGGAGTGATGAGTGAGTAGTTCACCCCTGGACTTTGGGTCCATAGCGGTAGCTAGATGGTCGTCTTCTCCTAATTGTGCTTCATTGTTGGATCTTGTGAGCTGCCTAACATGATCAAGATCATCTATCCGTAATACTATATGTTGTGTTTGTCGGGATCCGATGGATAGAGAATACTATGTTATGGTGATTATCAATCTATTACTTATGTGTTGTTTATGATCTTGCATGCTCTCCAGTTATTAGTAGAGGCTTTGGCCAAGTTTTTACTCTTAACTCCAAGAGGGAGTATTTATGCTCGATAGTGGGTTCATGCCTTCATTGATACCAGGACGAGTGACAGAAAGTTCTAAGGTTGTGTTGTGTCTGTTGCCACTAGGGATAAAACATTGATTCTATGTCTAAGGATGTAGTTGTTGATTACATTACGCACCATACTTAATGCAATTGTCTGTTGCTTTGCAACTTAATACCGAATGGGGTTCGGATGATAACTCGAAGGTGGACTTTTTAGGCATAGATGCATGCTTGGATGGCTGTCTATGTACTTTGTCGTAATGCCCAATTAAATCTCACTATATTTATCATATCATGTATATGCATTGTTATGCCCTTTTCTATTTGTCAATTGCCCGATTGTAATTTGTTCACCCAACATGCTTTTATCTTATGGGAGAGACACCTCTAGTGAACTGTGGACCCCGGTCATATTCTTTACATCGCATACAATCTCTGCAATACTTGTTTCTATCGTTTTCTTCGCAAACAATCATTTTCCACACAATACGGTTAATCCTTTGTTACGGCAAGCCGGTGAGATTGACAACCTCCACTGTTTCGTTGGGGCAAAGTACTTTGGTTGTGTTGTGCGGGTTCCACGTTGGCGCCGGAATCCCCGGTGTTGCGCCGCATCACATTTCGCCACCATCAACCTTCAACGTGCTTCTTGGCTCCTCCTGGTTCGATAAACCTTGGTTTCTTTCTGAGGGAAAACTTGCCACTGTGCGCATCATACCTTCCTCTTGGGGTTCCCAACGGACGTGTACATCTACGCGCATCAGCTACCAAGGGGTTTATGCGAGCATATCAATGGGTTGATTCGGAACTTCTGGTGGGGTAGCAAAGAGGGCAAGAGGAAGACCTGCTGGGTGGCATGGGAAGCTATGACCAAACCAAAAGGGCTTGGAGGACTTGGTTTTCGAGATATAGAGCTTTTTAACTTGGCTCTTCTCGCAAGGCAAGCTTGGCGTGTCTTGCAGGATCCTCAGAGCTTAAGTGCTAGGATCCTAAAGGCAGTCTACTTTCCATCCTGTGATCTCCTGGAGGCGGAAATTGGATCGTCACCGTCTCGGGTATGGAGGGAAATCAGAGAAGGGAAGGAAATTCTCAAGCAAGGTCTGATCCGCCGTATTGGCAATGGAGCGAGCACTAATATTTGGAACACGAACTGGCTGCCGCGTGATTGCATGCTAAGACCGGTTTGTTGTCCACTTGCGGAGCCGCCCCAAATGGTGAGTGAGCTGGTTGATGATCACACAAGGACGTGGAACAATGATAGAGTTCAAGAAGCGTTTGTACCTATGGACGCCGAACTAGTGCTAAATATACCACTTCCGACACGCCAACAAGATGACTGGTGGGCGTGGCATTATGAAAAGAGGGGAGTTTTCACGGTGCGATCAGCGTATAGGATGTTGGTAGATGCGAAGGAAAGGAGGACTGCATGGTTGGAAGAAAATGCGAGCAAATCCGATACTAAGGGGGAGGAGAAGGACCTGGACATCGTCGTGGAATGTCAGAGTCCCCTCAAAACTGCGTGTTTTCCTTTGGAGACTTGCTAAGCAGACTCTCCCCTCGATGGATCTTCTCCATCACAGACACATGGCGCCTAGCGACTCTTGCAGGCTGTGTGGTGCACAAGATTCATGGCGGCATGCTCTTCTTGAATGTAACATGTCGAGAAGTGTCTGGGCCTTGCTACCGGATGTTATGGTAGAGGTGGTGGTCAACACTCAGGAGCCTGATGCTCGAGGATGGTTGGCGGCGGCAGTTGAGGCGTTATCGCATGAAGAGTTTACTCTTACGGCGGTGAGCTTATGCGCGATCTGGTATGCGAGGAGGAAGGCGGTGTATGAGGAGGTGTATCAAAGCCCCCTGTCCACTTTGAGTTTCATTAATCGCTTCTGTGCAGACCTGGAGGTACAGAGGGAGGCGAACGAGCCAGCGAAGGGGGCACGGCCGGCGGCGCCGAGGTGGTTCCCTCCACCACCAGGTGTCACAAAGATAAACGTCGACGCAGCTTTGTCGAAGAACAGCAAGCGGGCATCTCTAGCAGCCATAGCGAGGAACGAGGCGGGAGCGTTTCTGGGAGCCTCGACAATGATGATGGCAGGGGTGGACGATCCAGAGATCTTGGAGGCGATGGCGTGCAGAGAAGGCATGGCTTTGGCTGCTGACCTATATTTGCGTCGAGTCAAGCTAGCGAGTGACTGTGCCAATGTGATCAAGAGCATCAACAGCAATGATGTTCTCAGTGCATACGGCCAGGTGGTGAAGGAGATCAGAACAACCAGGGTGGAGTTCGAGCATTTTGATTTTGTTCATGAAGGTCGGAGATCCAATGGAGATGCACATGATCTAGCTAGAGGCTCTGTGTATTCTGTCGAGGGGCGGTATGTTTGGCTTCATGACCCACCCGCAGGAGTTTGTATTAACATTTTGATTGAATAAAGTTTTACAGGTTTCCTACTTATCAGCTAGCTGTTTTACAATTGGTGAACAGCTACTTTTTGGTCCGTCAGATCGATGTCCTGTGTTGCACGAATCTTGGCACATCTCTTTCTCATTTTCTCTGTCCCGGTTGAGTCAACGTTCGGCCTTCTCTTTTATTTTCGAATTTCCCATTCCTCTTTTTCTGGCCGCTTGTCTCATTCTTCTCTGCCTCGGTTGAGCTGGAGGATAGGAAGGGGAGCGCTATGGTGGAGATGTTGCCAGGGGATCCGCCACCACTGCGCCCTATGGTGACCACGCAACGGAGACGCGCGGCGACGACCACGCACAGGACGCGCGCGGAGACGACCACACAGCGGACGCGCGCGGTGGCGGAGACGCAGCGGACGCTCCCGGCGATGGATTCCGTGCTGCCCTCTTCGAATGGGGAGCGCCCGGTGAAGGAGGCCATGGGGAGTGCTGCTGACCGAGAGGTTCTCCGGTGCGCGGCGGGGGGCCTGTTTTTCGTGTGCGTCGAGGACATGGCCGTCGTTCGGGGTATGCCTTCTGTATTCCATAGCTTTCCTTGCTTTGGTCAGTCCTGTTTTGTAGATTCCATGTGTTTGTTGAGGTTGATGTCGCCGCTAATTTCGTCAGAGGGGCGAGAGGGGATTAGATCTGTGAAGTACGTTCTTGTTTGCTATGTGCTTCTGGAGCAGAGTATGGTTGTTTGTGTGTGTGTTCTGTCTGAATTTGGATAGTACAGTTTAGGCAGAAGTTGTTTCTGTTTAGTAGGATTTTTTGTTGTTGTAGCGTTACCATTAGTTTGATTTTGTTCTCACGGCTTGAACAAAGCTAGGTTTTAGTTATGCACATGGTAGCTTCTCCTAATTGGGTGTTCATTAGATAATGTCTGTGTTTTCATGTGCTAACACCAAGTTTCATGTGCCCTTTTTAACGTTGCTCTTGTAGTTAATTTGAGATTATTTTAGCTGTGTTCTTCCCATGAATTCACATGAAAATACTCTCCCTGATTAGCCCAATTATTTTAGCTATGTTCTATTTTTTTTCTTCATGCCATTTTTTGTGCTCACATCTGATGAGCCGTGTATGATTTGATGCTTGTCTTTTGAGCTCCCCTTAGTTTGGGTTCATTTCATATTTCCACTTATCTTACTTTTCTAAGTTCTGCTTGTCGTCTCCCTCACCACTTATATTGGTCTGTCCATTTACCAAATCAGTAATGGTAGCTAGCTGTTGTATATGCACGGTGGGCTAGTGTATATTCATGCGTCTCGGTTTCATCGGCCAACATCTTAATTAGACTTGCGTTTAGTTTTGATTCATGGTCTGTAATCTGAACTGTCTGCTCACAGCTTGAAATCTTGAATCAGTTAGGTGTTTTTGTTGGCTTGTTTCTTCCTTCAGAATTGTCCCGCTGAGGGAGCTTTACATGTATCTGAAATTCTGAATGGCCCTTAGGCTGGTGTGGTGACTGTGTTTTTTCAGTATATGTATAAATCAGTGAATAATTCAGTTAGGGGTTTTGCAATTGCTCTATTATCACTTTCTAGTAGATAACTGCTTTTTATGAGATGTATGGAGAAGGCTAGCCTTCAGGTCCATGTAATGACAAACAATTGGTCTATAACTTAACCTGCAAAGTCACCTTTGAGTATGGCTCATAACTTAACCTAGAAAGTCACCTTTGAGTATGGTTCATAGCATGATATATGTACTGCCCCTTATAGTTATTTTTCTGTATACACTCCATAATGACCTAATCTTTCATTACCTAAGTTTTAAATTTTCCTGTTTTAAATTTGTTCAGTTCTTATGTAATGTGCTTCTGATTTTTATTTCGTTCTTCTGATATTTCTTGTTCATTTCATTTCTTTTTGTTTTTTTGGGTAGGGGGTAACTCCGCCTACCATTCATTATGGTAGCCGGTTCCAAGCCAGGATAAAGGAGGAGGGTCCCTTTTTTCTCAATCTTTCAGTCACTCAGTTTTCATTCTTCACCGTTCGTATTTATGTCACTCAGTTATTCTTCTCTCAGATAATTGTTGTCATCTCCTTTATTCTCAGTGTAGAGTCATCAGATCTCATTTATTGTTCTCTCAGATTATTGTTCTCAGTTTTGAATCTTTTTTTGCTGAGTTATTCTTCTCTCAGATTATTCATGTCTCAGTCTTATGCTTCCATCTTTATTTTCAGTGTTAGTCTCTTAGTTTATTATTCAGCACTCTTCATTTCATATTAGTTATTCAGTCATCTTAATTCCTGACCTTGCAGTTCAGTGTTTCAATCTATCATGTTCATGTCATTTAATTCTCTCAGTCTCTCAGTGCTCTCTATCTCTCTGTTCAAATGTGCTAAGTTTCATGTTTTCATTTGTTCAGTATTTAGTTCAGTTCTAGTTACTCTTTCTTCATTGTTTATTTTTCAGAGTTCACTTCAGCCATTATCTTTTCTTCATTTTCTATGTACTGCAGTTTGAGTTTATCATATTAGTTTCTTAGTTTATTCACTGAGTTTATCATCTTTATTTACTTAGTATCTTCATTTGCTTCTTTTGATCAGTTCCCTACATTTTATCTCATTTATGCTTCTAGTGTGTACTTGTCCACTTCATTTTGTCAGTTATTATCTTCACTTAGTACCTTAGTTATAGAATGCAGTAAGAGATGTTACATTTTGAGCCTTAGTTTTCAGTTTTAGTCTAAACTATTCATCTTTGTCACTTCAGTTTCTTCTAGTGTGTACTTGTCCACTTCATTTGGTCAGTTACTATCTTCACTTAGTATTTTAGTTTGCATCAGTTATAATATCTCATTTCTAGTCTCTGTCTTCATTTTCTACTTTTGATCAGTTATAATATCTCATTATGATTCTCTCACTCTTTTTCTTTGTTTTTATTCATGTTCTCCACGAACTCTTCATTCTTTACTTCTTTAGTCATTCAGTTTGATATTATATACTCTTTATTCAGTCTTCAATTAATTTTCACATTTGTATTCCTAGATGTCGAGACCCAATCCGACCTACTGACCTAGTTGCTCATCTTCGGCCAGCTTTGTATCAGTTGTTTTCAGCAGCCAATGCTCTCCTAGTCCAGGCACATCCCTATCCGATGCTACTTCCACCAATAAGCATTGTCCATGTCCTGCAACCTCAAGTTTCAGGTCATGATTGTTTAAAGATCATATGCATTTCCTGCTCTGTACTTTTCTTTCTCGTCCTTGACATTGTCTCATGGTTAGCACTCAGGGGTTATAATTTGCTGACAATATTCGGTGCATTATAAGTTGTTACTGACATGCTCTAAAACTTCTTGATCTAACAGTTCCATTTTCAACAGATCAATACAGAGATAGGGAGCACACCTGTGAACGAGTATCATCTCCAGGTTTTTCATACAGGGGATCTTCCTTGCTTTTCGTTTTGTTTGTGTCTTCCATCTTAGATCTTCTTTCACCTCCCCTCTCTATCCTTTTCTCTTTTTGAGAGACCTCAACCCCTTCTTGATTTCTTTTCTGTGCGAGGCATGGATCCGCTCGAGTTCGTGTGGGTGGTTGGGGGGTCGAACGGCGTGAGGTTGCTGGTTTCTTGATGAAGGAGAAGATGGGGAATCGGGGTGGGCTTTTTTAGTTTTTGTTCTGGGCTTTGACATAAAATTAGGATGGGACTCATTTTTTTCGTGGGCTCATTTCAGGAACTGAGTGCGCCAAGGGCTCATTTCAGAAACTGAGTGCGTCAGGTGGTGGGAACTCAAGGGAAAACTGATTGCCTGGAAGTCATCTCGGGTTTGGAGGGTGAAAACCTGGGACGGTTTAGTTCGGTGCTCAAGGAGATCAAGGCAACAGTAGCCGATGTGTTTACTTCTGTGAGGTTCACACATGAGAAGAGATCATCGAATGTAGAAGCCCATGGCTTAGCTAGAAGTTCAGCTTATCTGAACACTGGTCGTCACGTCTGGCTAGAACATACACCAGACGCGTTTTGTATTCCCTTGATTCTGAATGATCAATAAAGGGCGACTAGTTATCAAAAAAAAAAAGGTGGTGGGAACTCAAGGGAAAACTGAGAACAGCTGGCTACAGTTCATTGGGCAAAAATGTGTCTGTCCACGAATTGGAAAACAGACAGCTGCTAGTTAGTCACTCCCAAGTTTTAAGGGGTGGTGTTCTCAAAAAAAAAAAAAAAACCTATCGAACCAAAAGGAGTTTTAACCGAACCCGATTCCTCCTCAATCGTATGTCCAGATTGAAGCCGAGTTGAAACCTACGGTATGTTCCACAACTAAAGAGGATCCGCCTCACTTTAAAAAAAAATCAAGAGGATCCGCCTCCTCATAAATCGCACTACGCGACACGGGCGTCAAAACTTCGACCCGCAAATATCGGCGACGACGTCGGCGCTAGAGAAGGGGCTCCTATGTCGCTCCCTCGGATTTCTTCAATTCGAACGTACTCCTCCGTGCTCAACCCTCCTTGGACCATGCCCCAGCGGAACCGTATAAACCCTCCCAGCCGACGCCGGTGCAATGGCAGCAGTAGCAACCGTCGAAGGCCGCGGGATTAAGTTTCAGTCGCTTCGGAGCAAAGCGAGCCCTTCAAGTCCGATCTCCATCCCCTTCTTCATGTCCAGGTTCTTCCTGTCCAGGGTGGCGCCTGTGTGGACTGGACTGGGGACGGGACTGGTAAGCGCAGGCCGGAAGACAAGTGCCGGGACGCCGAGGTCCTCGGCGATGTTGATCAGGAAAGGGCAGTCAGCGACGCATGTCACGAGTGGGGAAGCCGTCGTCGCAGCACGGTGCAACCGCGCTCAAGGACACATGAACAGCTTGTGTTTGTCCCCAGGGAATCCCTGAACTCAATGAGGTTACTGGCGATTGGCGAAGAGGTGGTGGTCGTAAGAGAGAGAAAGAGGCCGTCCACGCCAATAGGAACGGCAAACTAGGATTCAACTAAGCAAGGCCTAGCCTTCCGTCCTGATTATGATTGATGAGAATCTGTCACTGCATATCGGAGGCCTCTCCGAGCCATACATTCTTTGCCCCCGCAGCAACGACGACAGGCTATCACCGGTACCATTATCTCAGCCATCCGCTGACCGGCTCTCACACAAGTCTCGCTGATCGCAGGTAAAAAACGAGCTCTCAAGTCTCCATTGCCTACTGCTTTTGATCTGAAGAAGACTGCTCATACTGGGATACATATGGTGACCACTGACCACTATGATGCTTCATGGTGTGACGGCTGGCTGCTGCTAGCTTCATTCACCGATATAATTACACGACATAGGTTGGAGCAATGGTCATCCGTTATTTCAGTTTCTCTCTATTGCTTGCAGTCATTCAGCTAAATTTGATACAGTACTTGAGATGCAATCTGGTGGCGGTCTACTGGTGGATCAGTATTTCTGCAGGAGGTAGAACATAATCGCACTGATGATTTTGTTATAGGGAGGAAATAACGTTTATGCAATAGAAACAAATCATCAACTGCGAATCTGTGAATGCAATTGTTGATTCTCCGTAGATGTTCATAATTGGAGGTGAGTTTCTTTTTCCTTTTTTTCTCATGGGGTCATACATGTATGCATGTGTTTTTTATTGTACGTCAGTGCATTCAAACCAGTGCCCAATTACTGATAAACTAGACCATAAAAGTGCGCGCTGCCGCACCCGTCCATCTTAGGAAACATTTTCTAAAATCATTTAATAAAATTGGATATTAAAAATTGAATAACAAATGTGTTTGTTACACGTGGTGGAACGTATTAGGATCATATCAGGTAAAAAGTAGCTTAGCAAGTCTAAATTTGATCAAACGAGAGCGGGACCACTTATCATCAGTCAACAAACCATAGAAAAAGGCTCTGGGAGAGAAAAGGGGAGCGCACCCGATATCAGGAAAAGGAATTAATGCTAGGAGCAATTACTTTTTGATACAAAATGCAGACACAAAGAAATGAGCAATCTGGGGAACAATTTAAGATACCAAGATAAATTGATAAATCCAGCTCTACCATGTTTAACCATATGATTGTACCAAAGTAGGCGAAACAATATTCACTTAAATCCTTAATTTTTGCAGGAGAGACATTAGATTTTTTTTGTAAGATAATATTGAACATGCGCGGAAATGTATTACCATAGTTGCACGCAAGAGGAACAATGTACAGAGTAGTAGTATTTTTAGGATGAGAATTATGGTTAAGTTGATAAATCTAACTGAACGTTTGAAGCATTGTCGAGCACTAATGCAAATTATTCAAACGGCTAAAGCTGAATGTCAACTCGAAGGGCAACAGTGAAACAGCACGTCCACCCCCGAGCACAAACACTCATCTCAGGAATATGCAAGAACACCAGCATCTGACAGATATGAGTACATATGTATTTGGCAATGAAGCCATAAGAGTTAACTACAATCTTTGGTTTCATTTTTTCCTTCCCAAATTTGCTATTTGCGCTAGACCCTCTGAACTATTTAGTTCATGCACCAGCAGCAGAGATCGTAGAAACAAATTTCACTTAGAATCATGTAGAATGCTGACCAACGACTGAAGTATATTACCATCAGGCGTGCTCCACAATACACAAAACTTTATTACCAATGCCGAATACTCTTTATACTCTGTTACTTTCTATGTTTCAAAGAAGGAATAGCAATACAACATGAGAAACAGCTTTACAAGATTAAAAAAGCTTATAAACCATGCTTACGCATCGAAGAAATAACTACATATATAAGTAGGAGAACCCTGACAATAGATGTCAGGCATACATGTGCTAAAGATCCTTCTCTCCGCGAAATATCTGATATATAATACTTTCGGACGCATAATAAAAATTGCATATATATGCAATTCAACCTTGTTATAGAGATAAATCATCATGGTGAACATCAACAAACAATACTCACTTTAGCTCTTTACTGCCTAGCCTGACAGTACTTACACTACTTATGCTATAATATCCATATGACTTACATATCAAACTGAAACCGTCCTTTTAAATATACCTTTAATGATTTTCACAATATTTTTTTGCGGGAAATGATTTTCACAATATTGACCATAGCGGTGTATACTTTATGTGATTCTAACCATCCATGTTTAAGACATTTCTGAAGATCTGACATCACACATGTACCATTGTTCATTGCATGATGACAGACCTAACCAATGTATTATTTCCCGTAAATAGAACCCGAGGAATGCAAGTTCCACATTGTTCAGATTTGGGGGGCACTAACATTCGGCTTTTACTTATCCTTTACTTAATTAACTGACTCCATTCATCCAGCCTTTCACCACACAAAGGATAAATAAAGTGAGCAGTCCAAGAAGGAATATAATACAATTTACCACACAAAGAAATCCAAGAACTAAACAAACTCATGGTATCGAACAAATTCTTAGATCTAGTTGCATTTAGGATATATTACCTACTGCAATGCATTTACCAAATTGATCCTAGTCTAAACAGTTTCTAATTTAACTATAGGAACGCTAGGATCCATGCTGCAAAGAGTGTCTGAATGTGAAAAAAACATTATGTCACATGCACAACAAATTCTAACTATGTAGGAGATGATAAAAATTTGTGCTCCCGCATCTACATACATGTCTTATCCTCCTCATCCGGTTTGGGTAGGGGATGTACGCAAGCACTGACAAAGAATTTTACCAGAAACTTAAAAATAAGCTGACTTAAAATGAAGACATCAACGAATATAATGTGAACTGGAAGGCGTCCGTCCTGGAGCCAAGCTCCATCTCACACTTGAGTAGCACATAGAAGGGCTGCCCGGATTGTTCAAGATGCATCATCTGAAACTGGCATCTTTCCTTCATTCTCAGGCTGCGTCTCCTGCTGACAAACATATGATCTGTAGAATACCACTTGTTATTTGCATGTGTAAAGAGGGCCCATCAAACTTGTAATTAACAGAAATTAGTAAATTAGAGAGCAGACATTGTCATGTGCCAATCAGTGGTCAACCGAGATCCGACGAGCTCTCGCTTTGCCTGCAAAAGACTTACAAAGTTTCAGCCTATAGCTGGTATGAGGATGCCCTTGATGCTTGGGGAAGAAAGAATCAAGCACGTCAACTAATCAATCCTCAAAGTATGGAGAATCAAAAAGAAGGAAAGAGAGGTGGGAAGGATGAACATGCCTATAGGATGCAGTGGCCATGGACACTACGAATCCTGAACACATGAGGAAGGAATAAGTTCACCGTGGAGGGAGAAGAGGACAATGTGCTCTGGAGTCTGGTAACGATTGCTCTCTGCACCTTATATATCAAGGACAGAAGATAACTGAAATAACGCTGAGATTAATCACCATAATCACAGGAGGGAGAGGGTCGCAATTTTAACCACCATGATTACGCCGGCGGTTTCAGTTTGGAGACAATGAATGCGAATCTGCCCACACGAACAGAAGAGGAGTCGTTCCTCAGGTGGTGGGCCGGATCCACCAGAGAATCGAAACATCCATCGCCCGCAAGGACGTAGCCAACTCCTCTGTCTGTGTTGTGCGTCATCCGAACGACATCGGCGCCATCGCCGGAGAAGAAGCTATTGATTTGAGAAGGCACTTCCACTTCATGGGCCTCCGATTTGGATCGACCGCGTTGAAGGAGCCGACTGAACGGCCTGCAACGAATAGAAAAGTTGCCGGCGGAGCAGGAAAAGAGACAAGATTGGTCAACTATGCTGTACTCGAAAAAATTCTGTTGAAATTGAACTAAAATAGAGTAAAAAATTGTTGAATACGTAACCATCTGGCTGTCCAGCCGCGCGCGGGATTTGGCGGCGCAGGCAGCACCCAGGCGGACGAACAACGAGAGCGGAAAATCGGTCAACTACACTAATCACAGCAGGTAGCTGAAATTGGACTCAACGAATACATAAACTAATTGAGATGTCCGTGCGGGAGTACGATTCGACGTGAAAGGTGTAGGAAGAATGGCGGCGCGGGCGACGACGAAGAGCTGCGGAGGCGAAGCAGGTTCGGCGGCGCACGAGTTCGGAGGAAAAGGAAGAAGGAAAGTGACCAGTTATTGGTAGAAGCCCAAAACACGTTGGCCTGTTAACTATTTTCGGGGCCCAATCAACGTCCTAAGGCCTACAACAATACTGGGAGTAGCAGCCCTAGAAGAAGAATGGGCTTTTAGAACGTAATAAAAGGCTGAGATCGCGAAAAGGTCACGATTCGGTAACCAGAAACCAATGTACACCATTGGATCGTCCAATCCAACGGCCTAGAACGTTCGAACGATGTGGAGAGGTCCTGCTGGTTCCATTATATTGTTAACTAATATATCCATATTCTTAGCACTAACACCATTTTTTTACCGATCTTCAGACTTATTAACAAGGACAATTAGAGAAGAGGAGTATCAGAAATGTGTGCCAGCTCAATATTTGAGTTATTTGTAGAATTATTTCATGCTCTGCAAATATTAAATAAAAAGTCAACACCTAGGTCGTAGCAACGCACGAGCATTCTGCTAGTTTAATATTAAAGATATTCCAGGGCCAATATAGAGCAGACATGACTTGGGGTACAAAGAAGAAAATATGCATAAAATCTCTTATACCATGGGAAGTTTGTAAAGATAAAAGTAGTGTCACAAAAATAATGGTTACCACTGCATATGGAAAATGGAACAAGAGTCAAACATTCACTGGGACGGGATGCCGCCAAGGAACTCGACAAAGAGTGGCATGTAGAAGCCGTGAGGACTGTAGAATCGGCAACGATAGTCGATAGGGAGTGCCATGTAGAAATTGTGAAGACAAACGGCAGATTTTGGGCAGTAGTCATCTTGTGGCAACAGTTGAGGCGAAGCGAGCATGTTGCCCAACGGCCAGCAGCAACTGGAGGTGCGGCGGCAGGCGACGGAGACTAGATGGATGGCAGCAGCCTGTAGCTTGTGTCCATGCTCTTCGGTGGATCGAGACGAAGACCTCAAGCATTAAACTGTTTTATCTTAGTTGTTGTAGTTGTGCTCATCTTGTATTTGGATGTTAGTTTTTATATGATTTGTACTTTTATATGTAGGACTGTGCTAATATGCCAACCACATGTATTTAGTCCACCAGGCGTAAGGTTCGTTTTGTTTTTAAACTTTAAAATGTTGTATCTCCTGAACCGTAAGTCCAAAGTTAGATATGTTTTAAAACTTTGTTGCACATTTAGCATCTTGTCAAGTGCGGATTTCCCTTCATGACGTTTTTCTAAGTCTTTCTTCAAAGAAAGGACTTGAGCCTCGAGCTCTTTTATTTCCTCTACATGGTTAGTAGAAATACAAATACTAGAGGAAGTAGAAGCTTCATTATTAGAGCAACAAGGCAAGGCAACTAATCCAACACAAGGTGTATCAATAGTTTGACTAGATGGATTACTAGGACTAGCACATGGCAATATAGCATTTTGAGTAGAGGTTGTGCTAATGTCCATATGAGGCTCACAAGATGTTACCTTAGTAATACTTGCCTCGTGAGCTAACTTTAGCTCATCATAGGAGGTTAGGAGATTCTCAAGAGAGTGAGAGAGCGTTTTATTGCTTTCTTCCAATTCCCTACAATTGCTAGTTAACCAATCAAGTTGAGCCCTTAGCTCAACATTCTCCTTTAAGATAGATGCTTCACAAGAAGTAGAGTTAGTAGCACAAGCATCATCAATAGATTTTTCTTTTTCAAGCACATAAGATTCAATTTTTTGTGTAAGAAGAAAATTGGTATGTTTCTCATTTTTTAGCTCTTGTTTGAGGAGATTTATTCTTACTCTCCTATCTTCAGTATGAGACTCTAACTCCACTATGGTTTCCTTGTATTTATTAATGGTTTCCATAGAGTGTTCGAGTGTAGCACGAGCCTCCTTATTACCACTAAGAGAAGCATACACAATTCCCATCTCTTGCAATAAGGAATCCCATTCCTCATCGTCAACATCATCATCATCACTCTCATCATTAGAGAATGTGTTAGGAGTCAAAGTAGGAGATACCTTTGATCCATTTTTTATAAGGCATATGTGCATACCGGAGGATGAAGATGAAGATATTCTTGAATCCCCATTTGAAATTGTGTCTTGATCCATAGAGTGTTCGGTTTCCTCTACATTGTTAGTCAACAAACAACTAGAGGAAATAGAAGCATTTTGATTATGGAAACAAGACAAGGCAAGTATATCATCATGAGATCTATGTAAGCAATTTACACATGATATGCAAGGACTATCAACACAAGCATGTAGATTATCTTTAGTGCTAGATGTGTTTAAGTCCAACGAGGAAACATTACAATGGGATAGAGATGAAGAATCATCATTATTGAGCACAATATCAACATTGCAATTTTCCTCACCACTCACCATATCATTACCTTGTGTCTTGTCACACGTTGGTGAAGTGGAAGAAGATGATAATACATCACGGGCGGAGGTGGAAGCAACTTGGAGCTCTTCATGATGTGAAGGAGAAGAGAGCTCCTCGGAGACAACACCGACCATATGAGAAATGGATGCACCAAACATTTCCTTAAGCTTGATCCACATCTCATGAGACGACTTTCGCTTTATATATATCAAGAACCTACGAAAATCTGGTCTCAAGGAGAATAAAAGCTCATTAGATACTTGAGCTTCAAGATGTAAGTTTTTCTCATCATCTAAAGATAGATTTTGAGGATCCATCGGAGGAGAAAAACCTACATCTAGAAATTGCTCTATATTTGGACACAAGGTCCGAAGATTACAAAGCAAGCAATTTCTCCACAAACCATAATTTGTGCCATCAAGGATAATTGTGTCATTGTGCTCTATATTACTAGCCGACATCTTTACTCTCAAGGCGGTGAAGCTTCAAACAAGGAGAGACCTTGCTCTGATACCAATTGAAAGGACGAGATGTCGCCTAGAGGGAGGTGAATAGGCGTATAAAAAACTTTTACGGATTTGTCTTATAAGAATACGGAATTAAACTAACGTTTTTTTTACAAGCACAAATCCTAAATATGCTAGGCTCAACTAAGTGCAACAATAACAACTAGAGCTAAGCAAGATAGGCACAAGATATATATGTAGCACAAGTGATAGCAAGATATATGTACTTCAAGCATGATTGGCTATCACAAGAAAAGTAAGCTCGGGTATAGAAATAATCGAGGCACGCGGAGACGAGGATGTATTCCCGTGTTCCCTTCCTTCGCAAGAAGGTACGTCACGTTTTTTGGAGGGGTGGAGGTCCCACGAAGGATTCCCCAACGCCACGAAGGCTCACCCTATTCTCCGAACCAAACCCACGAAGGATAATGACCCTTTCCTTATGGTTAGCTTTTCCTCCACTCCGGAGATGGCAAGCTCCAAAACCACTTCACAAGCTCCACGAAGGAGAAGCCCGGACCTCTTCACAATCTTCCTTGAAGAGATCACCGGAGCACCAACCGCCAAGCCAACTAGGAGGTCTCCCTCCAAGAGTAGAAAGCTCACGGTCTCTCACTCAAACTAATCATGGTGGAGAGCTCAACACTATGCAATAATGCAAACAAGAACACTAGAGGTGTTCAAAATCCTTCACACTCAAATCCCACCAAATCAACAAATGCTAGGATGAGATTAGAGAGGAAGAACAAGGAGGAAATCAACAAATGACTCCAAGATCTTGATCCAAAGGGTTCCCCTCACTTAGAGGAGAAATATATTGGTGGGAATTGTAGATCTAGATCTCCTCTCTTAGATCCCTCAAGAATGAGCAAGAATCATGGGGGGAATCAAGAGATAGGGCAAGTTCTTCAAAGGCAACAATGGAGGAGAGAGAGTGGAAGAACTTATTTAGCCCAAGGTGGAAGAAGGCCTATTTATAGCCCAAGCCGAAATCTAACCATTGGGGAATGTCCAACTCAGCGACCGTCGACGGAACCGGTCAACCGAGCCTAGGATCGGACTGTCCGGTGCAAGGGCCGGTCAGACCGGACCACAGACCGGACCAGCCGGTCCGAACCGGACCTGGTGCCGGGCCTTGACTGGGGCGGGTCTTTGTCGCGCGGTACATGCCTCCGGATATCACCGGAGCAGGAGCCGGTCCGCGCCGGGCCACCCGGTCCAGAGGCCGGTCCGACCGGTCGTGAGACCGGACTCTGGTCCAAACCGGGCCACACGTCGGGCCAGCACCGGGCTAAAGGGAAAACCCCCCTGGATGGTGCCCGATTGGCACCGGTCCAGGGGCCGGTCGGAACCGGACCATCCGGTTGGACGGCCGGTCACGCCGGGCGAGGAACCGGGCCACAGGAAAACATGTTATACAAAAACTGTGATAACTTTTGTGTCCTGACTCTGATTGACATGAAACCAATTTTGTTGGAAATATGGAGACTCCTCACAGGATATTTTTAGATGACTCTAGAGAGAGTCTCCCACCGTCAACAAACAGTGAAGACGACCAAACTCGAAAACGCAATAGAAGATGCATGCGGATTCCATTTTCGATGAACTTGGGCTTGTTGTAAAGCTAGCAACAAGCTCAAGAACCTCACACAGAGAAATACCAAGAAGCAATAGGGATATGCAAGTATGTAAAGGGTTGAGCTCCCTAAGACGATGTGATCAAGTTACGCAACTGAAAGCCCCTCTTGATAGTGCGTCTATCGATCCTATAATCCGATCTCCCAACATCCACCTTGAGACCGGTAAAAGGAAAACCTAGCAAGGCCATACCTTTGCCTTGCGCATCCCGCTTGATCTTGATGATAACTCGTCAAGTTCCACTCAAGCCAGAATGCCTTACTTGATCATTGTTGCTTCATGAAGAGTCACAAATTCTCCCAATACCATGATGGGAAAGCTCCATTGATGTGCACCTTCACCTGTCCATTATCACCAAATTGGCAGTAAGCTTCAAGCATATGATCCTCCCGAGATGCTCAACTTGAACTTGCCCAACTCAACCTTGATGGCGATCACCACTTGATGTCATCCTCTCATGGGCTATATGAGATCTCACTTTTGATTCATGCCCATGGAAAAATACCTAACCCACATAGACAACACAAGGGAACATATATGATGGGTTAGTTCATAAAGCATGATTGACACGGCTTACCATACCACATGACTTCTCGTGGCACATTCTTCATGCTTCATGTGTTGACCAAACTTGAATCTATTCTTCGTTCTTTCTTTTGGTCAACCTTGTATCTTCTCATGCTCTATCATACTATCTTGAGGTGTATATAGAATTCTTCATTTGTTTGCATGCTCTAAATCTTAGTCAACCATAGTTCAACTTATGAGACTATCATGACACCGACTTAGAGCCATAACTTGAATTCTTCATTTGGAATCAAACACTCAAGATCTTGATCATTCATTGCTTATCACATAAGCTAGAGCATGGCTAATATTGAGTTCCACATAAGAACTCCATCTTCATTTCTTCTTCTTTATCATATCACATATATATCTTCAAATTGATGATCTTGATGTCAATACACCAGGTATATCTTTATCTTCATGGCATCCATACTTGAATCCAACACATGGAATACAAGTAGTACCTATGTAATATTCCTTCATATAAACTCAATGAAAACATTAGTCCATAGGGGTTGTCACTAATTACCAAAACCACACATAGGGGCAATATACCCTTACACTATTCATTCAACAAGATCAAACACTCACATATAATCATGAAACAAATGATCTACCGTAGTGTAACTGGACACGAAGTGCAACACACATCACATAGTTCAAGAACGACACACAAAATGACGTAGTTCAACAACGACACACAACATATGGTTCAAATGGACACAAAGTGTAACCGTATCCTTCACATATGAGTCATATGGTCAACATACTAGTAGAATTGCTTACCCTATCATTCTCATTTGTGCCACTTAGATTAAGAACATCAACGTTGGCTTGCACGCTGGCCCATTTTTGGCAAGAGGTGTTGATGCCGGACCAACGAGACCGAAGTGAGCAGATGGTTCGCTCGTTACCACTTGTGTTGTGGGTGTTGAAGTACTCCGTCATCCTCATCCAATATTTGTCTCTTGTTTGATTGGTACCGGTTGTTACATCCATTCCAATTGTCAACCATGTCTTGCAAAGCAACTTGTCCTCCGCTATGGTGTAGTTCGCCGACCGACCGGGATGGTGAGGTTCAATCAACCCTTCTCCTTCCTCATCGACATCCTCATATTCCTCCCATCCCTCAACGGCTTCATCATGCATAAACGAAGATCCAACATTCATTGTCTTCATGAAAGTCTGATCATCGACTCTACATTGCAATGAAATTCATTATTCTCCGGTATGTATGCATCTAAACTAAAATTTGGATGAAAAGAAGTGTTTTTTTTACCTCTCCGGCTTTTTATCATGAACCGTATGTGCGCCCGCGGGGTTGCCAGATGGAGGCGCCGGCGGCGTCTGGTTCGTAGGTGGAGGAGGCGGCGGAGGCTGCGGGCGGCGGGTCGCGGGCGCCTTCACTTTCTTCGGCGGCGCGACTGAGGCGGCACCGACGGCTCCGTATGGCCGTTCGGACGACGGCGCCTTCCTCCTTGGTGACTGATACGTCCAAAACGTATCTACTTTCCCGAACACTTTTGCTATTGTTTTGCCTCTAATTTGTGTATTTTGGATACAACTAACACGGACTAACGCTGTTTTCAGCAGAATTGCTCTGGTGTCTCGTTTTTGTGCAGAAATCCAACTTTCAGGAAAAACCTCGGAATTTATACAGAAGGGCCTATTTTCCCAGAATATAGGCGGAGCCAGAAGGGCAAGCCAGGTGGGGGCACGAGGGCCCCACACAATAGGCCGGCGCGGCCCAGGGGGGGCCGCGCGGCCCTAGTGTGTGGCCCCCTCGGCTGGCCCCCGACGCCCTCCTTCGGACTACTTATCGCCCTCGACCTAAAAACGCACGGGGAGAAGTCGAAGTCGCCAGAAACCCTCCAAAGAGCCGCCACATCGCGAAACTCCGTCTCGGGAGCCAGAAGTCTCCGTTCTGGCACTCCGCCGGACGGGAATTGGAGGAGATCTTCACCGCCAACGCCTCTCCATCGACCAGCCATGTTTCCCCCATCCATGTGTGAGTAATTCCCCCGTTGTAGGCTGAAGGGGATGGTAGGGATTGGATGAGATTGGTCATGTAATAGTCATAAGATTGTTAGGGCATAGTGCCTAGTATCAGTAGATGTCACTTTTATGATATTGTTGCAACTTGTTATGCTTAATGCTTGTCACTAGGGCCCGAGTGCCATGATCTCAGATCTGAACATGTTATTGATTCATAAAGATATTCATTGTTTATGATCTTACCTGCAAGTTGTATACACACGTCGCTGTCCGGAACCAATGGCCCCGAAGTGACGAATCGGGACAACCGGAGGGAATGGTAGTGATGTGAGGATCACATGTGTTCACGGAGTGTTAATGCTTTGCTCCGGTACTCTATTAAAAGGAGTACCTTAATTTCCGATAGTTTCCCTAGAGGCCCGGCTGCCACCGAGCTGGTAGGACAAAAGATGTTGTGCAAGTTTCTCATTGCGAGCACGTACGACTATATATGGAACACATGCCTATTGATTGATTAGTACTTGGATACCGTTTTATTATTATCCGCAAATGCCCCTGCTTTGATTGTTATATGAGTTTCTCTCATCCATGCAACGCCCGATTAATCCGTCCACTGTGCCTACGGTATTTTAATCCTCGTTGTTTACTATAATCACTACTGCTGTCTTTATTTCACCGCTACTTGTTATTTCACTATTCCTACTACTATAAAGCTGTTACTCTTGATAAACTCTTGCGAGCAAGTACTGTTTCCAGTGCAGCTGAATTGACAACTCCGTTGTTAAGGCTTATAAGTATTCTTTGTCTCCCCTTGTGTCGAATCAATAAATTGGGTAATACTTCCCTCGAAGACCATTGCGATCCCCTATACTTGTGGGTCATCAAGACTATTTTCACGGCGCCGTTGTCGGGGAGCATAGCTTTATTTGGAAGTTCACTTGGATTGATATTGTTCGCTGCAAAGTCTCCATCATGGGTAAACCTCACGATACTAAGATCGCCATATTACCATCCACTACAAGAAAAGGTACAACTCTTAGTACCTCTGCTGCTCTTGATTCACCATCTGTGATAAGTAAACTTGTTTCACCACCACAAGCTTCAAATGCTGGTACTTCTGCCGAATCTGAAAATTCCTCTTATAATTGTGATGATGCTTATGCTGTGCTTGATAATGATGGTTCGTTAGGATCTTTTCTAGATGCTACAATTGCTAGGTCTAGGCAAATTGAAAATACTGAAACTCCTAATGAAAATGCTGCTACACCTGTTAATTCACCTGAGTCTGTTGAATATTCTAGTGATGATTTTGATGAAGATTATGTGGAACTTAATGATGATTTTATTGAAAAATGCAATGCTACTACTGATGCAAGAAAAATTAAAAAGTTGCTTGCAGAACATGCTGTTAGATATAAACTGTCTCCTGATCCTAAATTTGCCACATCTCCTATAAACATTAATGATAAAGATTATGATTTTTCTCTTGATCTATCTCATATAGCTATTGTTGAGAAAACACCCTTTTGTGGAACTGAAAAAGAAAGTGTTGTTGAACACATGATTGAGTTATCTACTCTGAGTAGCGTGTTTTCTGATGATGTCAAGATGCGTACTTATTTTGTCGCTAAATTTTTTCCTTTCTCATTAAAGGATGATGCTAAAACTTGGTATAATAATTTGCCTCCTAGTTCTATTAAAAGTCCAATTGACTTGCGTGATGTTTTCTTTCGAAAATACTTTCCTGCTAGCGCTCAACACGCTGCTTTGCAGAGAATTTATAATTTTGACCAGGAAGATGGAGAGAAATTGCACGAGGCTTGGGCGAGATTTTGCTCTCTTATTAGATCTCAGCACGACCATGATTTGGAAAAGCATGATTTACTTGATATATTTTATAGTGGACTAACCATTGAGTCTAGGGCATACCTGGATAGTTGTGCTGGTTGTGTTTTCAGGAAGAGAACTCCAGACGACGCTGAAGAATTATTGGCTAAAATAGGCCGGAATCATGATGATTGGTCTACACCTGAACCAACCCCGACACCGATAGTGAAGAAGAGGGGTATGATTAAATTAAATGATGAAGATATGAGGGAAGCCAAGAAGTCTCTTAAAAAGAAGGGTATTAAACCTGAAGATGTGAAGAATTTACCTCCTATAGAAGATTTATGTGAGATAACTCCCCCTTCATCCATGATTGAGGTACACTCTCTTCAACGCTTTACTAGGGAAGATATTCCGTATTCAAAACCTCCTGCTCAATGCTTAGATGAGTTTGATAATTATATTGTTAAGCAAGAAAACTTTAATATGAGAGTGGAGAATCATTTAATGGAAAATTCTCGAGCTATTAGTGAATTGCATGATATTGTGGAGAGAACCTCCAATGATGTTAAGATACTTGTTAAACATTTTCATATGGTTCAAACTCAAATTGATCAACTTACTAAAGTGCAAAATGACTTGTTGGGAAATAATTCTAAAGAAAAACATGCTTATGAAGTAACAACTAGAGGCGGTGTTTCTACCCGGGATCCTCTATATCCTGAAGGGCATCCCAAAAGAGTTGAACAAGATTCTCAACTAACTAAAACTAGTGCTCCATCTAAGAAAAAGAAAAAGAAACATAAGAATATTGTAGAATCCTCTGAACCTGTTAATGATCCTAATAGTATTTCTATTTCCGATCTTGAAGCTGAAAGTGGTAATGAACATGATAAAGATAATGATAAGGATGATACTCCCGATAAAGAAGAGGTTGAAGAAGAACTCTGAAAAGCATGCTAAAAATAAAAAGTACACTAAAGAAGATTTTATTGCTTGAGAAACATGGTAATGAAAGAGAACCTTGGGTTCAAAAGCAAATGCCTTTTCCTGCTAAGAAACTAAAATCAAAGGAGGAGGAACATTATAATAAATTTTGTGATTGGATGAAACCTTTATTTTTGCAAATCCCTTTGAGTGATGCTATTAAATTGCCTCCTTATTCAAAGTATATGAAAGATATTGTCTCTAACAAAAGGAAAATTCCCAATGAGGAGATTTCCACTATGCTCGCTAATTACTCCTTCGAGTGGTAAGATTCCAAAGAATCTTGGAGACCCGAGTATACCGACTATTCCTTGTTCCATCAAGAATAATTATGTTAGAACTGCTCTATGTGATTTGGGAGCGAGGAGTTAGTGTAATGCCTTTTTCTATTTATAAGAGACTTGATTTAGATAAGTTAATACCGACCGATATATCTTTGCATATTGCTGATAAATCTACCTCTATTCCTGTTGGTGTATGTGAAAATGTTCCTGTTCAAGTTACTCGGCATTGCTTGATATTAACTGATTTTGTTGTGTTGGAAATGCCTGAAGATGATAATATGTCCATTATTCTTGGAAGACCCTTTCTTAATACTGCAGGGGCTGTTATTGATTGCAATAAAGGCATGGTTACTTTCGATGTTGATGATAAGGAACATACTGTCTATTTTCCCAAGAGGATTGATAAAGTATATGAAGTTAATACAATTTCTAATGTGAAAACTATCAAAGTGGGATCCATTGATTGTCCTATATATGAGCCTAAAGAAGAATATCAAACTCTTGTGATTGGATCCATATCAATTCAATATAAGGTAACATGATTGATTCGAGGTTTACTTCTTCTTATGTCATATAAAATTTATTTGGTAGCAAGATTTGATCAACCTTGTTAACAAGTATATTTTAATGCATAAGAGAGCTAAACAACATTTCTTTCTTTCTTTCTCCCTCCATTTATTTTACTTGCTGTAGCACTTTTTGTTTTGCAATATGCTTTAGTTGTTTAAGATTTTGGAAATCATTTTCCTGTGCAGTAATAATTAATTTAACACCCAGAAATGTGCATTTTTCGAAGTTCTCTAAAAATTACAAAAATTATACTGGTATTCCTATTTTTCGAAGAGGCACCTCGGAGCACACTGGGCTGACCGGTGGGGCACCCCGGGTGGCACCCCACGGTCGGCGCGGCCAGCCGGGGGGCCGCCACCCTGGTGTGTGGGCCCCCTTTGCCCCACTTCGACATCTCTTCCTCCCATGCTCTTCTCTCTCCCGAAAAAACTCGCACCAAGTTCCTCTCACTCGTGTTTACGCTCAAGAACTCGCGATTTCTCGATCTCCTTGCTCGGCCAGATTTACGTACGAAATTTGGCACATTTGCTCCTTGGTATGTGACTCCTTTGATTGTCCAATTAGAATTTTGTTTGGTTGAGTATATCTTGAATATTTTGCTGCTGTAGATAACATGTTTAGTGAGCTTGCATGCTTGTTCTAAGTGGTAGAAACTAGTTTTGATGCATGTTTAGTACTCTAGCAAGTTCCTATAGTAGTTCCCCTCAATTATATACCTTGAAATCAAATTTTATAATGGTTGTTGAAAATTTCAGAAGAGGAAGATGATGAAATTCAAATTTGGAGAATTGTTCAAGAAAGGAACAACCAGCACCGGTAGGCCCTCGAGGGCGTCCACTCGAGATTAGGCGATCCTACAATGAGGATATCATCGCGCCTAGCTCGCGCCCGAGGAGGACAATGGGGCTCCTAATGCTTCATCCTTCCCATGTTATGATTTTCTGACAAATGCTGGGATATTGGATGATTTCTTCACCCTTGTCAACAGGGCAGGCTTAGCCACCTACGTGGGAGATGAAAGGGAGCAATACTACATGCTCACCAAAATTTTCGTTGAGAGTTTCAAGTTCCACAACACGCAATATAAGCCAACAGTTGCATTCAAGATCTATGGTAATCATGTTACTATGGAATTGGAAGAATTTTGTCGTGCATTGGATATTGCCCCTGTAGGTACAGCAAGGAGGATTGATGACAACCCCCGGGACCTGTTGGAGCTCTATCGAGGGATCACCGAAGATGATTGCCGCACCATTCAGCGCGGCAAGATAAGAAATATTCAACTTCCCGCCATTAAATATTTTGCATATTACATTGCTACTAGTATTCTTGGTAGGGAAAATACTAGTAATATCTCTAGCTATCATCTTGCTTTCTTGAATGCTGCACTTACTTGGACGAGACATCTTATCATCTTGGTTCTCTTATTGCTCACCGCCTGTCTAGCAGGGGGCCTATTTTTGGAGGAACTATTGCACTGCGCATTTTAACACATTTAAGACTCCCTCTTGATTCTAATGATATGCCATTAACCCCTAGGAGACTTGATATTGCTGCTATGAAGAGTCATCATTTTGTTACTACTTGAATCCACTATAGATAATATGGTCTATAGAATGTTGTTTGCTGACGGGGATGAGAAGGAAATCCCTCTTCCCCGACCAGGGTTTGTTCAATATTGACGAGGCAATCATGGTCGCTTACTAAGGAGGAGGTAGAGGAACATATGAAGATACAAGACTTCCACCAGCGGCATGACTCCGAGGACGCAGAGCCCTCCTACGGCCGCACCGTCACATACCCCGATGTTTCCTCCAGGCACATACACGGAACCGGGTCGTTCTTCGTCGTACTACGGAGACACCACTTCATGGGGACCGTGGGAATGAACTGCACTTAGGCCAAAAGCCTAAGCTTGGGGGGAGGTATACCGGCATCACTCATTCTTTGCATATTATGGTTGCTTGGATACTTGTACATACTTGTTTAGTTTCTTAGAGTGGTTTTCTAATGAGAGGGAGATGATATTTGGGGAAGTGGCTGTCCAAAAACAGATTCTGGGCTGTTACCAAAAAAAATCGTACGCACAGCCAGAACGTTATTTTGAGTTGCCAATTTTTGAGCACGTGCCCCAGGTTGTTATCTAACTTTCATTAGTTGAACACTTTTTGAGCTGAGCAATGGAAGATTTTTGTTAATTTCGATTTCTGTACTGCTGTCAGGATTTGGCGGATTTCTGTCATCCTGCTTTTACGTGTTTCGTTAGTTTGCATTCTTTTGTTTTCGCTTTGTTTCTTTCCTAAAACACAAAAAGACCAAAAATATTTCTGTTGTTTCTCTTCACCATTTGTTTATTTGTTTCTTTGCTCTTAGTTTACTTTATTTGCTATCGTTGGTTTGCTATGAGAAAACCCAAAAAGATTTTGCTTTGTTTTCTTGTTTCTTTTGTTCTTGTTTCCAATTCGAAAACACCAAAAATATTTGCTGTTCTTCTTTGGTTTGTAAAGTTCATCATGAGTTCAATGGTCTTCGGTGGCTGGAGCGTGGTTTTCATTTCATATTATCCAAGCTACACAAGTGAAAGGCAATAATGACGATCTACAACAATTGGATTGTGGTGAGAGGCTGGTATGAACTCTATTTGTTTTCATTTTTGTACATATACTCATCCATGTGAGCATGCTTAGCTGGTTCATGTGAGGTATATGTTATTTGAGAAAGTCTAGTAGTTCATGATCTCTCATGTTTAGCTCCAATTTATTAATATGAGTAGCATGTCATGGATGTTCGCTTGCATTGTTTTATTCATAAGTATGGCATTGTGGTATCCTCCTCTGAATAATTCATTTATATTGACTTGGCACATGCTCACGCATGCATATGACTGAACAAAAAGTCAATTAAGCCTCGATGATTTATATTGCTTCAGAGTTCTTGTATCACTTTTATGCCTCCGTTAATTTATTTTGCCGCAAGCATGATTATGACGATTCTTCGCTCTCTTGATTTGTCGCTCCCTAGTCTTTTGCTAGCCTTCACTTGTACTGAGCGGGAACGCCGCTCGTGCTTCCAAACACCTGAAAACCAAGTTGCTCCAAAAGTGTCCACCATAAATACCTATGCATGGCATTTCAAACCATTCCAAGTAAATTCTCATGCGCTACCTTTAAAACTTTCAAAATGCTTCTTAATTTGTGTTAATGTTTCATAGCTCATGAGGAAGTATGTGGTGTTTAGCTTTCAACCTTGTCATTTACTTTTGACGGACTCTCGTATGGACTAGTGGCACATCCGCTTATTCAATAATTTTGCAAAAAGAGCTGGCAATGGGATTCCCAGTCCCAAATAAATTAACTTAAATAGACACTCCTCCATGGTTTGTGATTGTTGGACGGCACCCGAAGGATTCGGTTAGCCATGGCTTGTGTAAGCAAAGGTTGGGGGGAGTGTCATCATCATAATAAAACTTAAATAAAAAGGCACTCCTTCATGGTATGTGATTGTTGGCAGGCACCCGAGGATTCGGTTAGGTTGGAAGGAGTGCCACATAAACATGCAAATAATTCATGGGAGCCGCTCTTGGGAGTCCGGTTGATGAGATAGTTAGTGTACCCATTACCATTCGTTGACAACAACAAGCACTTCTCAAAATAATTTTACTTCTGTTTTAAAAATGAAAAGCTCTAGCGCATGTTAATCCCTGCTTCCCTCTGCGAAGGGTCAATCTTTTACTTTTATGTTGTGTCTCCATTCTTTCTTTGAGCACTATCTTGAGAGCACACAACTGTCATTCTTAGTATAATATGCTTGTCTCAAAATATGATTGATTGTGGTATAACTTTGATGCTTTTATCTTTGACAATCATTACTTCTAGTCTTTCTATGAACTCCAGAGGTGCCTGGGCATTTATGTTTTGTCGATCAAATACGGGCAAGCGAGATACCACTTTATCATATTCTGTTATGAACATTGCAATCCTGCTTATATACATGATTCATGATGCTTATTATTAATTGTTGGTACCTCTCCATGATTGACATAGCTGTTGGATGATCTTATTTGCATGTATCTCATTATGAACTTGCTTAAGTATTAGCCATAGCATGAGAATATATACATCATATGAGCAAATGTGTTCGTGAAAGTTCTTTTATCGCTCGGTTGTTAATCGAATTGCTTGAGGACAAGCAATAAGCTAAGCTTGGGGGAGTTGATACGTCCAAAACGTATCTACTTTCCCGAACACTTTTGCTATTGTTTTGCCTCTAATTTGTGTATTTTGGATACAACTAACACGGACTAACGCTGTTTTCGGCGAATTGCTCTGGTGTCTCGTTTTTGTGCGGAAATCCAACTTTCGGGAAAAACCTCGGAATTTATACGAAGGCCCTATTTTCCCGGAATATTGGCGGAGCCGAAGGGCAAGCCGGGTGGGGGCACGAGGGCCCCACACACTAGGCCGGCGCGGCCCGGGGGGCCCGCGCGGCCCTAGTGTGTGGCCCCTCGGCTGGCCCCGACGCCCTCCTTCGGACTACTTATCGCCCTCGACCTAAAAACGCACGGGAGAAGTCGAAGTCGCCAGAAACCCTCCAGAGAGCCGCCACATCGCGAAACTCCGTCGCGGGAGCCAGAAGTCTCCGTTCTGGCACTCCGCCGGGACGGGGAATTGGAGGAGATCTTCACCGCCAACGCCTCTCCATCGACCAGCCATGTTTCCCCCATCCATGTGTGAGTAATTCCCCAGCTGTAGGCTGAAGGGGATGGTAGGGATTGGATGAGATTGGTCATGTAATAGTCATAAGATTGTTAGGGCATAGTGCCTAGTATCCGTAGATGTCACTTTTATGATATTGTTGCAACTTGTTATGCTTAATGCTTGTCACTAGGGCCCGAGTGCCATGATCTCAGATCTGAACATGTTATTGATTCATAAAGATATTCGTTGTTTATGATCTTACCTGCAAGTTGTATACACACGTCGCTGTCCGAAACCAATGGCCCCGAAGTGACAGAAATCGGGACAACCGGAGGGAATGGTAGTGATGTGAGGATCACATGTGTTCACGGAGTGTTAATGCTTTGCTCCGGTACTCTATTAAAAGGAGTACCTTAATTTCCGAGTAGTTTCCCTAGAGGCCCGGCTGCCACCGGCTGGTAGGACAAAAGATGTTGTGCAAGTTTATCATTGCGAGCACGTACGACTATATATGGAACACATGCCTATTGATTGATTAGTACTTGGATACCGTTTTATTATTATCTCGCAAATGCCCTCGCTTTGATTGTTATATGAGTTTCTCTCATCCATGCAACGCCCGTTAATCCGTCCCTGTGCCTACGGTATTTTAATCATGTTGTTTACTATAATCACTACTCGCTTGTCTTTATTTCACCGATCGTTGTTATTTCACTATTCCTACTACTATAAAGCCGTTACTCTCGATAAACTCTTGCGAGCAAGTCTGTTTCCGAGTGCGGCTGAATTGACAACTCCGCTGTTAAGGCTTACAAGTATTCTTTGTCTCCCCTTGTGTCGAATCAATAAATTGGGTAATACTTCCCTCGAAGACTGTTGCGATCCCCTATACTTGTGGGTCATCAGCGACGCCCGCGCCTTGTCGGCGGCGGCGGTTGTGTGCAGCGTCCCGCGCGGCGGAACGAAGAGCGCACGGGCAGCGGCGGTTGTGTTGCCGGCGTCGGCGCCACCGCTAGGGTTTGCCGCATTGGGAAGCGGCGCGACGGAGGCGGCAGCGGGTGGGACGGAGTAGGGAGGGGTTGCTGGGTTTCCGAAGGGCCCGTCCATCGCCGGGATTGCGCCGGCGGCCGCGTGGAGTCGAGGGATTGGGCAGTCGGGCGGCGAGGCGCAAGGGAAGTTTCAGCGCGGGGTTTCTTCGCGCGTGGTCAAGTGATCCCGCGCGCTATAGCCGGCGCACAAAGTATAGCGCAAACCGGCCCGTGCTCAAAAAAATTTACAGCGCCGCGCCTTTTGCAGCGCCTGCTGGAGGACCGATTTTACTCCCGCGCGCTGCATACCGGTAGTTTTTATACCGCGCGTCCTATATAGCGCGCCTGTTGAAGATGCTCTAATGCCCATATGCGCGCGCGGGGTCGTGCACGCGCACGAGCTGGCTCATTTGTTAGCCTAGTTCACTTTACAAAGGTTTGTTTTTAGGTAGTGGTAAAAAAACACTTTTTGAGTAACCAAGCGTTGAGAACCAACATGTGGTTGGATGGTTAGGAGGACAGTGTCAACCCTAGCCCACCAGAGTTCAAATCACATATTTGACACTTTGGTGTCTCAAAAGGCGGAATATTCTTCAATGGGAGGCGATGTTGCCGTCGACAGCGAGGCGTATGTGGTGATTTCGTCAATCTCAAGACCTGTCGGATCAGTTTCTTCGACGCGGTCTCTCGGAGGTGCTCATAGGGGTAGGGTGTGCGTGCATTTATAGGGATAAGTGTATGCGCGTATGTGTGAACGTCTTTAGCTGTACTGTGTTTCGAAAAAAAAAATAACCCAGCGTTGGTCAGGGTTGTGGTTGTACTAGGAATCCCATTCTGATAAAAATATGTTCAAGGCTTGGCCCACGGCTCACGCGTACTAGGATCTGGCTGTAATCCTTAGAAAATGCCCCCCTATGCCACATTGTGTCGGCCTGTCCCAGCCCATCCGGAAGCAGCGCAGGCCCGAAAGTGTTCGGGGCTTCGGGCACGGACCCGACTTGGACCCCGACACGAACTCCCTCCTCCTCCCCGTGGCCATATAACCCAGCCGACCCACAGGATAGGGCTTCGCCGCCGAATCGCGATATCTATTTTTCTTGCGTCCCAGTCCCCAGATTCCGACTTTTTCTAGTTTTGGTGCCTTGCTCGTCTCGCGCGGCGGCGGCGGCGGAGGGTTTGCTCTTGGGAGTTAGGGTTTCGTGTCGGGGGAGGAGCGAGATGGAGGAGGTCACCGAGGGGGTCAAGAACCTGGCCGTGACGGAGCCGCACAAGAAGAACCGGATCCAGGTCTCCAACACCAAGAAGCCGCTCTTCTTCTATGTCAACCTCGCCAAGGTGAAGATTCTGTCAGATTTATTCCTCCGTGATTGTTGGGTACTTGGGTTGCTTAGACGATTAGTAGGGATTGCGTCCGAACCGTCGTAGTTTTCGGTCTAAAACCCTGGAAAGTTGCCTTTCAATCCTGCCTTCCTATCTACCTCGTATTGTTAATTTATTGCAGAAGATTTTTTATTTATTCTCTTTCCGTTGTGGAATTCACGGTTTGCTGATCTGTACGGTTTATATTTCTGGGCATCGAGATGTAGCTTCGTGGAGGTGTGTGTGTGGCGTATTTAGTAAATCCCCAAGCTAATGTTTTTCCAATGATGATTTTGCAGAGGTACATGCAGCTGCATACCGAGGTGGAGCTCTCGGCCCTCGGCATGGGTAAGCTCCCACGCCCTTTAGGCTACAGGGATTACCGGATTAGTAATTGCTGCTGCATGGTTTATGCTATTTTAGATTTGATAGTAATATGCATTGAATTGTGATTTGATAGTAATATGCATTGAATTGTCTGCGATGGTTGTGTACTTTGTTTGCTGGCATTCATCTGATTGTCCCAACTCATGGTTGACTGGTAATTCCTTGTGTGTCCTGTATGAAGAAGCGTGAGGCTGTAGAGCATGCATTTATAATTCCAATGGCTTCTCAGAATTGACAAGATTAGATGGTGTTGTACCTTATATGTACCGTCTTACTAGGAGTGTCTTTCAGACCTGGTTCCCTTTTTCATTCAAGTGCAGCCGCAAATTGCCATAGTTTGATTAAGTTTGTTGCTTTGTCTGCTGTTGATGTTCCTGTATTGTGGATTGGGATTCTAGGAAACTATATTGTCAAATATACATTCCTGTAACATCAAAAACCAATTTGTGATTCAGCTGTTTATGTATTCATCTTTATGTTATTGCACTTGTCCTGATCATTGATCCTTTGTTATGGTGCTTCTAACTGATTAATTTCTTGTTTATCCTTTCAGCCATCGCCACTGTCGTCACTGTTGCCGAAATCCTGAAAAACAATGGCCTTGCTGTTGAAAAGAGTAAGATACCTGTTACCTGTTGTTTGTTAATCATGTTTGCATTTTTCTCCTCTCTAGTTACTCAATCAAATTTGCTTTGCAGAGATCATGACATCAACTGTTGATGTCAATGATGAATCAAGGGGCCGCCCCATGCAAAAGGCCAAGGTAAGCTTTCTTCCTAATTCAACTGATCCATTCTAAGGTAGGAGTGTTTGCGAATTAGTAGGTTGTTGTTTGCTGATCCTTGAAACTGTTGACATGCCAGATTGAAATAGTGCTGGGCAAGACGGAGAACTTTGATGAGCTGATGGCCGCTGCTGCTGCCGAGAGGGAAGTCGCAGCTGCTGAGGAGGGCGAGGAACAGAGCTAAATAAACTATCTTGGGTCGCTGTTGTAGCTTAATTAGTACCTGCTTTTAGATTATGTGTTCAATCTCTTGGCCTGCAAGAGAAGATACTTGTGTAATCAAAGAGCTCTGCTTATTTGATTCGTTTGAATAGTAGTTTGTTGTCTTCATGGTATGCTAGTTGATCTGCTTCATATATCGTTTGAATTGTTTGTTTCGTGTCGGACTTATGTTCACGGCGTGCCATGTGAAAGATACATTTGGCTTTAAGGCTCAGAACCCAAAGATCATGGATTTTGTAGACTGGCACAGCCAAATATCATGTTACTGAACCATTAAAACTCAAGTCTCAGAGATCTTTCTAAATTCTGGAAAATTAACTCGTATCCCATCATAATATGTGTAGTACTCGACTATATGCAGCATTGTTTGTTTGCTGGAGATATTTGATGAGTTGTGGAGGGCGAGGAACTGAGCTAAATGAAGTATTTGAGCCGCTGATGTAGCTTACCTGCTGCTGGGTTGTGTGGTTTTCTCTTCGCCAGCTCTGCTTATTTGAAAATAGTAGTGCCTACGTGTAGTTTGTTACTCCCTCTGTCTAGCATTTAGTATGAAATCCTCCAAAATATAAGGTGTATTGCGTTGAACCACTTATTTGAACAATTTTTATTTGGATATTTTTTTACGGATTCGATTGTATTTTCTTAGCTCATCCAAACTCCTCTATTTTCTTAAGTCAATAATTCAGAGGCAATATTGCCAAAACTCGTGTAACTTACTCTCAATGTGTGATTCTTAATTTTCGTGCCAAAAACTATACACTCTATATCTAGAAACAGAGGGAGTATTATTTTCATGTTTGCCTCTGTTTATGCCTGTGTGTGCAAAGATATATATATATACAACTATATTTTTAGGGGTCGGTTTAAAAAAAAGGTTTCGGGGTAAGAACCCAGAGATCATCACGGTTCAAAACCTGAAAGTCATCACAACCAAGAGACTGCGTTTTTGGAATCTGGAAAATCAACAATCCCAAAGACCTTGTTTATGCATGTGTGTGCAAAGATATATACACTAGATTTTTAGGGTCGGTTAAAAAAAGGTTTCGGGGTAAGAACCCAAAGATCATCACGGTTCAAAACCTGAAAGTCATCACAACCCAGAGACTGCGTTTTTGGAATCTGGAAAATCAACAATCCCAAAGACCTTGTTTATGAATTCTGGCAGCTTAATGACACGAAATCATGAGAAAGCCACCAGAATAACTTGTCTGTACTGATCGACTCTGCAGCATACTGGCATTTACTGTAAATATTGCATGGTTTCCCTGGGAGGCAAAAATACTGAGGATTATTCTTGGTAATAATGCAGAACAGAACCGGTAGAGAAGCGAAGTATGACAAAACTGCTTCCGCTAGTCAGAATATTGTTTATGGACTTCAACTCAAAACACAACTAATGGAAGCCAAAACTTCATCTAACAGATATCTCAATTATCTTGCACCTAAATTTCTAATGAGTTGATCATCCAATTTTGTTTTCTTAGTAAAAAGAAAGATAGATTTCATCATCCTGCCTCTTCTTAAAGATTCACCCATTTCTTCAAGCGCACATGCTTCACTCTACTCCTCAGCTTCAACTAGTATCTTCTTGCAGGCTTCGTAGCACATGAAGGAGATCCCCGCCGCAGGCATAAGCTTGATGCAGCTAGGTCCAAGCCCCTTGTAAAGACCACCGACCCCGTCCTTCTCCATTATGCAGTAGAGTGCATGGAACACGTTCTTGTAGATCTGCCTGCCGCCCACTGCACCGGCCTGCATCTGCTTGCGGGCTACCTCAAGGGGGAAGGTGGCTGTGCTTGAGATGGCACCTGCAGCTGAACCGATTAGGAGGGTTGCGATGTTGCTGATTTCCTCCTGCTTGAATGTCTTCCTGTAGAGCTTTCTCAGGGTGTCGTACGCATAGTAATTAGTTGCGGCGTATGGCACCACTCCTATCAGACTCGGTGTCAGACCACGGTAAAGCTCCGAGGGACCTTCCTCTTGTACAATCTTGACGAGACAGTGGAGAAAGTTGTTATAGACATCTTTCTGCAGAGAAGCCAATACAAGTGAGGTCAGGTACACAAAGAAACATCACTTCTGCAAGTTCTTGACAAAGAGTTATGTTCACCTCTATAGTCAAACGGGTCTTGATCAACTCCAAAGGATATGTGCACAATGTTGAGCTGACTCCTGCAAGTGCTCCAGCAACAAGTGATGGAGGGAAGGGAGTCCTAGGGGACTCATCAGCCTTTGGAGTAAGGAACTTTTTGGCTGTATCAAAAGCAAATAGCTGCATTTGGATAGGAAGAGAAAGATTAAATTAAGATGTTGTCATGTCCGTAGAGGCACACTACAGCATGTGTGATCAGTTGCTACAAATATTAGACCTTCTATCATATTGAAATTCATAAGCACAAACTGTCAAAAACAAAACAAAAAATAATAGGCAGAGAAAAGAGTTGGGCATGTAGTCTCACAGCCAGTGTAACACTTAACCATGCAGTCTCATAATCACCACCACCAGACATATTTTGTTGCCAATATAGTAGGACCATAAGAATGATATTCATGTTTTGTCATCTAGAAAGTGTCTAATGAAGCCTATAAGAGAACAAAGAGAGTTTGCACATGATATTGTAGGATAAAATATGAGAAATCAAACAGCTGCAGTTCACCTTAGCATTCAAGCTGGGGGTAAAACTAAACAAACGATATAAACACAATCTAAAAGTGCTAACAGTTTGACTTTGCTAAGAGTCTCAGGACCACCAGATACTAATACCAGAGGACAGATCCTTGATCACAACAAAGATGAAACTCAATTGTAACCAAATGTAAGAAAACATCAAAACGCCAGTAAGATGAACCCAAACTCCTTTCCAGAATGTGTGTGTACAAATTACATAAATCATTATACCTACTCCATTATTGTTACAAAGTGCAGCCTGGGTGCTGCGTAACGTTGACTACAAAGTGGTGCTCTCCCATTATTGGTACGGCCCTCCTTCCACATGAAATTTGCTGCATCTATTAGCAGAGTGGAAGACGTTTTAAGATATTAGCTAGCATAACTTCTTGTTCTAAGCGTGCCCCACAATTCACATCAACCCGAAGCGTAAGAAACGGCACTCAATGAACACAACTGGCAGTGAAGTTGATACCCTAGTATAACAGCTAATAAGCGAAGAAGCTCAATAGCATCATTACACCACATGATACATTTCGGTACCAGGACCACCTCCTAGGAATTGCAAAATATAACATAAACCGAAAGTAACAACTTACCTCAATCGCCTTGCTCGGAGCAACACGGATGACATTCACGAAATTCCCACGAAACAGCCCTGTCCACCCCTCCGTCTTCATGATGGACTGGAACACCTCAGTCATGGAGTCCCCATTGCTCCCAACCATCAGATGTGTCCTAATCGTCTCCAGCGGCGCCACGCACGTCCTCGACACAGCCCCCGCAATAGCCCCGCTAACGAGCCGCCTCAGATGCGGGTTCCCAATCTTGATCTTCAGCTTCAGCCCGCGCCTGCCGGCCTTCTTCCTGGCCTTGCCATCCACCACCCCCTCCCCGGCAGGCTCAGCCACGTTGGTCCCAGCAGCGACCGGAAACCCGACCGCCGAGGAGACGTACTTCATGCAGTGGTCAGCGAAGGGGATCTTGAACTCCTGCTCTGCCGGGCCGGTCGCCGCGACGGCTGGGGCGGCAGTTGAGACCTTGAGGCTGACACTGGCGAACAGCCCGCCATGCGCGGGGGAGAGGAAGCCGTCGTGCAGGCTCAGCGAGCAGCTCCTGTCCTCCTGCGAATCCCAGGGGAACCGCAGCTCCGGGACGGCCCACGTGTTGTTCTTCTCTGTGGCTAGCCCGCAGTTCTTGGTCTTGGCCGTCATCGCCACCATCGTCGCCGCCATGGCTTGGAAAACGGTTTTGCCTCAGATTTCAAATGCGGGATGGAGGTGGATGGCCGCCTGCGCTGCATTGACGGTCACAAGAAATGAGCATATTCTGAGCCATTCGTCTATACAAAAATGGACACCACGAATAAATCCGAACCCTCTCCACTACCAATAAGTTGGCACAAGTGAAGCCATCAAAATTCTTGGTCTCGATTGGCTCTCACTGACTATAATCATGTGCAGATCAGCGAGGGGCGGACTTAAACAAGGGGAGTGCGGGTTCAGTTGAAGCCAAAAACTTATTTGTCTGAAGATACACTGCCGCTACAAAGAGATGGGTTGGAAAAAGGTTTTGCCTAAGACTTCAAACGTTTGACACCAAAACTGCATTGACGGTCATAACAATGAGCATATTCTTAGCCATTCATCATCTAGTAAAAAAATGGACAGCACGAATAAATCCGAACCCCTCTCCGCTAGCTATTAATTAGCGCAAGTTAATCCGTGAAAATTGCAGGTTTTCATTGGCTTATTAGACTGGCCGGCTGTAATCATGGATAGATCAGTGAGGGGGCGGACTTAAACAGGGGGAGTGGGGGTTCAGTTGAACCCCAAGATTCCTTTTTTCTGAAGATAAAGTGCCACCAGAAATATACACCGGCGCCTTGAAGACTGAAGAGAGGCATTTGGTTCCCCTGTTTGGGTTCGATTGGAAATACAAGAAGCCTAGAAAATAACGAACGAGCGGCTAGGGCTTCCTTACCAAGGACCTGAATCGCGCCTCCCGTGGCCGCCGGCAGCCGCAGTTGGAGGAGTAGCCCGTCCGCCTGAAGACGGCAGCCGTGCTCCGGCGGTTGGAGGAGGGGGGAAAGGGGTTTCGGCGGCGGCGGGGTGGGGTGGGGGTTGGTGCGGCCGGAGGAGAGCTCCTTCCTTGTCCGGCCGCCTCCTTGTTTGTGAGGTAGAAGGCAATCCCTTTTGGGATTCCGAGGGCTTTTTGGCTCGTCTGCTCCATTTACCGTGCTGCCCCTGGCTCGGCGCCAGGGGTCCGAGGGCAGTTTCGTCAGTTATTGGGGCATTGACAGGGGTCGTGTGGACCCGATTGGAGCAAGGCGCGTAATTAATTCCCTTTTTTTAGAGGACGGGAATCGTCTTTGCTGGAGGTGGGAATCTAGGGCGCGCAGTCTCAGCCGTTCTTTGCTCACGTCCGCCCGCGCACTGCAGCTGCGCTCGGCCTCGGTGCGGGCCTCTCAAACCACATTTCATGGGCCGAACTCGGAAAACATTTTTTTTCCTTTTGGGGAAGAGAACATCACAACATGTAACGATGGCCTGTTGGGCAAACCCTATACACCGACCAGGTCGGCGCATTGCGATTCCTATCCTCTGCCTAGTGCGGGAGCGATGTGCCTCTCCGCACAGGGCACTGGTACATCTGGGCCGGCCCATTTACGGTAGTAGTCAGTCTGTTTGCTCCGGTCTTTTCGGGTTTTGTTAGTTTTTTCGGATTTTCGGTCAGGTTTTTTGAACTTTTTTATACCTGCTTTTTTCCGATTTGAACATTTCGAGTTTGAACATTTTTTGAGTCCGAACATTTTTAAAATTTGAACTTTTTAAGATTTGAACATTTTTCATATTTGAACTTTTCGAGTTTGAACACTTTTCAGATTTGAACATTTTTCATATTCTTTTTTTTCCAGATTTGAACTTTACAAGTCGAACATTTTCCAGATTTAAACATTTTCAAATCTGAACATTTTTTTAGTCCGAACATTTTTAAAATTTGAACTTTTTTAGATTTGAACATTTTTCATATTTAAACATTTTTTATCTGAAAATTTTATATCTATTATTTTCAAATCTGAACCTTTTTTTTAATTCCGAACATTTTTTGAAATATTTTTAGAATAAATTTTTTGGCTAGGGAGCGATTGAGAGATTATAATAAAGCAGTCAAACGCGAACAACGCAAAAAATAACGGAAGGACTCGTACGTAACTACAAGACAGGTTATTAAATTCACTAATGGGCCAAGCCCATCTCTTGCCGGCGGTACGCGGAGACAATCAAAAGCTCCGCTTAAAGCGGAGTATAGGGGCACCCTCGGCGCATACCGCGCGCCGCACACCCCCGCGCGCGGTACGGGCTGGCCCAGTTGGATGCGGGCTGCCTCCTTTTTCGATTTTTTTTCTTTTTTGTTTCTTATTTTCTGTTTCTTCTTTTCCTGTTTTCGTTTTTCTTTCGTTTTTTCTCTTTCGTTTTTTTTTACTTTTATTTTTCAGATTCTAAAAATAGAAATATTTAAAAAAATTAAATTAAAAATATGTTCAAATATAAAAAACGTTCAAAATCTGAAAACCGTTCATATTTAAAAATCGTTCAAACATGAGAAATGTTCAAATTTAAAAACCGTTCAAATTTAAAAATCGTTCAAACTTGAAAATTGTTCAAACATGAAAAATGTTCAAATTAAAAAATCGTTCAAACGTGAAAAATATTCAAATTTTGAAAAATATTCAGAATATAAAATCGTTCAAATTTTAAAACTGCTGAATTTAAAAATGTTCATATTTTGAAAAAATCTTGAAAAATAATTTCATAAAAAATGTTAGATTTTGAAAAAGAAAAATATTAATAACAAAAAAAACAGAAGAAAGAGAAGAAGAAAAAACGGAAAAAAGTACCTGAGCTAATGGGCCGCGGCCCAAACTACCCGACCTGGTCGCTGGGGTGTGCGGCACCCCGCACGCGCCGACCAGGTCGGCATATAACAGATCCCGTCTGTTGGGCCGTCATTTTTATTGGCCAGGATAACACAACAGCAATGCTACAAGCCTACAACTAGAAGAATTTCTACGGAAAAGTTCACGGACAAGTCGTGGCCTCACTCAATTGTTGCAGGTTTAGACAGTTGCTCCGAGAAACAACTTATCCGTAGACACAACATTATTGATAACACAAAGACTTTGGTCTGCCAATTTTTTTGGCTAACTTTTTTTGTTGCGAGATAATATAATTATTATTACAATTAGTACCGAAAAGTGTCTTTCTCCGGGAAAAAATTCAATTTTATTTGAAACTCGTAAATGCAATTTTTAATATTTAAAGCTACGGGATCACTGGTGCCCGCGTGCCAAAATTCTCCACTATAATTTATATATGCATATGTTGATTTATTTATTTACTTTACAGTCACATTACTTTTTGTGAATGTTTTGACTTAAACAATCAAAATACTCCATATACCAATCTTATGTTCATTCTTAACCTCATATTACATGATTGCGTCGATTTGGTTCTGAGCTCCCTTATGTATGTGCAAATGTGATCTAAAATTCCATAAAGTTTGGTGAGATGATATTGTATTTTTTAGGTTGTGCAAAAATGACAAATTTCTGGTTCTAAAGAGAAACAAACTTTATTTTGATTCCTTATTTCTGTACTATTTTGATGTACTTACTCCGTTCTAATTTAGTAGTAGTCAATATAATTAGTAGAAAAAATCGGACAAATTAGTACTACATTTATTAGTACTACTTTAACCAATCCAATGTACACTGAAAGTTTGTACGCACTTGTATTTGTTTTCGCAAAAGAAAGTTTTGAGATAAGGTTTCAATTATTTTCTTCAAAACTAGCTCTATCCTCTAGGGGCACTTTTCGCTTTATGGCGCTTGTTGTTTCTTGCTTGCGTAGGGCCGGAAAATCGTGGCCCCCTGCCGTGCGTTACACTTGTCCAGGCAAAAAGTGGGGGATTATTGTGCGATGACGCGACAACAAACTAGGCAGCTGAGCATGATTAGCTCGGGACCAAATCCACGTCAAGCTGCAGGCCGAGGCAGTGAGTGATCGAATCGCATTTCTTCGGACAAACGCTAGACTGGCTTAATTAGCACGCTGAATAAGAAAATCGGAGCACTTGTTTTCGCACGACCACAACGAAGACCGTCCAGGGTGCGCGTTCCACTGATGTGGCTCCAGTATTCTGTAAATTAACATTGTGTGTCGATGAGTATATCTTGTGCTATGTGTAATGAGATACGTTTAAAAGAAAGGCTACTTAGCAAGTTAGCAGTTCCAACTATGGAAAACCTCAAATGATTGGGGTAAACATACGGAAGTAAGCCTAACTCAAATGATTGGGGTATTGGATGTACAAATCTAATAACTAAATTCAAATTTGAATCAAGGTTAATATTTATACTTCAGAACCATTCTTTCTTGGTACTCATGCAATTTCTCATGAGAACTAGGCTTGGTGTTTAACCAAATTAAAGATCATAGTACTCGTGCTTACAATGGTTCTGTGAATTCCGCCGCTGATATTCTTTGGGCCCCTGATGCATGTACATGCTAAATCGGATAAGAATTGGTCGTGTGCATCCATATTTATAGCCGTGCGGCTACAACTTCATGAGGGAGTGACAGAAAACTTCGTTATTTGTTGCCTCTCCCGTGGTTTATATTAAGGAGGATGTTAGCGTATGTAATATCCTATGGGTTTGATATGGAGTAGTACTTCGATCGTGCACATACCAAATTTGTAATGCCATGCTAGGGGCATTTTCCTGCCTATATACCATGCAACCGATGGGCCAAAAGAGCACACATTGCTCCATGAAAATTAAAACAATGACTTGTTGTTTCAATTTTCATGGAGAAGACAATTGCAACGAATGTTATGGCGGTTGAGGTCTGAGATATAGTAATGGCGGACTGAGTCTTTATGGCGAAGAGGACTTTGCTTGGTGTTTTTTTGACTAGCAGCAGCAATATCGACAAGCGGGGGCGACAACACATGAGGAGTACAAAGTCTTATATTTTAGGTGAAAATCCAAGATCTGACCTTCATTGGTTGTGCATGATAATATTCTTGTTGAATACATTGTTTTGAGAGGGCGAACTTACTTCAGGGTGAAAATCTAAGGTTTAGCCTTAATTAGTTATGCATGACAATGGCTTTGTTTAATATATTATTTTAAGTGCGCGAACTCTAGGTGTTGTGTTGGTAGTCGTTTGCGTTGCAGCCACAAGGTTTTGCTCATCGTACAGAGATCTTTGTTTCTCCTCTTTTGTAGTAGGCTGGTTATAATTGGTATGTTCGCGATACTAATATATTCTCTTTATCGAAAAAGATACTATTCTCCTCTAGGATTCATTGTTGATTACATGGAGGTTTTCTTTTCCCATTGTTGACTTCATCCCGGTGTATTTTTTTCATTATTTTCTAGTATTTTCCGAACTTTGAAATCGAGTTTTGGAACTTTTCAAAGTAAACCGTTACATGTAGCTCGAGCTAGCATTTGGATTTCTTGATATTTAGATATGTTCATTGACAATGTGCATATCGTTTGTTAGGATAACTAGGGCCATGTTAGCATAAATCAAACACACCACAAATGCGATAGAAGGATCGGGCACAACGTGAGTAGCCTCCGTTTAGTTGAGAAAATCTACACGCACGCGCAGCCGCCGCCTCAACCCTAGCTGCCTCCAGTTCATCCTTCTCCATAGATCGTTTCCCCCTCCTCCGGTCGGCTTCTGAATGAGTGGGGAATCCGATCTATGCGTGAAGTTTCCAATAAAAGTATTGTTTTCATTAGATTATGTTATGATTTTGGTAGCCTTTTTTTGTTGGTTTCCCCTTAATGGAGATGGCATCGTCTGCAATAAGTGATCTTCGGTCTTTCATTTGGCGACGAGATCTTCTTCCCGGCGTCAATTGTGGTGTTGAACGATTATAATTTTCTAGGTATGTGCCTTCAGATCTTACTTCGCCAGATCTTTTGGAACTTTTGTTGTTGTTGCCGCGAGGAGGATTATCCTCGCAGTTTTTGTCCCGGCTGCTACGTCATCGACATTGGTGATTCGTACTCTCGACTCTCTATCAACGACGACAAAGCTAGTCGGTTGTTATTTTCTGACATACTGGTGTTGCTACTCTTGCCGATGTTGAATGACTGCTTTAATGGTTGCGTGCGTGCACGCAGCTTTGGTATTGCGGCTCAAAAAATTATGGGAGATCGAATTTTCGTCGGTATTTACTGGTCTATGGTTCGTTATCAATCTTTGATTGCCTTCAGAAGAGTACAAGATTGTGTTCTGGAAGAATAAAAAATTTGAAGATCTCGAACATTTGTTACTATTTTTTAAACTTTATTTTATAATTATTGGAGTTAATTCATGTATCTCTTTGTTACTATGAATATATGTGGTATTGATTGTCAAAAAAAAAATCAAACACACCACAGACCTGCAGACCTCTGTAAACTCGGAGACCAGGCTGCTAAAAAACCGTGGAGTTCCTTTCTTTCCTGCGCCAGCTTGAATTTCGATTTCGGGCGGCGCGTTGTCCTGGACGCAAAAGGTATCGCGTAAGGGCATGTACAATGAGGACGCTTAGATGCAGACGCTAGGATTAGAATCCCGGCCGGCCAGCAGTTACGCCTTCAGATCCTAGCGTCTGGCTTGACATCGGCTCAAAGTTTTGCGGCGAGCGCTTAGCTTTTTCTGTTCAGGATAGAGAAGGAATCGTATGTTTTTTTACATGCAATCTCCGCGCTGGAACAAACGCCCCGCGTTGAATGGGTCAGCCCTTAGTACATAATATAATTTCGTTGTCATTATTTTAATTCACTTAAGCGCCTCTCTAAGCAGCTAGCATTGTACATGCCCTAAAAGAGAAATGGTGTTTTGCCCATGGATCGGAGCACAGGATGCAACTGAACCGTTGCTGTCACCGTTTTGTAAACCACGATTACTGTTCATCTGAGGTTACATTTCTCCATCGCAGTTGTACCAAACTTGTGATCTGGTGGAGTAGCAAAAGATGCTTCATGAACCGCCGTGCACGTGGAGCTGAGCGCGGCTGGGAGGTCCGTACTGAACCGTTGGTTGGGGGCTGGGTGATTCTGCTCGCGTCTTGGCTGTTCACCTCACATGTGTCATGTGTGATAAGCTGTCCCGCCCAAGCCACTACGGTATCTGAAGTACACAAGAGGCACATATATCACACGAAGTACGTATCACAAATGCTATTAATGTAACATGTATAATTGATAACGTCTGAATTCTGACAACTTGAGCATACAAAAGACAATTATGTGACGATGCTCTTTTTTTCGAAATGGGGATAAAAACCCCGGCTTCTGCATCATGATGATGCACACGGTCTTTTATTAGAAAGTATTATAAATTTAAGTCTTACAACTCAATCATCGCCTACAATTGATACACGAATCAACCAGCAAAGCAAATAGAACATAGCATCACTACTCATCACTGCAGTCTCCTAATATGACGCCAGCCAGGCTGACACAAGATATCCTGAGCGACCGTCTGGAGCCTTGTGATGCTATGTTCTCCTAATATGACGCCAGCCATAGCATCCCGCGGTCCCTCTTGCGAAAGGAGGGCCCATTGCTGGACCCAATGTGACGATGCTCATGCGATCATGATACGACGTGTTACGTGTACACATGAACTTGTTTACGGATCATACGGCACACTTTGGCTGACGACATAGAGAGAACCACACGATCAGGCAAGCAAGATATGGTCCCACGAGAATAGATATAATGGTTTTTTTATAAAAAAAAACTTCAGCGTAAAATTGACTAAATATTTTTTTTTCTTCAGAAAATGACCTCTTTCTATGACTCTTGGGGCTAGGGCACCGTGCTATTCAGCACGAGCCCTAGCTTCGGGCATCGACATGGTACATACCACGACCCTCTTGCTAGAGCTAGTTGTCGCACCATACATCACGGCGAATTGGCAAAGAGGCCATTTTGTGAATATAATTAAATCTAGTCCATTTTGCGCCAAAGCTTCATTTTTTGCCCACTTAACTATGGTTTTGCAAGCAAATACAAAAAAAAAAAAACAAGGAGTAGCTAATTTTTGCTTTCAAAAGCAAGTGTACGATTTTGGGTAAATTTGGTCTAGGCACAACATATTTTAATGTACAGGTTCGCTCATTTTTGTTTGAAAAAACCGTGATACAGAGTACTTAATTTAAAATGGAGAGCAGTAGAGATGCTGATGTGTCAGCTGCGCTGGCAAGTACTTAATTTAAAATGGAGAGCAGTAGAGATGCTGATGTGTCAGCTGCGCTGGCAACTCTCTATACTCGATTTTTTTAGATGGCTGATCGCGCTTGCCGCACGATAAGGGCATGTCCAATGCATAGCCCCAGGGGTGCTGCCTCGCAGCTTTATCTTGGTTCGGGTGGTCCAAATTAGGTTCGGATAAGGAGGCAGCCTCTTCACCAGTAGGCAACTTCTTCAGCCATAAAGTGAAAATGTGAGAGAGAAAGAGAAACCCAAATCAGCTTTTGAGAGAAAGACATATTAATGAGACAATAACATGGTATGCATATGTCAAAAGTTTTATCCAAACCTAGTTGCACAGCTGCCTCCATTGCTCATGCCCTAAGGAGGATTTGTATCCTGCCATCTGTTCAAGTAGACACAGTGAGCTCATGTAGTGACATCTTTTAAGAATTTAATTCCTTTTTGTACGAAATGTGCTAGTAGTTGGCAAACGACCGGATAAAGATACGCTGCCGGCCCACCCTTCACAGGACAGGTGTATCTCACTCATACAGGCCAGGATGACCTTTTCAAGTGCAGCTCATGAGTGAAGTGAGCGAAATGATTGGTTCTCTCTTCGGTCTACTCTCTACTCGGTACCGTGATGACGTGCGGGAATCGTCGGTATACGGTTCGGTGATCATGCCGGTGAACTGGCTCGACTCGTGCGTGTACGTCCGCCACGTGGAACGGACAAGTGGAAATGGGGAGCTGGCCATGTTCCTCTTCTTGCTGGCTCGCATTGCCTATACATTGGGATGCAGGGAATAATAGTTTGCATGGGTGTACTAATTAACAACATGGAATTATAAAAAGAAAATTTGATGACGATTTACCAATCACCAGGAAACCTCTGTTTTTATAGAGGCCAAAATGCAACGACATTGCGCTTCTTAAACCACCTCTAGCCAAATACAGAGAAGATGTGTTGCCATGGTCGCCCCCTCGTAACAAGAACGAATAAGATCTGCCATCACCACAACCCAGAGATCACATGGCCTCCGCCATGTCAAGACCAACTGTCGCGGTGCCGTCGAAGCCATATAGCGATGCAGGTGGACAGTTCAACACTTCAACGGACTTGACAGACAGTCCGTCTGGTTAGGTGTAAGGAGCAAATCGGTTAATTAAGTGAGAGATGATTACTAATGAATTGACGAGGCGGACAGATTTTTTATGCTGACGGGCCTAAAGCCATAGTGAAAGAGTCACCACTGAGAAGATCGGGAGCCGCTACCCGAACCACCCTCGCCAGCATCAATCCACCGAAGACCTACTCTCTAGGGATGCAAAGCGGCATCCGATCCACTCCGTTTCGCAGTTAAAATTGGTCAAATTAATCATAACTATTTTAGCAAATTAATCTAATTTAAACTATATAGTATTTTTGTGGACTTACACGGGATCCGCTTGCAACCTACTCCTCTCCTACACGCCTGCGAGAAGCTGGACAAGAAGAGACTCTTTGATTCGTAGGGTTCTTAGAACACAGCAATAGAAAAACCACGGGATTAGAATGCCGTGTCTAATTGAATCGTATAGGAATTGGAACATGATTTTTTTAAAGTAGCATCCCGATTCACAGGAAAAAAAACCGGTAACATAAGGTTTAAGTGGATAGAAATTTCCTCCAAAAAATATTGCAATCAAAGTTTACAGGAAATTTCTAAAAATTCAATCCTACGAAATTAAACGGTGCACGTGCAAAAATTTCTAAGGATAATCCTCCGAGATGCAATGGCGATCAGGCCCGTACTAGTGCCATATTTTATTACATCACTAGTTTTTCTATGGAGTAAAGTCTGAAAAAAACCTTGTGGTTGTAGATGAAGTTGAAATTGAACCCGCAACTTTTAATCCCAGAAACGAGCACCCTCAACTCACTTATCCCGGTCTGTTCTCGCGTGATGCTTGTTTCCGCGCCTGATTCGCTGACGTGGCAAGGGTCAACGCTGGGATTGTTGACTGGCTGGTTAAGTACTATCCACGTAGGCTGGGTCGTGTGTAAACGACTTCGGTCGTTCTAATCGAATCGAACAAGAGGGGAACAGATAGTAGGGTTTGTCTCGCGAGGAGACTGAGCAGGGGACGGTGGGCGGCGGGCGGCGGCGCGAGGCGGCGGGCGGTGGCGGACGTAGTTTGGAACGGACTGATGTCTTCTTCATCTGGCGCATCTTCCTTGCGGGCCGACGCGGAGGCTGCCGGACGACGCGGTCGCCGGTTCCGTAATGGTGAGTGTTCCATCTCCTCTGTTCTGTCTATCAATTTGTCCCTTTTGCCGTTGTTTTTTGCTAATTTCTGTTTCCAATTTTATAGGCGGGAGGCTGTAGCTACGTTGAGTGGTGCGATCCCTCAACAACGCCTTTTCTTCTCGATTTGCTGGGTGATATCCACGATGCAGTGTGGAGTCTGCAGGACCAAGTTGTAGCTCCACATGAATAGACAGAGCTGGTAGGATTGTTGCTGCGTTTACAGAGGACATTGATCGGAAGATGCCCAAATGGATGCAATTAAAGCAAGATTGGAGAAAAGGGAGAGAAATACAATGTATAAATGTTTTGTGTATGCGATTGTAGTTGCAGGAATTGTAGTTTCAGGTTAGTAGGAAGAGAAATGGCAGCAGTTGTTTCCATTGTAATGCCAGAACTTATTTGCTATGTTATGCAAGCATTGTATGCATATTTGTGCAATGAAATAAATTGGATCTTTTCCAAAAAAAAAAATAGCAGACTAAAGTAATTTGCATTCACATAACTTATACATAGCAGGTTCAGTGCCCAGAAATTCACACAATATCACAAGATTAAACTAGAAGTACCAGAATTGCATTAAATATGACAATTAGCTGAATTCTGGTTAAGTGCACATGTATAGCAGATAACAAAATATCAAGTTAACTTCGAAATTTTTCAGCAGCTTTTTTAGTAGTTCCCAGATGCAGTGTAACCCATCATTCCATCATTCGAGGGAGAACCTCTCTCTTTCGTTTTCTTCCAGGGCCAGTAGCAGCAGGGAAAGTTGCAGATGGACAGGTTCATTTTCCTTGTTTTAATGTGAATCGCCCTTGACCAAATATTCAGTTTTAGTACTACATGAGAGGAAGATATAGTGCCAGACTACTACTACCACTCAGTTTTCATTTCAAGTGAAAACTTCGACCAACAGAAATCAATGTGCACTTTGAGAAGATGCATCACAAGAACTCAGAGCTACATGCTGCGAAACATAATCTATGCAGGGACTCAAGAAACTTTGTGAAAGATGACAACTAACTGAATATCTGGTTCAGTGCGCATAGGTAGCACACTAGCACTTATCAAAATATGAGATTTTGTTTCATGAGATTACTCATTTCCTCAAGCATTACATGATGGTAACAGGTTCATTTTCCTGGAGCTAACAAAATATGACAAGTTCTCTGGTAGAACCAACAGCTCTACCGGGTCTAAGGCGTAGTTTGTAGGGAAAGGAGGGAGTGGCGTGCGGACGAGGCGGCGGACGCCATTGTGCGCGGCGGAGAAGAGGAGGGCGGCGGCTAGGGTTAGGAGACCGACTCCTCAGGGAGTCGGCAATAATGAATATTATTATTGATTGCATGTTTGCATCGTTACATCCAGTATATAAAGAGCTAAAACCCTAAACTGATAATGGGCTAAGCCCTTAGTTGGGCCCATGGTTGGGCCCCCTCCTCACATAACCAATACCGGTCATAACATCTCTCCCTGCCTGTGCAAACAGCTCGTCCTCGAGCTGGTAGTCGGGGTAGTGCTGGCTGAACTCCTTGCGCTTCTCCCAAGTAGCCTCCTCCTCCGGAAGGCCTTCCCACTGCACCAGCAAGTACCAAATGCCGCGACGGAGCTGAGCACGTAACACCTTCGCCGGGCTCGGAAGAAGACGACCATCGGCGATCGGCCCTCTTTGCGAGAGGGACTTCATCATCATCGTCAGAACTGTTTGGAAGCAAGGATATTAGTTACATGAAATGAAGAAGAATGGATGTAAAGGGGAAAACAGATACTCACAGGTCTAAGTCGTCTTCGACAGCAAAAAAGCCTGTCGAACTCTTTGCGGCAGGGGGAGGCGATGCAGTTTCATTGGCATCATCATCTTGTCCGCTAGGACTCGATTCAGCTGTCGTTATCATGTCTTCGTTGATCCTCCTGCATCGCCTATCCCTGGTGAGAGCATCGTCTTCGGGCGCTTCGTCTCCTTGGACGTTACTATCCTTGAGGACGTGTTGTGCATCTTCGGTCCCCTCGGAATCGTCATCATCATCCTCTAGTTCCACCCCACTTTCGGGTGTAGGAGGATAACATTGAGCAACAGTAGAGGCCTGCCGATGGAGAAAGAAGTTGATGAAGAATCGAATGACAAAGTAAGAATAACAAGTAAAGCGAGCGCAATGAAGATTACCTCGGCCGGTAGATGCTTGAAGTCATATGGAGGGCGGGCCGAAGTCAGGACAATATTGTCCTTCTGGCTGAAGCGAGTAAGGCGCCGCACCTCATCACGAAGTTCTTCATCCGACAAGTCGGCTGAGCTAACTCTTGACTTATCGTCCTTACCGACATACAACCACAGCTGTTGTGGTCGGGACATCAGCGGTTGCACCCGATGTTTTAGAAACACCGAGACCACCTCAGTACCGCACATGGTTAAGCCTCATGTGTTCTTCAGATCTACAACATGTTCGAACAACTGGTCGGCTATAGAGCTTTCTTCGGCAGTCAAGATGTTTCGCCAGGACTTCTTCGGGCGAGCCACCAAGACGTCTTCGAACGGGGGAAAGTTGGAGCGTCGCCCATGTGCTGGAATATCTCGCAAGTAGAACCATTTTTGTCGCCAGCCCTGGACTGATTCCTTCATCGGGTAATCGAGGTAGTCAACCTCCTTTCTAACGACGAAGCCAACACCACCGACAACGGGGGGGGGGGGCGTCATTGCCATTATGGCGTTTGACGTAGAAGATTTTCCTCCACAAACCCCAGTGGGGGTCAATGCCGAGGAAAGGTTCACATAAGGTGATGAAGATGGAAAGATGAAAAATGGAATTTGGGGTCAGCTGCCAGAGCTGAATCCCGTAGAAAAAGAGAAGGGAACGAAGAAATTCGTGGGCAGGAAGAGAAAGCCCGCGAAATAAGAAGGCGACAAACATAACAGTGAAGCCCTTAGGAGGCTTTGAGCGAGAAGATGGACCTGGGAGATGAATGTCATTATCAGATGACGAGATGAAGCCGAGGGTGCGCAGCTTGTTCACATCACGATTGGAGATTGTGGAGGCGCACCAATCACGGCTGGCCTTGCTCACACCAGATGCGGAACCTGCCTCGCCGGTTCCTTTCTTCTTGCCCATGGCGTCTCGAGCTCTTGGGACCAGGAACAGAGGCGAGAGAAAAGGTTGAGGAGGAAGATGAGCAGTATGGAAGCGTGAAAAGTAAAAATGATGGAAAGGCCTCTTATTTATAGCACAGGCTGTTGGGAAATCGTGGCCATAACTCTAAAGCTATCGTGGGAGATGGACGAAGATCAAGTTATACACGTGTCAGGAGAACGGAACCGGCGGCCCATTACTCCCACTACGCGCGGAAATCGAGGAGGCGCTTTGGTTAATGCACAAGCACTAATCATTTTCTAAAACTGACCGCGCAGAAGTAGGGTGGGCCCGTCAGGTCACGTCCCGTCAATCAAACCACGGCAGTGCCAACGTCATTAATGATGTCATGAAAAATGTCGAGTCCATAAGGAGCATCCGAAGAAAAATTAAAACCGTCGGATAGTACAACTTGAGTCTACGCACGGTTGCAAGCATCCGTACCTAGACTCGGGGGCTACTCCCATCATGAGCGCTGGACGCGCACCCGATATATTCCAGAATCGAAGACTCAACAGCAAGGAGGAGCATTTCAAGAGTATCTAAAGAAAGATTTAAATATTTAGACCGTTTGGCCTAAGTCTGCACTCGGTTGCAAGCACCCGCGACCAGACTCGGGGGCTACTCCCATCGGATGTGCTGATGGCACACCAGACGAAAGTTTTTTGCACTCCAGGATCATGCCCGAGACTTGATTCTGTGTAGGGTAACGTTGTTTTCCCAACGGCAGTTAACCAGCAAAGCTGGACACGTTACTCGATATCCTTTACGTACTAAATCTTGCTTAAAAAATTGAAGCCCCAATATAAATGTATCGGATGATCTATGAAGACCTGCAGAAAGCTTTGGTAGAAGAAATCATTCGAGTAGTACAACTTGAGTCTATGCACGGTTGCAAGCATCCGTACTTAGACTCGGGGGCTACTCCCATCGGGAGCGGTGGACGCGCACCCGATAGAAGAAGATGATACTGTTACAAGGAGAACAAAATTTGTCGGATAAAGCGAACATTCGACAGAGGCATGCTTTAGTCTCTACCCGAAATATTTTCGGCTAGACACTCGGGGGCTACTGACGTGGGTATCACCCTTCGGGTAAATATTGTCGAGCTACCCCTTGCAGCCCAACCGGAGGCCCATGAAGACACCCGAAGGCCGGGTGGGCCATAGCGTCGGTTCGCAAGGTGGATTCTTCAAGAGCAGGGCAAGGAGACGAAGAATAAAACGAAAGTTTAGAACTATGACTCTTTGTAACCTAGTCGTACCCGGACAGATCTCTTGAGACCTGGCTCTCAATATAAGGGACAGGAGAGGGGCTGCTGAGGACACGCGCAATCTTAGCAACCATAGCCACCATAAGTCTAGAGCTAGGTCCCTGCAGAACTTAGACTCTCGACGAGATCAGAGCCGAAACCTTCGGCACCCCATTGTAACCCGATATTTTCATAATCAAGATCAGACAGGCAAAACGTAATGGTTTTACCTTATCGAGAGCCCCAAACCTGGGTAAATCGTTTTCCCCGCTTGTTTGATAACCGATGTTTCGTGTCAGCCTACATGATTCCATCAACCCTAAGCCCCATATGGAGGGCATTGCCGAGGAGTACCCTCGACAGATGCAGATGTTCAGTTCCAATTCAACCAAACTGAATTATTCATGCCCGCAATTTTGCAGATTTCCTCCCCGCGGCTAAACCCAAAAAACCAGAATTTGCAGAATATATGCAATGGATTTGAACCCATATAAACCGAACCATCTTTTACTGATTGGAACTAATAGGCAGGGGATTTGGTAGATGAGTTACCTTCGCTTGGTCGTCTGCTGTAGTTGTCGCCGCGCAGCCACGATCATCCTCTCTGCGCCATGGTTGTTGCCGCGGAAGTAGGGAAGAGGAGTTATCACGGGGCACAGCTAAAACAGAGCAATTGCAGCAGGGCGTATATCTCCGAGAAAAATGGGTTGCACGTACAGGCTCGGCCCAATAAACATGCCTTCATCTACCCGGAACCCTCCCTTCCCAGCCTCAACTTTGCCACGTCAAAATCCCAGCGTTTGGAAACCAGCATCATTTAAGATTAAGCCGGGATCAGTGAGTTGAGGGTGCTCATTTCAGGAATTGATAGTCTAGGGTTCGATTCCAACACCACCTACCACTTCAGGGTTTTTTTCAGACTTTACTCTTTTCTATGTAAACTAAAGTCAGTTACTTCACGAGTCCGCTAGGTCCACGATGATCGATCTCGCTGCGAGTGCCACACAGATGGAAGATGCCATCTCCAGCACGATTTGTGCTTTGTTTTCGCGAGATGCTGGAAGCTTCACCACGTGGATGGCATCGGTCCTAGCCACGCCAATCGCCAATGAAGCAAGCGAAAGAGGACTTCTACTCGCATTTCAAGATTTTAAAAAGGCTGGCTCACTGTAGACAGACAAGTCCACGGATCGAACCCATGATCGCAACACGTGCACACCCGCGAGGTTTCTTCTTATCAGGTGAAAAAAAGTGTGAACTACTTGACGTCGGCGCTTCTGATCCGAGCGGCTGGTTGCCTAGGCGGATTATCACGAGAAAGTACCTCGAAAATGTGATTATGTGAAACTGTATCTTGTCTTCTAGTACGGAGTACAACAAATAAATGCACTTCAACTTTAGTTTACATCTAGAAAACATATACTGCACCGGATTTTCCTACTCTGTCAGTACCATAGTATGTCTTAGAGTTATCTACATTTAGGTGTAATTGGATATTATTTTGTAACAACATGAATTTAAAAATATTTCTTATTTCTTAGTCCATTGAAAAAGCAAATATTTCTAGGTCGACTACATGAATATTGAAAATACAAAAGGGACATGGAATTCTACATCTAACGAGTAATAACTATCCTAAATCGATTGAGAAAAAACACTCTTTCAAAAAGACAGAAATTGAGAAGATATAGGAGTAAAAAGTCAAGACATCTTAAATACCACGGGGATTGAAAACATACCTCATCCGTTCACAATTACCTCACGTTCTAGGTTTAACCGAAGTTAAAATTTGTAAAGTTTGATCAAATATGCATTAGAATCGTTATAAGATATATTTTGAAACTATATGCATTTGATATTCTGGATGTTGATGTTTTTTCTTCTATTCTTGATCAAGCTTTACAAATTCTAACCTTGACTAAACCCAGAACGCAGCTAATTGTGAATGGATGGAGTAGGAGATAGTAACATAAGTTGATTGAACCAAGAAAAATGAACACCATTCGTTTTTTTACGAGATCAATGTGGTGACCCTGCATACCACTGCATGTTGTAGTATGCCAGTCGTTGATATAATATTCACGAAGTACCAATCCGCAAATATTACATCCCTCAGAGTAGTACAACAGAACATAGCAGGTCCATACTCATTCATTTATTATTACAAGCCAAATATACATATCATCTCGGAGCTCCTCTTGGGTCCTAAGAGGGATACTCCTGGGTTCGAGGCGAACCCAACTTAACTTACAATATAGAAGTCTCACGAGACCATACATTTATTCCAACGAGCAGTTAAATACTACGAGTTCGGACTGCTCGGGTACTACTAATACTACTACTAGGTCTAAGATTGTTCTCCTCCGGAACCCTCCCCGGTTCCGTAGACTATCAGGTAGTCTACACCTTCAACACCTCCAGAGAGGTCTGGTTCTTCGTAGCCGATGATGTCGGCTCCTTCAGGGTTGTCGTTGTCCTCCTCCAGATGGTTCAGACAATCTAAGCAGGGGATTTAAGAGTGGTATGAGTACGAGCGTACTCAACAAGTTCATAATAGGAAAGAGGTGTTTAATACACTATCTACGATATCAGACCAGAAAGTCTGATACCATGCAGGTTTTAATAACCATTTCTTCAAAAGGTTGCTTTTATTCAGAAGAACTATGTCCGTCAGCCTTCACCGGTTGACTAGAACTTCATGGAGTTCCTTTCCGGCAGCGTTCGCAGTTCCAAATCCCGGAACAAGGAGTGATCGGTCACGATTCGTTACACTCGCAGAGGTGTGTTGCTTTACCCATAAGAGATCTTAACCTTGGTGCCAATCGGGCAGCTTTCCGTCCACACCTTTGGTGTGAGGCCCGGTATAAGGTCTTAGCCGTTCATATTCCTCCGCTACCTCGCACACCCACCCTTTGTTGCATACCCCGACCCTGGGTCCTCGTCGGTCCTCTTACACCAATTAAGGATGGACCCCGACCACGACAACGGCTTGGGACTCGTTAACCAAACTCCTTCGCCGGTAGCTGCAACCCATCATAGACCACTTACCGTGGGGAATTAGAATGGGATCCCCACCCCACCGCTTGCCCAACCTGGGTCAAGTGTCTACGGTAAGCGCATCCGTTGATGTACAAGAGGTGGAAATACAATTGGCTACTCCGTCCCACTCCAGATCTTATGGTGAACACGAGTTTTACGGCACAAGAATCACTGGACGACATTTGTTGTTTAATCCTAGATGGATATAAACCCTTGCAATGGAACCTCCACCATATCAACACTATCCATGGTTCCATTGCCCACCACATAGTCATATTCATAGTTATGAAAATAGTGGTTTTGCTTTTTATGCAATAGTGATAAACATAGTACTTTGCAAGTAATTTGATAAAAATACTCAAATGACATGAGCAAGCGATGAACTTGCTCGAACACCGCAAAGTGTTGCAGTTGGATGGTGTGGACTGACCCTTGTCCTCTGCTGGTGAAAAATAGCATCATTGTCCGATAAGGGCAATGGTTAAAGAAGCAATTATGCATGATTCAGCTTTTAGGGTTGTCTCCCCCCTTTCCGGTGTTTTATTATTTTATGTGGAAGGCTAATACTAAGAACAATTTAGGGATACTCTGTTTAGGGTAAAACACAACCTTGAAATATTGTCAAGGTGTTTTGAATGTCCAATAATATTTATGGACTTATTTTTAATATTAAAAATATAAAGTGTGGCTTAAATGATTAATTTTAATCATTAAACTAGGGCTTAGTCATATTTGTCTTTAAAATTCTATTTCATAATTTATTATGATAGAGAATTTTATGCTGAGTGATTTTCATATTTTTAATTATTTTTTAGAGCTATTAATATTTTTTATGATTTTTCAAAGTTTCAGCATTTTTATTTATTTGTGAAAAGACAGGAATGCCCCTGGGCCCACATGTCAGTGAGGCCCAGCGGGTTGAGCTAGACCAGCTCGGGTCCAACCGACCCGAGCGGTCGCGCACTCTCACCCCTCGTGCCTCTTCGACGAAACCCTAATTCTCCTCTCTCTGGCGACCCGCGTCGCCCGCGCCGTCGCCGAATTACTCCGGCCGTCACCGGCCATCCCCGCCGGCGAGATTAGTTGCAATCGAACGGCCGCTCGACGACGCACCGATCTGTCCGCGCCGATCTATGTTTCCTCGCCGCCATCGCTCTCCCCCGACACCTTTGCGACATGGCCGTGGTGATTCGCGGCGACCTCGTCGATGCCGACGAGCCTGGTGCCGTGGCGTGGCCGTGTGCCTCGCCGTGGTTGCGCTGGAGCCTCCGCGCCTCGGCGAGCGCCTGGCTTGGCCATGGCTTGGCGCTGCCGTGGCCAGGCTGTGTCGCCGTGCCGCCACAGTGACGCCGTGGTGCTGCTCCAGGTTAGTACCCCCTGTTCTCCTCCTTTCTCTCCTCCTCCTTTTCGTCTAGCTCTGGCTACTGGCCTGCTTCCCCTCATGGAGATGCTGGCCCTGCCGATGGGCGCTGCGCCATGCTCGCCCTGGTGCTGTCTTGATGCGCTGGCTGCTGCTGCCTACAAGCGCCATGGCTGCAAGCTGCTGTGCTTGTGCTACGGCTTTGCTTTTGCTATTTGTTGTGCTGTTGCTGCCACGCTACTAGCTGCTGTTGCTGTGCTTGCTCTGGCTGTGCGTATGCCGCTATGCTCTCCTTGCTGCTGTCCTGGATGCTAGCTACTGCTGCTCTACTGCTATGCATATGTTGCTGCTGTGCTACTACCATGGCCATTGCTACTGTATCCATGCTTGTGCTTGTGTTGTGCTATGCTCTGGCTCCCCTGGTTCACTACTGTGAGTGATTCTTGCTGTTTAGCAAGTACCAGTGCTGCTTGGGTGATGATTAAAGGTTGTTGGCTCATGGTAGGCTTGGCCTTGCTTATTTGTTGTCCATATACAGTAATTCATTGATGATATGCTTCTGGATACAATCACAAAAATGGTTTGTGTAATTGTCTGTGATTCAATTGTTGCTTAACTGTGGCTGTTTGATTTATATGATTCCTGTGTTGATGCCAGTGATGCCCTAGCATGCCCTGGCATGCTCTAGCAAGCTTCTGATGATCATATGATCATCAGTTGCTTGTAAAAGCTGCTGTGTTGCTTCAGTGCTTCACTTCTGTTCAATCTGTGATGTATGTGTATCACACAGGCTGGTCCTGGTGTGTGCTGGTGGTTACTTAAGCAGCAGCTGTTGCTTGCAATGATCCATTGGATCATTGATGTCTACGGGTGCTTCTATTCTTGTAGACAGTGTTGGGCCTCCAAGAGCAGAGGTTTGTAGAACAGCAGCAAGTTTCCCTTAAGTGGATTACTGATACGTCCAAAACGTATCTACTTTCCCGAACACTTTTGCTATTGTTTTGCCTCTAATTTGTGTATTTTGGATACAACTAACACGGACTAACGCTGTTTTCAGCAGAACTGTTCTGGTGTCTCGTTTTTGTGCAGAAATCCAACTTTCGGGAAAATCCTCGGAATTCTTGCGTAAGGCCCTATTTTACCAAAATATTGACGGAGCCGTAAGGGCAAAGGAGGTGGAGGCCCGAGGGCCCCACACCACATGGCGGCGCGGCCCGGGGGGCCCGCGCGGCCATGTGGTCCGGCCCCCTCGGCCGGCCTCCGACGCCCCCTTCGGACTACTTATTGGTTTCGACCTGAAAACGCACGGAGAGAAGTCGAAGTCGCCGTAAACCCTCCGGAGAGCCGCCACATCGCGAAACTCCGTCGCGGGAGCCGAAGTCTCCGTTCCGGCACTCCGCCGGACGGGGAATTGGAGGAGATCTTCACCGCCATCACCGCCAACGCCTCTCCATCAACCAGACAATGTTTCCCCCATCCATGTGTGAGTAATTCCCCCGCTGTAGGCTGAAGGGGATGGTAGGGATTGGATGAGATTGGTCATGTAATAGTCATAAGATTGTTAGGGCATAGTGCCTAGTATCCGTAGATGTCACTTTTATGATATTGTTGCAACTTGTTATGCTTAATGCTTGTCACTAGGGCCCGAGTGCCATGATCTCAGATCTGAACATGTTATTGATTCATGAAGATATTCGTTGTTTATGATCTTACCCGCAAGTTGTATACACATGTCGCTGTCCGGAACCAATGGCCCCGAAGTGACAAGAATCGGGACAACCGGAGGGGATGGTAGTGATGTGAGGATCACATGTGTTCACGGAGTGTTAATGCTTTGCTCCGGTACTCTATTAAAAGGAGTACCTTAATGTCCAAGTAGTTTCCCTAGAGGCCCGGCTGCCACCGAGCTGGTAGGACGGAAGATGTTGTGCAAGTTTCTCATTGCGAGCACGTACGACTAAATATGGAACACATGCCTATTGATTGATTAGTACTTGGATACCGTTTTATTATTATCTCGCAAATGCCCATGCTTTGATTGTTACATGAGTTTCTCTCATCCATGCAACGCCCGTTAAATCCGTCCCCGTGCCTACAGTATTTTAATCCCGTCGTTTACTACAATCACTACCGCTGTCTTTATTTCACCGCTCGCTGTTATTTCACTATTTCCATCGCCATAAAACTCGTTGCTACCGATAAACTCTTGCGAGCAAGTCCGTTTCCGAGTGCAACTGAATTGACAACTCCGCCGTTAAGGCTTACAAGTATTCTTTGTCTCCCCTTGTGTCGAATCAATAAATTGGGTAATACTTCCCTCGAAGACTGTTGCGATCCCCTATACTTGTGGGTCATCAATTACCCAAGGTTTATCGAACTCAGGGAGGAAGAGGTCAAAGATATCCCTCTCATGCAACCCTGCAACCACAAAGCAAGAAGTCTCTTGTGTCCCCAACACACCTAATAGGTGCACTAGTTCGGCGAAGAGATAGTGAAATACAAGTGGTATGAATGAATATGAGCAAGTAGTACGGCGCCGTAAAATAGCTCGCCGGCGTGCGGTTGATGGTAGTAATATTGCGAGAAGTAAACATGCGTAGTAACGCAAGCAGTAGTAATTCAAGTAAAACAAGAACAAGCAGCGATAGCAGACATTTAGGAACAAGGCCTAGGGATTAGACTTTCACTAGTGGACACTCTCAACATTGATCACATAACGTAATAGATAAATGCATACTCTACACTCTCTTGTTGGATGATGAACACATTGCGTAGGATTACACGAACCCTCAATGCCGGAGTTAACAAGCTCCACAATTAGATGTTCATATTTAAGTAACCTTAGAGTGTAAGATAGATCAATATAACTAAACCAAGTACTAACATAGCATGCACACTGTCACCTTCACGCTTATGTAGGAGGAATAATACACATCAATACTATCATAGCAATAGTTAACTTCGCAATCTACAAGAGATCACAATCATAGCCTACGCCAAGTACTCACACGGTGCACACACTGTCACCTTTACACACGTGGAGGAGGAATAGAGTACTTTAATAACATCACTAGAGTAGCACATAGATGAATAGTGATACAAAACTCATATGAATCTCAATCATGTAAGGCAGCTCATGAGATCATTGTATTGAAGTACATAGGAGAGAGATTAACCACATAGCTACCGGTACAACCCCGAGCCTCGATGGAGAACTACTCCCTCCTCATGGGAGCAGACAGCGTTGATGAAGATGGCGGTGGAGATGGCAGCGGTGTCGATGGAGAAGCCTTCCGGGGCACTTCCCCGCTCCGGCAGGGTGCCGGAACAGAGACTCCTGTCCCCAGATCTTGGCTTCGCGATGGCGGCGGCTCTGGAAGGTTTCGCGTACCGTGGCTTCCTCCGTAAGGGTTTTCGATGCAGGGGCTTTATATAGGCGAAAGGGCAGCGTCAGAAGGTCGACGAGGCGGTGACACCATAGGGGGGCGCGGCCCAGGCCCTGGCCGCGCCACCCTATCATCTGGGGCCCACAGGGCCCCCCTCTAGCGGCTCTCGGGTGTTCTGGATGCTTCCGGGAAAAATAGGAACCTGGGCGTTGATTTCGTCCAATTCCGAGAATATTTCGTTACTAGGATTTCTGAAACCAAAAACAGCAGAAACATGGAACCGGCACTTCGGCATCTTGTTAATAGGTTAGTTCCGTAAAATGCACGAATATGACATAAAGTGTGCATAAAACATGTAGGTATCATCAATAAAGTAGCATGGAACATAAGAAATTATCGATACGTCGGAGACGTATCAGCATCCCCAAGCTTAGTTCTCGCTCGTCCCGAGCAGGTAAAACGATAACAAAGATAATTTCTTAAGTGACATGCCATCATAACCTTGATCATACTATTGTAAGCATATGTAATGAATGCAGCGATCAAAAACAATGGTAATGACATGAGTAAACAAATGAATCATAAAGCAAAGACTTTTCATGAATAGTACTTCAAGACAAGCATCAATAAGTCTTGCATAAGAGTTAACTCATAAAGCAATAATTCAAAGTAAAGGCATTGAAGCAACACAATGGAAGATTAAGTTTCAGCGGTTGCTTTCAACTTGTAACATGTATATCTCATGGATAGTTGTCAATGCAAAACAATATAATAAGTACAATATGCAAGTATGTAGGAATCAATGCACAGTTCACACAAGTGTTTGCTTCTTGAGGTGGAGAAAGATAGGTGAACTGACTCAACATAAAAGTAAAAGAATGGCCCTTCGACGAGGGAAGCATCGATTGCTATATTTGTGCTAGAGCTTTTATTTTGAAAACATAAAGAGAGCATACAAATAAAGTTTTGAGAGGTGTTTGTTGTTGTCAACGAATGGTAGCGGGTACTCTAACCCCCTTGCCAGACAAACCTTCAAAGAGCGGCTCCCATTTTATTTTATTTTTGGGTGGCACTCCTTCCAACCTTTCTTTCACAAACCATGGCTAACCGAATCCTCGGGTGCCTGCCAACAATCTCATACCATGAAGGAGTGCCTTTTTATTTTAGTTTTATTATGATGACACTCCCCCCACCTTTGCTTTCTCAAGCCATGGCTAACCGAATCCTTCGGGTGCCGTCCAACAATCACATACCATGGAGGAGTGTCTATTTTTGTTAATTAATTTGGGACTGGGAATCCCATTGCCGACTCTTTTTGCAAAATTGTTGGATAAGCGAATGAAGCCACTAGTCCATTGGTGAAAGTTGCCCAACAAGATTGAAAGATAAACACCACATACTTCTTCATGAGCTATAAAACATTGACACAAATAAGAGGTAATAACTTTTGAATTGTTTAAAGGTAGCACTCAAGCAATTTACTTTGGAATGGCAGAGAAATACCATGTAGTAGGTAGGTATGGTGGACACAAATGGCATAGTGGTTGGCTCAAGGATTTTGGATGCATGAGAAGTATTCCCTCTCGATACAAGGTTTAGGCTAGCAAGGTTATTTGAAGCAAACTCAAGGATGAACCGGTGCAGCAAAACTCACATAAAAGACATATTGTAAACATTATAAGTCTTTACACCGTCTTCCTTGTTGTTCAAACTCAATACTAGAAATTATCTAGACCTTAGAGAGACCAATTATGCAAACCAAATTTTAGCATGCTCTATGTATTTCTTCATTAATAGGTGCAAAGTATATGATGCAAGAGTTTAAACATGAGCACACAATTGCCAAGTATCACATTATCCAAGACATTTTACCAATTACTACATGTAGCATTTTTCCAATTCCAACCATATAACAATTTAACGAAGAGGAAACTTCGCCATGAATATTATGAGCTAAGAACACAAGTGTTCATACGAACCAGCGGAGCGTGTCTCTCTCCCACACAAGGATGAACTTATTCAGAGAACTAAGATAACAAAACAAAAATAAAATCACACACAGACGCTCCAAGTAAAGTACATAAGATGTGACCGAATAAAAATATAGTTTCAAGAGAAGGAACCCGATACTTTGTCGATGAAGAAGGGGATGCCTTGGGCATCCCCAAGCTTAGACGCTTGAGTCTTCTTAAAATATGCAGGGATGAACCACGGGGGCATCCCCAAGCTTAGAGCTTTCACTCCTCTTGATCATAGTATATCATACTCCTCTCTTGACCCTTGAAAACTTCCTTCACACCAAACTTCAAGCAAACTCATTAGAGGGTTAGTGCACAATTAATAATTCACACATTCAGAGGTGACACAATCATTCTTTATACTTCTGTACATTGCATAAAGCTACTGGACATTAATGGATCAAAGAAATTCATCCAACATAGCAAAAGAGGCAATGCGAAATAAAAGGCAGAATCTGTCAAAAACAGAATAGTCCGTAAAGACGAATTTAAAGCTGGCACCAGACTTGCTCAAATGGAAAAACTCAAAACTAATGAAAGTTGCGTACATATCTGAGGATCACGCTCGTAAATTGGCAGATTTTTTCGAATTTTCTATAGAGGCCTGTGCCCAGATTCGTGACAGACAGCAATGCTGTTTCTGCGCAGCGATCCCAAATATAACATCAACTTTAGCATAGAAACTTTACTTGGCACAAAAACATGATAAGGAGAGGTTGCTACAGTAGTAAACAACTTCCAAGACACAAATATAAAACAAAGTACTGTAGTAAAAAAACACATGGGTTATCTCCCAAGAAGTTCTTTCTTTATAGCCATTAAGATGGGCTCGAGCAGTTTTAATGATGCACTCGCAAGAAATAGAAGTCGAAGCAAAAGAGAGCATCAAGAGGCAAATTCAAAACACATTTAAGTCTAACATGCTTCCTATGCATAGGAATCTTGTAAATAAACAAGTTCATGAAGAGCAAAGTAACAAGCATAGGAAGATAAAACAAGTGTAGCTTCAAAAATTTCAGCACATAGAGAGGCATTTTAGTAACATGAAAATTTCTACAACCATATTTTCCTCTCTCATAATAACTTTCAGTAGCATCATGAGCAAACTCAACAATATAACTATCACATAAAGCATTCTTATCATGAGTCTCATGCATAAAATAATTACTACTCCCAACATAAGCATAGTCATTCTTATTAATTGTAGTGGGAGCAAATTCAACAAAGTAGCTATCAAATATAGGAGGTATATTGTAATCATAATCAAATTTATCCTCCATAACAGGTGGTAACAAAAGACTACTATCATTATAATCATCATAAATAGGAGGCAAAGTATCATCAAAGTAAAGTTTCTCCTCAATGCTTGGGGGACTAAAAATATCATGCTTATCAAAGCCAGCTTCCCCAAGCTTAGAATTTTCCATATCATTAGCAACAATAGTGTTCAAAGCATTCATATTAATATGTTCCATGGGTTTTTTAATTTTCGCATCAAACCATCCATGTCTTAAATCAGGAAATAGAATAAGAAGCTCTTTGTTGTCCATTATGCCTAACTAGTGTAAACAAGAAACCAAATGTCGCAATTGCAGAGTCTAAAGGAAATAGCTTCGAGCACACACACAATGGCGCCGTGAAAAGTACTCGTTACCCGGAACCGAAGTATGAGTGCCTTTTACCTTTCCTCCCCGACAACGGCGCCGGAAAAGTGCTTGATGTCTACGGGTGCTTCTATTCTTGTAGACAGTGTTGGGCCTCCAAGAGCGAGAGGTTTGTAGAACAGCAAGCAAGTTTCCCTTAAGTGGATTACCCAAGGTTTATCGAACTCGGGGAGGAAGAGGTCAAAGATATCCCTCTCATGCAACCCCGCAACCACAAAGCAAGAAGTCTCTTGTGTCCCCAACACACCTAATAGGTGCACTAGTTCGGCGAAGAGATAGTGAAATACAAGTGGTATGAATGAATATGAGCAGTAGTACGGCGCGTGAAAATAGCTCGCTGGCGTGCGGTTGATGGTAGTAATATTGCAGGAAGTAAACATGCGATAGTAACGCAGCAGTAGTAATTCAATAAAACAAGTAACAAGCGGCGATAGCGATATTTAGGAACAAGGCCTAGGGATTAGACTTTCACTAGTGGACACTCTCAACATTGATCACATAACGGAATAGATAAATGCATACTCTACACTCTCTTGTTGGATGATGAACACATTGCGTAGGATTACACGAACCCTCAATGCCGGAGTTAACAAGCTCCACAATTAGATGTTCATATTTAAGTAACCTTAGAGTGTAAGATAGATCAATATAACTAAACCAAGTACTAACATAGCATGCACACTGTCACCTTCACGCTTATGTAGGAGGAATAATACACATCAATACTATCATAGCAATAGTTAACTTCGCAATCTACAAGAGATCACAATCATAGCCTACGCCAAGTACTCACACGGTGCACACACTGTCACCTTTACACACGTGGAGGAGGAATAGAGTACTTTAATAACATCACTAGAGTAGCACATAGACGAATAGTGATACAAAACTCATATGAATCTCAATCATGTAAGGCAGCTCATGAGATCATTGTATTGAAGTACATAGGAGAGAGATTAACCACATAGCTACCGGTGACAGCCCCGAGCCTCGATGGAGAACTACTCCTCCTCATGGGAGCAGCAGCGTTGATGAAGATGGCGGTGGAGATGGCAGCGGTGTCGATGGAGAAGCCTTCCGGGGCACTTCCCCGTCCGGCGGGGTGCCGGAACGCAGACTCCTGTCCCCCAGATCTTGGCTTCGCGATGGCGGCGGCTCTGGAAGGTTTCACGTACCGTGGCTTCTTCCGTAAGGGTTTTCGATGCAGGGGCTTTATATAGGCGAAAGGGCAGCGTCAGAAGGTCGACGAGGCGGTGACACCATAGGGGGGCGCGGCCCAGGCCCTGGCCGCGCCACCCTATCATCTGGGGCCCACAGGGCCCCCCTCTGGCGGCTCTCGGGTGTTCTTGATGCTTCTGGGCAAAATAGGAACCTGGGCGTTGATTTCGTCCAATTCCGAGAATATTTCGTTACTAGGATTTCTGAAACCAAAAACAGCAGAAAACGAGAACCGGCACTTCGGCATCTTGTTAATAGGTTAGTTCCAGAAAATGCACGAATATGACATAAAGTGTGCATAAAACATGTAGGTATCATCAATAAAGTAGCATGGAACATAAGAAATTATCGATACGTCGGAGACGTATCAATCATCAGCAAAGCCCTGGTGCTTTGATTTATTTGTGTTGTTCACTTATCTGTATTGCCTGAGTTTACTGAAATAGATAAGTGATGTGAGCTGCTTTGCAGTTGTGATCATCCTATTAAATGTGACAGGGCTAGATGGATGCCAACACTCAGTTGTGTACCCTAGCCCTCTACTGAATCCAAATGGATAATGATGTGTGGTTCTTGTTCTGGCTCAGGGTTGAGGTGGCCCTGGCAGCACTTATGATGCTGTCATGGTTGCTCCCCTCTCTGAGACTTGCTATGGTTTGTGATTGCTTGCTGGAATGGAATAGCTGTTCACTGGCTTGATCCATTATTGGACTTCCAGTGGCCTTTTGATGTTGACAAAGTATATAGACAAGAAATTGTCTATAGTCTGATGGCATAAATAGCTGTAGGTGTTAAGTGTGTGGGCTAGGCTAGCTGTGACTTCATCTTTTGTTGGATTTCTTCAGTTATGCATCAGTTTGCATAATAGCTGTTCCCATAGGATGATTGCCTAGTGGTCTTTACCCATATTTGCTTGCACCAAATAGCTTTACAGCCAAATGATGACACAAACAGGGTACTACCCTCTTTTGCTTCTGTGACTTGTGCATATGCTGGATTAGTATGAGCAAAACCTTGCTTGCTCATGATTTACTGGTATACCTCTCTCCAGATCCTAGAATGTGTTGATGTAGAGGGTTTGCTTCTCTGATGATCTTATGCTTGCCCTGCTCCTCCTAGCAAGCCTGTGGTGTGATACGTCTCCAACGTATCGATAATTTCTTATGTTCCATGCTACTTTATTGATGATACCTACATGTTTTATGCACATTATATGCCATATTTATGCATTTTCTGGAACTAACCTATTAACAAGATGCCGAAGAGCCAGTTGTTGTTTTCTGCTGTTTTTGGTTTCGAAATCCTAGTAAAGAAATATTCTCGGAATTGGACGAAACTTTCGCCCGGGGTCCTATTTTTGCACGAAGCTTCCGGAAGACCGAAGACCTAACGAAGTGGGGCCACGAGGCGGCCGGAGGGAGGCCGGCGCGGCCCGGGGCCCCGGCCGCGCCGACCTACCCCCTGGGCCCCTCGTGTGGCCCCTCGCGTTGACCCTCCGCCTACTTAAAGCTTCCGTCGCGAAACCCCCGCAGCCGAGAGCCACGATACGGAAAACCTTACGGAGACGCCGCCGCCGCGAATCCCATCTCGGGGGATTCTGGAGATCGCCTCCGGCACCCTGCCGGAGAGGGATTCATCTCCCGGAGGACTCTACACCGCCATGGTCGCCTCCGGAGTGATGAGTGAGTAGTCCACCCCTGGACCATGGGTCCATAGCGGTAGCTAGATGGTCGTCTTCTCCTTGTTGTGCTTCATTGTTAGATCTTGTGAGCTGCCTAACATGATCAAGATCATCTATATGTAATTCTATATGTTGTGTTTGTCGGGATCCGATGGATAGAGAGTACTATGATTATGGTGATTATCAATCTATTGTTCATGTGTTGTTTATGATCTTGCATGCTCTCCGTTACTAGTAGAGGCTCTGGCCAAGTTTTTACTCTTAACTCCAAGAGGGAGTATTTATGCTCGATAGTGGGTTCATGCCTCCATTGAATGCGGGACGGTGACAGAAAGTTCTAAGGTTGTGGATGTGTCTGTTGCCACTAGGGATAAAACATTGATGCTATGTCTAAGGATGTAGTTGTTGATTACATTACGCACCATACTTAATGCAATTGTCTGTTGCTTTGCAACTTAATACTCGGAGGGGGTTCGGATGATAACTCTGAAGGTGGACTTTTTAGGCATAGATGCAGTTGGATGGCGGTCTATGTACTTTGTCGTAATGCCCAATTAAATCTCACTATATTTATCATATCATGTATATGCATTGTTATGCCTTTCTCTATTTGTCAATTGCCCGACTGTAATTTGTTCACCCAACATGCTTTATCTTATGGGAGAGACACCTCTAGTGAACTGTGAACCCCGGTCCTATTCTTTACATAGCATACAATCTACTGCAATTGTGTTTACTGTTTTCTTTGCAATCATCTTCCACTCGATACGTTTAATCCTTTGTTACAGCAAGCCGGTGAGATTGACAACCTCACTGTTTCGTTGGGGCAAAGTACTTGGATTGTGTTGTGCAGGTTCCGCGTTGGCGCCGGAATCCCTGGTGTTGCGCCGCATCACATTTCGCGACCATCAACCTTCAACGTGCTTCTTGGCTCCTACTGGTTCGATTAAACCTTGGTTTCATACCGAGGGAAACTTGCTTCTATACGCATCATACCTTCCACTTGGGGTTCCCAACGGACGTGTGCATCTACGCGTATCAAGCTAAATTTCCGGCGCCGTTGCCGGGAGATCAAGACACGCTGCAAGGGGAGTCTCCACTTCTCAATCTCTTTACTTTGTTTTTGTCTTGCTTTATTTTATTTATTACTTTGTTTGCTGCACTAAATCAAAACACAAAAAAATTAGTTGCTAGTTTTACTTTATTTACTGTCTTGCTCTCTATATCGAAAACACAAAAAAATTAGTTACTTGCATTTACTTTATCTAGTTTGTTTTATTTACCGTTGCTAAAATGAATACCCCTGAAAATACTAAATTGTGTGACTTCACAAATGCAAATAATAATGATTTCCTATGCACACCTATTGCTCCACCTGCTACTACGAGCAGAATTCTTTGAAATTAAACTCGCTTTACTCGAATTTGGTTATGAGAGAACAATTTTCTCGGTGCTAGTTCGATGATGCTTGCTGCCCATCTCAATAATTTTGTTGAACTTTGTGAAATGCAAAAGTATAAAGATGTAGATGGTGATATTATTAAATTGAAAGTGTTTCCTTTCTCATTAAGAGGAAGAGCTAAAGATTGGTTGCTATCTTTGCCTAAGAATAGTATTGATTCATGGACTAAATGCAAGGATGCTTTTATTGGTAGATATTATCCTCCCGCTAAAATTATATCTTTGAGAAGTAGCATAATGAATTTTAAACAATTAGATACTGAACATGTTGCTCAAGCATGGGAGAGAATGAAAACTTTGGTAAAGAATTGCCCAACCCATGGAGTCGACTACTTGGATGATTATCCAAACCTTCTATGCGGGACTAAATTTTTCTTCGCGGAATTTATTGGATTCAGCTGCTGGAGGTACCTTTATGTCCATCACATTGGGGGCGGCTACAAAACTTCTTGATGATATGATGATAAATTACTCTGAATGGCACACGGAAAGAGCTCCACAAGGTAAGAAGGTAAATTCTGTTGAAGAAACCTCTTCCTTGAATGATAAGATTGATGTGATTATGTCTATGCTTGTGAATGGTAGATCTAATGTTGATCCTAATAATGTTCCTTTAGCTTCATTGGTTGCTCAAGAAGAAAATGTTGATGTGAATTTCATTAAAAATAATAATTTCAACAACAATGCTTATAGGAACAACTACGGTAATAACTATAGGCCATATCCTTCGCTAATGGTAATGGTTATGGTAATTCTTATGGGAATTCTTACAATAATAATAGGAGTGTACCCTCTGGTCTTGAAGCCATGCTTAAAGAATTTATTAGTACACAAACTGCTTTTAACAAATCATGTTGAGGAAAAGCTTGATAAAATTGATACTATTGCTTCTAGAGTTGATAGACTTGCCTCCGATGTTAATCTTTTAAAATTGAAAGTTATGCCTAATAATGATATTGATAATAAGATTACTACTACAGCAAATGCCATCCAAGTTAGAATTAATGAGAATATAAGATTAATGGCTGAATCTGCGTGCTAGGTGGGATAGAGAAGAAAATGAAAAACTAGCTAAAGAGAATAATGTAGCTAAAGTTTGGACTATTACCACCACTAGTAATGCTAATTCTTCACATGTTGCTGCACCTCCTACTATCAATGGTAAAATAATTGGTGTTGGCAATGTTTCTACTCCTAGTGCAAAGCGTACAAAACTGCCTGAAATTGCTAAAACTGCTTGAAACTGCTTGTGATAAAACTGCTGAAATTTTTTCCAACCTTGGGAACAATGATCCCATTGCTGTAGCTCATAATGATTTAGATTTTGATGATTGCCACATCTCTGAAGTTATAAAGTTCTTACAAAAACTTGCTAAAAGTCCTAATGCTAGTGCTATAAATTTAGCCTTTACAAAACATATTACAAATGCTCTCATAAAAGCTAGAGAAGAGAAACTAAAACTTGAAACTTCTATTCCTAGAAAGTTAGAAGATGGTTGGGAGCCCATCATTAAAATGAAATTCAATGACTTTGAATGTAATGCTTTATGTGATCTTGGTGCAAGTATTTACGTTATGCCTAAAAAGATTTATGATATGCTTGACTTGCCACCATTGAAGAATTGTTATTTGGATGTTAATCTTGCCGATAATGTTAAAAAGAAACCTTTGGGGAGGATTGATAATGTGCATATTACGGTTAACAATAACCTTGTCCCCGTTGATTTTGTTGTCTTGGATATCGAATGCAATGCATCTTGTCCTATTGTGTTGGGAAGACCTTTTCTTCGAGCTGTTGGTGCTTGTTATTGATATGAGGGAAGGTAATATTAAATATCAATTTCCTCTCAAGAAAGGTATGGAACACTTCCCTAGAAAGAGAATGAAGTTGCCTTTTGATTCTATTATTAGAACAAGCTATGATGTTGATGCTTCTACTCTCGATGTTACTTGATTTGCACTTTCTGCGCCTAGCTGAAAGGCGTTAAAAAAAGCGCTTATGGGAGACAACCCATGTTTTTACCTACAGCAATTTTTTGTTTTGTTGAGTCTTGGAAGTTGTTTACTACTGTAGCAACCTCTCCTTATCATGTTTTTGTGCCAAGTAAAGTTTCTATGCCAAAGTTGATATTATATTTGGGATCGCTGCGCAGAAACAGCATTGCTGTCTGTCACGAATCTGGGCACAGTTCCCTGTAGAAAATTCGAAAAAATCTGCCAATTTACGAGCGTGATCCTCAGATATGTACGCAACTTTCATTAGTTTTGAGTTTTTCCATTTGAGCAAGTCTGGTGCCATTTCTAAATTCGTCTTTACGGACTGTTCTGTTTTTGACAGATTCTGCCTTTTATTTCGCATTGCCTCTTTTGCTATGTTGGATTTATTTCTTTGATCCACTAATGTCCAGTAGCATTATGCAATGTCCAGAAGTGAAAATAATGATTGTGTCACCTCTGAATGTGTGAATTATTAATCGTGCACTAACCCTCTAATGAGTTTGCTTGAAGTTTGGTGTGAAGGAAGTTTTCAAGGGTCAAGAGAGGAGAATGATATACTATGATCAAGAGGAGTGAAAGCTCTAAGCTTGGGGATGCCCCCGTGGTTCACCCCTGCATATTTTAAGAAGACTCAAGCGTCTAAGCTTGGGGATGCCCAAGGCATCCCCTTCTTCATCGACAACATCATCGGGTTCCTCCCACGAAACTATATTTTTATTCGATCACATCTTGTGTTCTTTACTTGGAGCGTCGGTTTGTTTTTGTTTTTGTTTTGTTTGAATAAGATGGATCCTAGCATTCACTTTGTGGGAGAGAGACACGCTCCGCTGTTGCATATGGACACATGTGTCCTTAGGCTTTACTCATAATGTTCAAGGCGAAGTTTCTTCTTCGTTAAATTGTTATATGGTTGGAATTGGAAAATGCTACATGTAGTAATTCTAAAATGTCTTGGATAATGTGATACTTGGTAATTGTTGTGCTCATGTTTAAGCTCTTGCATCATATACTTTGCACCCATTAATGAAGAAATACATAGAGCTTGCTAAAATTTGATTTGCATATTTGGTTTCTCTAAGGTCTAGATAATATCTAGTATTGAGTTTTGAACAACAAGGAAGACAGTGTAGAGTCTTATAATGTTTACAATATGTCTTTTATGTGAGTCTTGCTGCACTTGTTCATCCTTGAGTTTGCTTCAAATAACCTTGCTAGCCTAAACCTTGTATCGAGAGGGAATACTTCTCATGCATCCAAAATCCTTGAGCCAACTACTATGCCATTTGTGTCCACCATACCTACCTACTACATGGTATTTCTCCGCCATCCCAAAGTAAATTGCTTGAGTGCTACCTTTAAAATTCCATCATTCACCTTTGCAATACATAGCTCATGGGACAAAATAGCCTTAAAAACTATCGTAGTATTGAATATGTACTTATGCACTTTATATTTTATTAAGTTGCTTGTTGTGCGATAACCATGCTTACGGGGAACGCCATCAACTATTGTTGAATATCATGTGAGTTGCTATGCATGTCCGTCTTGTCCGAAGGTCTATCATTTTAGTGGTTGGAGCATGCAAAATTGTTAGAGAAGAACATTGGGCCGCTAACTAAAGCCATGAACCATGGTGGAAGTTTCAGTTTTGGACATATATCCTCAATCTCATATGAGAACAATAATCATTGCTACATGCTTATGCATTTAAGAGGAGTCCATTATCATGTTGTCCATGTTGTCCCGGTATGGATGTCTAAGTTGAGAATAATCAAAAGCGAGAAATCCGAAATGCGAGCATTCTCCTTAGACCTTTGTACAGGCGGCATGGAGGTACCCCTTTGTGACACTTGGTTGAAACATGGCATGCGAAGATCCGGTAGTCCAAGTTAAGTAGGACGAGGTGCGGGCACTATTAGTATACTATGCATGAGGCTTGCAACTTGTAAGATATAATTTTCATAACTCATATGCTTTATTACTACCGTTGACAAAATTGTTTCATGTTTTCAAAATAAAAGCTCTAGCACAAATACAGCAATCGATGCTTTCCTCTTGAAGGACCATTCTTTTACTTTTATTGTTGAGTCAGTTTACCTATCTCCTTCCACCTAAGAAGCAAACACTTGTGTGAGCTGTGCATTGATTCCTACATACTTGCATATTGCACTTGTTATATTACTTTATGTTGACAATATCCATGAGATATACATGTTATAAGTTGAAAGCAACCGCTGAAACTTAATCTTCCTATGTGTTGCTTCAACACCTTTACTTTGATTTATTGCTTTATGAGTTAACTCTTATGCAAGACTTATTGACGCTTGTCTTGAAATACTATTCATGAAAAGTCTTTGTCATATGATTCACTTGTTTACTCATGTCATTACCTTTGCTTTGATCGCTGCATTCATTACATATGTTTACAAATAGTATGATCAAGATTATGATGGCATGTCACTTCAGAAATTATCTTTGTTATCGTTTTACTGCTCGGGACGAAGCGGAACTAAGCTTGGGGATGCTTGATACGTCTCCAACGTATCGATAATTTCTTATGTTCCATGCTACTTTATTGATGATACCTACATGTTTTATGCACATTATATGCCATATTTATGCATTTTACGGAACTAACCTATTAACAAGATGCCGAAGAGCCGATTCTTTGTTTTACTGCTGTTTTTGGTTTCAGAAATCCTAGTAAAGAAATATTCTCGGAATTGGACGAAACTTTCGCCCGGGGTCCTATTTTTGCACGAAGCTTCCGGAAGACCGAAGACCTAACGAAGTGGGGCCACGAGGCGGCCAGGAGGGAGGCCGGCGCGGCCCAGGCCCTGGCCGCGCCGACCTACCCCCTGGGCCCCTCGTGTGGCCCCTCGCGTTGACCCTCCGCCTACTTAAAGCTTCCGTCGCGAAACCCCCGATACCGAGAGCCACGATACGGAAAACCTTACGGAGACGCCGCCGCCGCGAATCCCATCTCGGGGGATTCCGGAGATCGCCTCCGGCACCTGCCGGAGAGGGGATTCATCTCCCGGAGGACTCTACACCGCCATGGTCGCCTCCGGAGTGATGAGTGAGTAGTCCACCCCTGGACCATGGGTCCATAGCGGTAGCTAGATGGTCGTCTTCTCCTTGTTGTGCTTCATTGTTAGATCTTGTGAGCTGCCTAACATGATCAAGATCATCTATATGTAATTCTATATGTTGTGTTTGTCGGGATCCGATGGATAGAGAGTACTATGATTATGGTGATTATCAATCTATTGTTCATGTGTTGTTTATGATCTTGCATGCTCTCCGTTACTAGTAGAGGCTCGGCCAAGTTTTTACTCTTAACTCCAAGAGGGAGTATTTATGCTCGATAGTGGGTTCATGCCTCCATTGAATGCGGGACAGTGACGAGAAAGTTCTAAGGTTGTGGATGTGTTGTTGCCACTAGGGATAAAACATTGATGCTATGTCTAAGGATGTAGTTGTTGATTACATTACGCACCATACTTAATGCAATTGTCCGTTGCTTTGCAACTTAATATCGGAGGGGGTTCGGATGATAACTCTGAAGGTGGACTTTTTAGGCATAGATGCGGTTGGATGGCGGTCTATGTACTTTGTCGTAATGCCCAATTAAATCTCACTATATTTATCATATCATGTATATGCATTGTTATGCCTTTCTCTATTTGTCAATTGCCCGACTGTAATTTGTTCACCCAACATGCTTTATCTTATGGGAGAGACACCTCTAGTGAACTGTGGACCCCGGTCCTATTCTTTACATAGCATACAATCTACTGCAATTGTGTTTACTTGTTTTCTTTGCAAACATCTTCCACTCGATACGTTTAATCCTTTGTTACAGCAAGCCGGTGAGATTGACAACCTCACCTGTTTCGTTGGGGCAAAGTACTTGGATTGTGTTGTGCGAGGTTCCGCGTTGGCGCCGGAATCCCTGGTGTTGCGCCGCATCACATTTCGCGACCATCAACCTTCAACGTGCTTCTTGGCTCCTACTGGTTCGATTAAACCTTGGTTTCATACTGAGGGAAACTTGCTTCTATACGCATCATACCTTCCACTTGGGGTTCCCAACGGACGTGTGCATCTACGCATATCATGGTGCTTGATTCAGTTCTGTGGTTGTGAAGATTTGTTGAACAGCAGTGGCTGTTCAACCTGTTCTTGTGTTCTTATGTTCTGGTGAACTTACCCAGCTGCTGGTCTGTCGATGAACTGCTGGTTCTGGCGGTGGAAAAGGTTTTATATGAACCTTGTGTTGATCTCCTGGTCGACAACAAGGCCTGGCCTCTTTTGGTGACACACAGACCTGTGTGTGTGTGTTGTGCTGCATGCACACTGCTTTGTGAGCAGTCTAGCTGTGTGTGTGTGTGCAAATGCTTGGTATCTGGCTTGTGTCTTGGCTGAGAATGGACCAGCTCGGCAGCTTTGGTCATATCCTCTCCAATTCTATTTGATGTTTAACCTGCCAAGTGGCTATGGCATAACTTGTTTTTGTTGAATTTGTGTGCAGGGTTCAAGGTGATGATCCAATGATCATGAAGATCATCAAGCACGAGACTAAATGAAGTTTAGCTTGTAGTTTTAGGATAGATCATTAAATTGTAATTTCCTTTTCTTTTCTTTTTCTATTTTTTGTCCAATTCTTGTAATATGTTGTAATATTCCTTTATTTCATTTGTGAATAATGTAAAGACAATGTATATTGTGTGTTAATCAATAAAGCTCAAGGTTTTCTCTAATGAGCTTTATTTATTATTTGTATATTTCATTATGTGTATTATTATTATTTACTTAAGGAATTTCCTCACAATTGAAATATAGGGTATTTATTTAATGCTTGAATTTGAAACTCAAATTCAACTTTGGGTTGAATTCAATCATGCAACTTAAATTTGAATTCAATCATGCAACTTAAGTTTGATGCAATCTCTCCCCTCTCTTCTCAAAATCCTAAACTAGTTAAGTGAGATGCAAGTTTTTCGCACTCTCGCAACCCTAACCCTGTAGGGTGTCGAGAGAGAAACTTGTCCCCCTTTGATGCAGTTTTTGTTTAAAAGCGCGAAATTTCCCCAGAATTTACAATGCAATGCACATCCCTTTCTAAAATCTACCCCTCGATCGTCTCTAAACCTGGGACATTACAATCAACAAGCAACACTTTTCTATGCGGATCGGGTGCATGCTATAGTTGTCATGTAAATGTTGTGAATTTCTTAAGCGTCCTTTAATTTATAGGGTAGTAAATAAAAAATGAATAGAAAATACAAAGGATTACAATGCCCTACCCAAGCAGATCCTATGGATATCGTCGTTCAGCAAGCAATAACCATTGCGAAAGATGAGAACAATATAGATCGTAATAGTCTGACTTGTAACGGCATCAAAGAAGAAAAGTGATGAGATCCCAGAAGATCCGTCGGACACACAACTCCACGCTTCCTCCATTGATGTTGGATGCACCACCGAAGCAGGATATGGCGGGAAGAAACTTGTTCTAACATGAGGAGCATAATTATTAAGGTAAAGGTAAATTTTAATTCGTCGTGTCATCTATCCTTATTTGCTCTTTGGCCTAAAATAACCATCAATTGTCATCCAAACACAGTAGGGCTTTTCCCCTACTATATTTGTGTCAAAATAATCAATTGCCATCCAAGAGTAACATTAACTCTCATCTCACATCATCTCAGTTATACATGTCATCTTCTCCATGTTTGTCTACTGTCTCAACTAATTGCCCCCCAAGCTAAGTCGTAACTGTCGGTCCCCATCTGAGCAGTGGTATTAATTCAACTTAACATCGCTCTACCGTACACATCGTTATCTCCATATTTGTCTTCTTCAGTCCAAATTAATTGGGGAATTAATTGTTCCCAGAAAAAATGAAGTATACTTCAGCTGGTCTACCGACTACGGTGTAGTAGTAGAAGACCCAGCCAGCGATCCTGAAACCACAACAAACCAATCCTCGTCGACTTGACTTGTCCAGGATCGATTCCAAAAGAAAAGAAAGTTCGTGGCAGATCGGCATCCATCACCACCACCCAGAATTCGAAACCCAACACCTCACTCCACACTGTCCGTCCGTCCCGCGGTGCGCATTGGCCAAACCCAAGCACCAACCCGATGGTTTTCTTGAAAGATTTGCGCTTCCCCTCTTCCTGTCTCGTGACTCGCGAGCCCCTCCCTGGAGTGCGGTAGCCTCACCACCACCACACCCCTCCACGACACGCCAGCACCAACCGTCGTCGCCCACATTTAATCCCCGCACCGCCGCCCGCCGCCGGCGACCGATCGCGATCCCCGCTCGCCGCCCGCCCGCCCGGCGATGATGGAGCCGAAGCCGCCGTCGCCGGGCCCGGCATCGGCAACCCACCACAGCCACCGTCGCTGGGCGGCACCGCTTCTCGCCTCCGTCCTGCTCTCCTCCCTCCTCATCTCCGCCTCCCTCTTCTTCTCCTCCTCGCGGGCGCTGCTCCTCTCCTTCTCCCCGCTCCCGTCCGCATCCGCCGCGGAGCCGCTCTTCGTGGAGGCCAAGCTGCGGCAGCACCACCAGGCCGCCTCCGCGGCCCGCCCGCCCCGCGCCGTGCCGCGGATCGCCTACCTCGTGTCGGGCTCCGCCGGCGACGGGGTCGCGCTGCGCCGGACGCTCCGGGCCCTCTACCACCCGGCCAACCGCTACGTCGTGCACCTCGACCTCGAGGCGCCGGCGCGGGAGCGCGCCGAGCTCGCCGCGGCGCTCCGCGCCGACCCCGTCTACGCCCGGTTCAGGAACGTCAGGGTCGTCACCCGCGCCAACCTCGTCACCTACCGCGGCCCCACCATGGTCGCCAACACCCTCCACGCCGCCGCCATCCTCCTCCGCGACGGCGCCGGCGACTGGGACTGGTTCATCAACCTCTCCGCCTCCGACTACCCGCTCGTCTCCCAGGACGGTAAGCGCCAAAGCAGATGCGATCTGCTCCTCCTCCCCGCCCCCGCCCCACAAATTCCGCGCGCGATTCGATCGTGCGACGAGAGACCCCCGATCCGAATTCCGCGGGCCGATCTCTGGCGCCGATTCGGGCGGAATCGAATCCAGGTCGCCCCTCGCTCGAGGCCACCAGCAACAGGGCTGCGATTTTCAAATTGGAAGCGGTGCTTCGGCGGCGAAAGATACGATTTTTATACGTTTCCGATGCCTAGTTGCTTTAATTTACTCCTTGTTATTAATACGCAAGTTTCTTTCTTTCTCCAACTGGATTTGGGATTCGGTTGGATTGATTGCTTGCTCGTTCTAGGTCGTATTTGGGGGAGCCACATCTTAGGGGCATTTCTTTCTCTTTATGGATGCTTCTACTACGGACTGCTCTGCTCCCCTGGCCGCCCAAATCTTGCTTCACCTTTCCTCTTTCCGTGATTCCGTCTACTCCCGTATTTGATTGTTCTGGTACTTGTTCATGGCGATAAAGCGGGTCGTTCCAAATCCGGCATCTGCCGTGGGCTCGTGTTTCTTTTCTTCTGCGATGCTGACCTATGCCTACTGGCTCACTGGGATTATTTATTAGGATTTGTCTTTGAGGAAGCAGACGCTTTAGGAAGTTATTACTCTTAGATAAAATAAACATGGCCCTCTATTTGTCTGACTTCTTTTCCATTTGTTGCAGATCTATTGTACACGCTCTCTTCCTTGCCAAGGGAGCTCAACTTCATCGAGCACACCAGCGACATCGGATGGAAGGAGTAAGCATGGAATATTTATTGCCTCAAAGTCCTGTTATTTGTTCATGCAAGTTGGGCACTGGCTAAATGTGTCTCTGCAGGTATCAGAGGGCAAAGCCCGTGATCGTCGACCCAGGGCTATACAGCCTGCACAAGTCTGATGTTTTCTGGATTACGGAGAAAAGGAGCGTGCCAACTGCATTTAAGCTCTTCACTGGTAAATGCTTCGTCCTCCCTCCCTATTGCAATGTTATGAGCTATATAATGCTCGTGTTCTTAGTTTTTCTTCACTTGCCCCACTCATGTAAACCCCAACTTTAATTGACAGTGTGCATTCACATTCTTGTTTTATTTAATTATCATTACTAGTTCTTCCTGGGTACATGTTCGACTATGATTCATTGCTTTCTCTGTTTGGTCTTTGTTGAATATGCTTGAAAGACATGCAAAAGGAACACCTTTATTTTATGTCTTTGTCTCAACACTTACTCTTTTTGTTGAGAATGATACTAATACTAATATGATAGATGCTGTTCTCTGCTTGACTATTGAGCTGTCAACTGCCAAGTTGAAAAATTAGTTCTACTAGTGTAATGTTCCATTAGTCAGTGGCAGACCTAGGATTCTGCCAATGGGTATGCTACACGAAAAGAATTGTCGGCCATTTTGGTAAAGTTCATTGACCAATTCAGTAAATAGTAGTAAAATTATCGTTCTAATATGCTACTGAAGCAATAATATATAGAACGTAATAGAAAGATTAAGATGGAAAATTGCATAAACTACCATATAAATAGTTCAAACACCATACCAACAGTTGGAAATATGCATATAAGAAGCTTTCAATTATTCTCTCTTGCATCTGAGTGTGATCTTGCGCCACAATTTCAACTGGAGAAGGATTTGAAGCAGCGCCAGCCTTCTTTGATGCATGTTTCTGAAAAAGGGATCATGCAATACCACCACTTCTTTTCGTAACTGAATAACTAAAAAAAAGTTCAAAGTTCAACTATTGGTGGTATGTACACGACGTGTGTAATGAAACTGACATGCGATGTTAGAATCTTAGTTCGTAGTCATAGATGATACAATCTCTTCACAGAAATAAATAATATGGTCAATCATAAAATATATGTGCACAATTGATTTGTATTTAACTATTTATCCCATGTGATATATTTGATCCTAGACTAAAAGTAGAAAACCGGCTATTTGGATAATTACCGTGCCGAGCAGATGCGGCGCACCGGCATCAATTACCTTGGTCTCCTGGTCTTTGGCTGCCGGTGGCCTTTAACCATGAGGTGTTGTGGCGTTCAGTGGCGTCTAGTTGCGCAGACCGTTGTCCCGATCGGGGGTGATGGCGTGGTAGCGGCATAGTCGCTGGGCACGCTAGCGTTTGGTTTTGCATCAGTAGATATGACATAGAGGATCAAGTTGACCGGTTTGCACTTCGCAATCTCCAATCGATCAGGTTTTGCCCATTTTTTCTACTAGCCTGGGCTGCAGACCGGATCAAACTGAGCACTTTTGCTATCCATCAGGCCTCTTGTTTTTCCCTACTATGTGGTAGCATGGCTCGCCTGCAGGGTATACCGTGGCATATGTGGCATACCCTGTAGGTCTGCCACTGACATCAGTTAATGCTACTAAACACTAGTACCTATCTTCTGGGGACGTGTCAACAAATGATTAGTAATTAGTACGGAAACAGATGTCACACCAGTCCATTCACCAGAAAACAAAAATATACTTAGAATTTTAGAAAACTAGCAGTTGAGATGACCCTGAATAGCTTTATTGCAGAGTGTAATTCTCCAAGCCTACCATGCAATGCTATTTTCTAGTTCTCTAGTTTACAAAATCTGCTGTATGGAAACCAACAAACACATTTAGAGTATCCTTATCGAGATAGATCAACTTGATTTAAAGAGGACATGAGTGATGGTTTATTTGTTTCCTATTCAGTAAGCAGCATCATGAACAGACTGATCATTTCAGATCATTTAGTTCTTTTAGTAATCAAATTAAATGAAAGTTGTCTAAACATTTAAATGTCCTTTCGCTGCGATAAATCCCTTCCATTTAGTACTATTAAGACACATACATCAAAACTGTGCACTGCACTTTGGCTTGCTTCCTCTCGCTGGAAGATGATAAGTTCCATTGATTACTTGGATTACTGAAAAAATTACCGTTCTGTTCATGGCTCGAAAAAAATGTGTAGAGAATGGATAATATGTACTTTTGGCTGCTTTTGAATCACCAGCAGAGGATCTTTGTAAGAATAAGCATCAGTAATAACACACCTTTGGATTGGTTGATAGCACTCCAAGCATCACTTGTGAACCTCGATTCACAACGGGATAGCCACTGTGCTGAAGAAAGCCAGGAAGCAGTGATGGATCTTCAACTAAACTGAGGGGTAAAAAAAGTGTGAAGCTAGAATTTGGTGAGAACAAAGGCAAGACACCCAAAACTGAATGGCAGTAGGCCAAACTGATGTGTTTTTGTATAATCAACAATAGGATTATCTAAGTAATTATGTGGTGTATAAATCTACATACATAGCTATGCAAAGAAAAGTCTCTGGGATCTCTGGGATGTAGTGGTTGAGGGAATTAGGTTCATATGAGATGAGAGAATAGTTTGGTTCTTAGTTTATTTATTAATTGTGAAATAAGTGACATCCTTGTAGAATGAATGTGTAGCTATAGTTTATCCATTAGGCCTTCGCCATCACAATATGACTTCCAAATAGATTAGGTCCCTTTTATCCTAGATTTCCTAAATATTACTATTTCATAGAAGACCCTAATCTTCCTCTATTCAGATTTTATACACTGTCTCCAGTTCACACCATCATCTTCGGCAGTTATCATCTTGGTTTGGTGAAGTTGACGTTCTGGCTTTTCTTCATCTTGAATCTTTGTTGCTAGTTTGGCATGTTGATCTCCCATTTTGCAAGCCGTAGCTTATAAAAAGACTTAAGATTGTGTTTGCCCATACCCCAATATCTGCTACGCCGTAAGTCTAACTATTATTGTTACATTGTGTTGTACATGACAACTTGGCAATTGCTATGGTGCTGCTCTTTATTCCTGAAATCGTCTCGATCATTTTGCTTTGGTGTTGAAAAATCAAAATCTACTTCCTTATGACCCCCAGACTAAGCTAGTTGAAGCATATCCCAGCATCACACGACTAATAATAATTTATTGTGCAATTTCATTTTCTTACATTGGAATTCATATTTTTATATACTTTCCAGCCTGAGTAATGTGAACACGTGTTTTTCTTCATGTATATTCTTTCAGGCTCAGCATGGATGATGCTTACTCATCATTTTATTGAATACTGCATCTGGGGATGGGACAATCTACCAAGGACGGTCCTGATGTATTATGCCAATTTTCTCTCTTCGCCAGAGGGTTACTTCCACACAGTCATCTGCAATGTCCCAGAGTTCCGCAACACCACCGTCAACCATGATCTACATTTCATTTCTTGGGATAACCCACCAAAGCAACATCCTCATTACCTCACCCTCAACGACTTTGACGGTATGCTTAACAGCAATGCTCCCTTTGCAAGGAAGTTTGGAAGAGAAGATCCTGTCCTAGACAAGATTGATCAGGAAATTTTGGGCCGTCAACCTGATGGATTTGTGCCTGGCGGATGGTTGGATCTGTTGAATACAACAGTGAAAGGGAAACACTTCGCTGTCGAGCGTGTAGAAGATCTCCGCCCAGGGCCTGGTGCGCACAGGCTAAAGAAACTCGTCACAGGCTTGCTCACCCAGGAAGGCTTCGATGACAAGCATTGCGTATGAAACTCGATGATTCTGGGGTAGGTTACTTGTTCAAAATTTGGCGCTGGAGCCATTAGCTAGTCATTCTACTAGCTGAGGAAGCAGAACATAGCGTCAAATCAGCATTGGAATGGTCTGATAGAAGATGTTCTTATAGACAACCGCTTGAGTTGAGTTACCGTACAGCAGGAGACCACGGCCGTAGCAGTCAGAGATTATATACATCACTAATAGCTCATTAGGTTATGTTAGAAGATTATATCAGCCCAACCATTAATAATATTGGAATCTTCGGTTCCTCAGCGCTGCAGGTAGTCCCAAGGTTGGTCCATTCTTTGCTTAGAAACCACGGGATCCGATCTGTTTACGAGCTATCTGCACATGAGATTCCGTTGTATTAATTGTGGATTCCTCGGGGCAAACTGGTACATTTTGTCTGCGTATATGTATTCTTTGATTTGTTTTTCTTCTCCCACTGCTGATTATACCAAATCATTTGCAAAGCTTTCCTCCCTTTGGTAAAAGTGGGTGTCAAGTATCAGACATGCTTGTTAAACTGTGTGTCAGATATCAGACATTCTTATTAAACTGTGTGTCGAAGTAGCAGACCTGTCTTGCCTGGTATCAAACAGGTGCAGTGCTAATATAGGTTTGCTGAATTTATATCTGTCTCTGTCTGGTTTGATATGGTGTATTTCTAAACCTGCAAGTTGGAACTATATCCTGTACTTGATTGGGCATATGGCAGCAACGTCATTTCAGTTAGGACATTCAGCTCAACGAAACACAAATAGTTTCAGCAACGTCCTGTATGCATACTTTCAGCTCAACGAAACAACTTACATCTCACTCTCCAGAGTGCAGAGTTACAATGGACAACTTGGAAGTACCCTAGCTTGTTTCTATGCTAGCTTAACGAGCGTCTTGCCAACATTTTGGCCGCGGTACAGCGCGACGAACGCCGAGGGAACGCTCTCCAGCCCCTCAGATATGTCCTCAACGGCCTGGACCTTGCCCTCGCGGATCCAGCCGCCGATTGTCCCCATGAACTCGTGGAACTTGGCCATGAAATCGTAGGCGAAGAAGCCTCTGAGGGTGATGCGCTTGTAGATGATCTCCAGGAAGTCCGGCGAGGCGCGCTTCCCTGGGTCGGTGTACTCGGCGATGACCCCGCAGACGGCCACCCGGCCGTACGTGTTCATGTTGGCCAGCGCGGCGTTCAGCATCTCGCCGCCGACGTTTTCAAAGTAGATGTCGATCCCGTCGGGGAAGTACCTGTCGGATTTCAAAGGCACATTTTAGTTATCAGGAACGACGTGTGATTTTGTCAAGTTTTGGGGGATAGGACACTCACTTCTTCAGCGCGGATTTGAGGTCAGGCTCGTCTTTGTAGTTGAAGGCGTCGTCGAACCCCAGCTTGTCCTTCAGCATGTCCACCTGAAATCGAATTCTTTCGTCAGAAATTCATAAACGTTGCAGGTTTCAGAGTTCCTGTATAATTCTGCGTGGGAAGCTCATGTGGGCACCTTGGCCTGGGTGCCGGCGCAGCCGACGACGTAGCAACCGGCGAGCTTGGCGAACTGGCCGACGAGGCTGCCGACGGACCCCGACGCCGCCGACACGAACACCTTCTCGCCCTTCTGCGGCTTGCCCACCTCGAAGAGCCCGCCGTAGGCCGTCATCCCGCTCGTCCCCAGCACGCCGACCTGGTAGGACAATGGGAAGCCGGAGGAGGCGTCGACCTTGACCATGAGCACCGCGGGGGACGGCCGGAAGAGCGTGTACTCCTCCCACGCGAGCACGCCGGCGACCACGTCGCCCACCTCGTACTCCGGGCACGCCGACGCCACCACCTCGCCGACCCCGGTCGACCCGATCCTCTGCACGGACACAGCCAGAAGAAAAGGACGTGAGCGAGAGATCACTGCTTGTGTACCGGAGGATAGGAGTGGTTACTTACCTCGCCGGGCAAGATGACGTCGACGGAGTGGTGGGACGCGCTCTGGCGCTTCATGCGGTTGAGCTGGTAGGGGTCGATGGACAGGTACATGTTCTTCACCAGGACCTCGCCGGACTCCGGCGTCCACCGCACCGTCGCAGACTTCACCTCGAAGTCGTCCACCGACGGGGAGCCCTCGACGTGGTGCCTGATGGCGACGTACCGGTTCTCCACCTCCATTCTTCGATCGTTCGACGGCAACACACAATTGGGAAGAAGAAAACAGGAGCTGATGTGTGGACCGAACCGGATGAATTACCTAGTCAAGAAGAAGTGGCCGATATATATTTGGAATGTTCGTTGGCGGGGTCTTGTCTTGGGGATCATACGTCTGGATGCCGCTTGTTAAACCCAAGGATGAGGACAAGAAACCATATGGAAGGGAGCTCGTCGGTTAGATGCTGTGGCGACGGTTCAGCTGGAGATGCCTTTTTCAGCAATTTGTACGCATTCCCCAAGTATGAAACGAATTGAACGGCACGGAAACACCCATGAATCAGATTTGTGTTTGGAGCTTTAGGCGGCGTGTAGGGGACTAGGTCTCGTGGATGGATGGTTCCTCTTGTTCGTGGTCAGCCTGCTCTCTTCCCGTAGTCACCGGTCCACGGAAACATTACCTCCCACCGAAAATATTTCGTCTTTATTAGACGCTAAAGTGTCAAACATAGTGTTTGAACTCTGATGAGTTGAGGGTTAATCATGTAACCACAAATTGGTTCTCATATTAAATATGTTTTTAAAGGCATGACAAAGAACTTTTTGGAGAACGACACTAGAGCGTGAGGTGTCGTTTGCCCCCCGCCTCGATTTGGCCAAAGCCGGTGCTGATCCAGCCCTCTCCGCCTCGATTCGGCCGCCCTAGTGCCGATACGACCGGTGCCGCCTTGAATCAGTCGCCGCCGATGTCGATCCAGCCACTGACCGCTCGTGGGAACCTGTGTCAGGAGTTTGGGCCGGAACGTGAGCGCTCGCTCGGCTCTGTTCACTCGGCCCTCAGCGGTTCGGGGTATGAGAGAGAGAGAGAGTTTTTTTTTGCGGGTAAGAGAGAGAGAGTTGATTGTCGTTGCCTAATCGACGGTACCTCAGAGGAGGGATCCTCACGAGGGGGAGAAGAAGTAGGGGCCATAGGGTGGAGTGCACACGGGACGGTGGTACGCGATTTACCCAGCTTCGGAACACCCGCACGATGACGGGGCCTACCTGCCGCTTGTCCGGAATTATCCGGGCTTTCGCGTTGTTACAATGAGTTGTGGTTGTGCCTCTAGGGCTCCCGGGATCCGGCTTATAAAGGCGCACGGATCTAGGGTTTACATGGAGAGTCCTAGCCGGATTACGGATAGCCTAACTACGGTACAATATCTTGCCGTGCACGTCA
>NC_061508.1:288804844-288862336 GCF_022539505.1 Lolium rigidum
CGGATCCGGGTTCCTCCTAATGTCGGTACGGATCCGGCTTACTGATCCTGGGCCGGACTTCTTCCTTCATGAGCAACAGCAACTGGGCCGCCCGATGGGCCACATGCCTCATCACCATCTGTGAGCCACCCGGGCTTGCCGGATCTAGGCACTGTCGATGGTACACCCATGAAGTATACCCACAACAGTAGCCCCCAGAGTTCTCCGAGTTTCGCCTGCTATTTCCGCCTTGCTAGTCCATCATGGTCTCCGACAATGTCAGTAACGCGGAGAAACTTGAAGAACTCCAACTTTACATTTTCTTCTTTTCCCAACTTTTAGTCGGAAAATGCTCCCATTCCGCGGGACTTCATCCATCGACGTTTTGAATACGTTTCCGGGTTGCCCCTGCGTCAAATGAAAACCAACTTACCCTCGCGCAATTACCCGGAATCTTTTAAAAGACTCAAACGGTTCCGCCAATTCTGGCGCCATTTTCGCGCGATTTGTGCGGTAACTTATCTCTAGCCATTTTTACCGTTTAGGGTTTGGGACACGTGTCACGCATCCAACGGTGCGACGCTTGCGTTCCGACCACAGGATGCGGAGCACGAATCTCGTCCCTCCGGCCTATAAATATCCGCCGTCGACCGCTTAACCCTCATTCACCCCCTTCTCAGCCTCTCTGCACAGCGCCGCCCCGAGCTTCTTCCCCGCCGTGCCGGAATCTCGCCGGAACTTCGCCGGAGTCGCTTCGCCGCCGCACGGTGTTCGTCCTGTTCTTAACTTCAGCGAGCCACCGCGCAGAAAACTCGTCGCCGGCGACTCCGACCACCGTAGACTCCATCACGGTGAGCTCTCAAGCCTTGTTCTTGCGCCGTAGTTGGTAGGGATGAACGCTAGGTTGACGATGCCGGATCCGACTAAAGAATGTTTCCGCCAAAATCTTTTCCTCAGATGTCTTCAACGACTCCGCCTCCAACCTCGGAACCTATCATGGTGACCCCCATCTCCTCCGCCCCTCCACCCTTTGTCCCAGTCAGGCTGGATCCTTCAAAGGATTCCGGCAAGGAGGCTGAAGGGACTTCTGCTCACCCGGAGAAAGCCTCCGGGGCGGATCAAACGGAGCACCAGGCGGAAGAGGTCGTCAAAAAGTCAAAAGCTCGCCAACGAGACTCCGAAGCCAAGGGAAAATGGTGGCCCTGCACCACCACCGACATGGAGCTGAAGAACCTCGAGGCGGAGGGCTTCCTGCAACACGGAAGCTGGAGGTCAGTTCCGAATGAACTAGCTCCAGCTCCGGAGGACAACGAGATGGTGCTGACCAAAGCACTGGTGGAGCGCGGTTTTTCATTTCCGTCTTCAGACTTCTTCCTAGAAATTCTGAAGGCCTATGGGCTCCAACCCCACAACATTTCTCCGAACAGCGTGCTTGCGATCTGCAACCACGTCACCGTCTGCGAAGGCCATCTCCGGGTAACCCCCGAGCTCTCTCTGTTCCAATATTACTTTACTGTCAAGAAGGAGAGGATCCGGCAATCCACCGAGCTAGCAACATGCGGATCCATCACCTTCATGATCCGCCCGGGCCACGTCTACCCCCACACCGACCGCCACGAATCCGCGCGGTACTGGTCTGGGGGTTTCTTCTACTTGAAGGACGTCTCCGACCCCGCGAGCGAAAGAAAACTGCCGCCGTTCAAGAACTGCCCCGCCACCGAGCTTCCGGCATGGTCGCACCGCCCCCACCTTTCCGAGATCGCTCCAGCTCACACGCGCCGTCGGCGGATCTCGTAAGCCGACGGAGGAGGGGCTGACGGGGAAGGACTTAACCCTTTCCCTGGTTCACCAAGCGGATCCAGCCGCTCCAACACAGGGACCGCCTGATGTTCCAATACACAGGGCGCGACGACCCAATGCGCGCCACAAAAGACAATCTTTCCGCCGACGCCAACGACAAGAGGATCCGGCTCCTCATCAAGATCCCACGTGAACTTCACGTTCACGTGTGCAACAAAGACATTCACACGAATGGTTCCGGAACCGCGGTACGTCGTCTTGACTTTAGTCTATTGTTTCTCTTCGCATTCAAACTTTTTGTCTAAGTGTTTAACTTTGCATTAGCTCGAGGCGCTTGAAGAAAACGAACTCGGAACTATCCTCTGGGTTCCTTCCACCGGAAACACGGATCCGGAAGCAGCATCGGAGGCGGAAGCTCCGGAGGCTCCGCGCCCTGCTAAGAGGAAGAGGCCAGCTCCTTCCAGCCCCTATGCGAAACGCGCCCGCGAAGTGCTTAGCATTGCGGCTACCCGGAAAGCGGAGGCGGAAAAGAAGCGCCTTAAACTGATTAATACCAGCAACAAGGGGCAGCCTGCCATCCAGCATTTCTTCAAGCCTTCCGGGTAAGCGCCTATTTCCGAGATCCAAGTTCTGGTTTCACGCTCAAACTCTTATTTATACTTTTATGTTTTTTCTGAAGCTCCGGAAGCCAGCCCCCCAAGGCTCCAAGGTTCTTGAAGAAAAGGGCCAAGCCATCTCCGGCTTCTATTCCTGTTACTCCCGAGGTTGAAGTTCCGCCCAAGGCTTCATCCGCCTCCAAGCCGGATCCCAAAGACGTCATCAACCTTGATGACCTTCCTGAAGATCCCGCCGACCATGGCGACTCCGCCAAGGGGACCTCCTCACCTTTTCCTCCGCAAGATCAACCAAGCGTCGCTTTCGCGGAGCCCACAGAAGAAGAACAGGAGCAAAAGGTAAAGCTCCTTCAAGTTACCAACGCGACTCGGGTCGACCCTCGACCGACTCCGTCCCTTCAAAAACTTACCCTCGCACAGCGCCACGCGGAAGTTTCCGCCATGCTGAACAAAGTGTGGGGAAAGCCGGACGAGGAGATGCGAGAGCTCGCCGACCTGGAGGACGGCCTGAAGGTGTTTTTCGCCAAACACAAGGAAGTGCGGCAGGTAATACTAGCCCCCAAGCATTGGGTGATATATTTCCGTGTAACATGTATTAGCCTATGCTTTCCCAAAATGTACCTTAGGCGGAAATGTAAATTTTTTATATCTCAAAGACTTTGAATTCCTCGCTAGCCCCCAAGATTTTAAATATCCGGCTAACTCCTTGCTGCTTCGCAGACCACGCGGAAATTGCACGAAGATCTGCGCGTGCACGTGCTGGAGCAAATCACGGAGATCGAGGGGCTGCGCCAGAACGCGGAAAATAGCCAAAAGGCTATCCAGCGCCTTGAGACCCGCCTTCAGGGTACGAGATCCGGGTTTGATTTCTTGTGCTGATATAATTGTCCAAAATGCATAATATGTGCAACTTTCCGCCTACAGAAGAAACTGCCAAACACTCCGCGTTCGATGAGCTATCCGCCAAGGTCAAGGTGCTTGAAGCGGAGAACGAGTCCCTCAAAACCTTCATCAAGGAATCCTCCAACAAGGAGAATGAGGCGAGGAAGGAGCTCTCCGAGAAGCACGCCCGCGACCTGGCGGATCTGAATGAAAAACTCAAGAAGAACCAGAGTCATGTGACTTCCTTGGTGTCGAAAAACAAAGTTCTGGAAACGGAGGCGGAGACTATCGACAAGCTTATCTTCCGTAAGTGTTTTTCCGCGTTGCTGTTCCGACTATCCTCGTATGCTTTATTCTCCATAACGGAACTAAACCTCCTTCTTCCACAGCGAGCCTTGGCTTCGAGTGGTCAAAAGAGTCTAACCTGAAGAGGACAGAGGCATACGAAGAAGCGCGAACTTCCATTGGCGGGCTGTTTGAAGCCTGTCGCGGAATCGCCAAGACCCTGTCTTTGAAGAAGGCCAAGACTTCCGTGATCGACACAATGACCCAACTAATGGAACAAGTGCCTGACTTCATTAAGGATTGGCAGAAATCTTCCGCGCGCGGAGTTGCCTCCCTGGTCTTAGCCACCTGCAAGGCTCACTTCCCTGCACTCAACTTTGCGGATGTTGCACGCGGAGCTCCAAAGGGTTCCGACATGGGCGCCATCCTTGCGGAAACCCAAGGGTACGAGCAGTTGTTTGTCCGGCGAGTGAATCACTCGTTCTGGTACAACAAGCACGCTTTGCCCAAGGGATTTTCCGATGCAGAGGAGGAAGAAGGCGAGCCGGAGTATTACGCGGAGGGCTCCGGGTCAAGCATCGAGCGTTCCGAAGGAAGTTCTGGTGATGGCTCCGAGGCCGGCTCCGGCGACAGCGACGGCGATGGCTCCGCCTACCAGGAATCTGAAGAGGAGAGCTCCGAATAGAGTTCCTGTTTAAACAATGAAACAGAGTTGCATCATTTTGGCCCCGAAGTGGGTTTGTAATAATACTTAAATTCTTAAGTAGCTAGGAACGAAACGACTATGCATGGGGCGGAAACACTTATCCTGCTATCCGTTAATATTATGTGCATGTTTCGTTTTGTGACGGAAAGCAAGTGCTGACTTCGTTGTTTTCCGACTTGCCCGCTTGACCTTCCGCGAGCCGGAAGACCTTAGCCGGAAACGCTCGCAGCCGGCGACGAAGCCCAATGGCAATCCGTCAATAACCGCGGAAACAAGCCCCCAAGCATAGGTGCCGGAAATCGCTACTAGGAATCCACGAGTTCGCAACAGATAACAATTTAATCAGAAAACTTAGGCTTACGTCCTAGAGGACGATTTTTGAAAATCACAACTTTTATACGCGCCTAGGCGGAAATATCCAGCTCTGCGGTTTTAGTCGAAAACATACATGATTCAAAAAATGAACAAGTAAGGGAGGTAAAAGACTCAGAGAGTGAACCATAAGCTTTATTTCATTGATCATGTATAACTATTACAGAGTTTGTAACTCGGAAAAAATATGCTAAGTGTGGAAAGGACGTAGCTGTGCGATGTTCCGGGGCGATCCGTCTCGTCGTAGATGTCATCCGGATCCTCACGCTTGCGTTTCCGGTGCCAATTAGCGGGTCTGTCCTTCAGCTCTCGGAAATCCACAAGGTAGTACGATCCGTTATGAAGCACTTTGCTAACGACGAAGGGTCCTTCCCATGGAGACTGCAGCTTATGGTCTTTCACCTGCCGAAGGCGGAGGACCAGGTCTCCCGCCATGAAAGAGCGATTCCGAACTCGACGACTGTGATAACGTCGGAGCTTCTGCTGGTAGATGGCGGAGCGCTGATCAGCTAAATTCCGAGCTTCTTCGATCAGGTCCACAGATAGCTGTCTGGCCTCATCAGCTGTTTCTTCATTGTAGGCGGAAACTCGCGGCGAATCGTGGATGATGTCGGAGGGAATCACGGCTTCGGAACCGTATACCAGGAAGAATGGGGTAAACCCTGTTGACCTGTTAGGGGTAGTTCGCAAACTCCACAAGACAGCGTCCAATTCGTCAGCCCAAGCTCCAGCTGCTCTTCGCAGCGGTTCTTCAAGGCGTGGCTTGATTCCTGATAATATTATACCGTTAGCCCTTTCAACTTGACCATTGGATTGCGGGTGAGCCACAGATGCAAGGTCCAAACGAATCCCCATTGTCTCACAATAATCCTTCAATTCTCCCTGAGCGAAGTTTGAGCCATTATCTGTAATTATGCTGTGTGGGATGCCGAATCTCATCACGTGGCTGCAGACAAATTTTAGTGCCGTAGCACCGTCGGCTTTTCTCACTGGCTTTGCCTCGATCCATTTACTGAACTTGTCAACGGCGACCAAGAGGTATTCAAAACCGCCAGGAGATGATCTTTTTAACTTACCAACCATATCGAGCCCCCGCACCGCAAACGGCCGGGTGATAGGTATGGTCTTCAGCTCTTGGGCTGGAGCGTTTTGTTGAGTAGCGTAGTATCGACAACCTCGGCAGGTTTTGACTATCTTGTCGACATCTTCTTTAGCCGTGAGCCAATAAAAGCCTAGCCGGAAAGCTTTTGCAACGAGTGACCCGGGAGCGGCGTGATGCCCGCAATCCCTCGCGTGGATTTCTCTCGAGGATTTCAATGCCATCTTGATTAGAGACGCACTTGAGAAATACCCCCGTTGCGCTTCGTTTGTAGAGCTGTCCATCAACAATTGTGTAGGATCTTGCTCGTCTGATGATCTGTCGCGCGAGGACCTCGTCCTCTGGCAACTTCTGATCGATGAGGTAGTCCAGGAAAGGCTGCGTCCAAGCCGGAATGATAGCCATCACTTCTTTAGCCGGAGACACTGCCACCTCTGGGTTTTCCGGGTTAGCGCCCTTTACCGAGGGTATCCGTAGGTGCTCCAGAAAAATGCCAGGCGGAATCGGTTTCCTGCTGGATCCGAGCTTGGATAGCATGTCTGCCGCTGCGTTGTCGTCTCTCCGGACGTACTTGACTTCGTATCCTAGAAAGCATTTGGCGATCTCGTCAACTTCGTCTCGGTAAGCCGCCATGACGGAATTTCTGGCGTTCCAAGTTCCGGCTACTTGCTGTGCCACCAGGTCGGAATCTCCGCAGCAGATGATGTGCTTGATCCCTATTTCCTTAGCGATGCGCAGGCCGTGTAGTAGAGCCTCGTACTCCGCCATGTTGTTTGTAGCTTCGAAGTGGATCTGCAAGACGTACTGCAGTTCTTCTCCGGTAGGGGACTTCAGGGTGACTCCGGCTCCTGAGCCTTGATGCTGCTTGGATCCATCGAAGTGCATAACCCATGTCTCTGGTTCCGGCTCCAGATTTGCATCCGGAGCTTCTGTCCAATCTGCGACAAAATCTGCCAGGACCTGGGATTTGACCGCGGTCCTGGCTTTGTAGTTGATGTCGAAAGCGGATAATTCAATGCCCCATTTTGCTGTGCGTCCTGTTGCGTCAGCGTTGTTGAGAATCGTTGACAGCGGAGCCTTGCTCATTGGATGCTCTTGGAAGTAATGTCTCAGCTTCCTGCTGCCCAGGAATACTCCGTAGGCTAACTTCTGAAAGTGAGGGTAGCGCTGTTTGGATTCCGTAAGGACCTCACTAATGTAGTAGACTGGTCTTTGGACTCCATATTCGTGACCTTCTTCCTGTCGTTCCACCACGATGACGAGGCCGATGACCTCGTTGGTGGCTGCCGTGTAAAGGAGCATAGGCTCTGACTCTCCTGGAGCTGCTAGGATAGGTGGGGAGGTGAGTATGTCTTTCAACCCTTGAAGTGCTGCATCTGCTGCCTCGTCCCAGACAAACTTGTCTGTTTTCTTCAATAGCTTGTACAGGGGAAGTGCCTTCTCGCCAAGACGGCTAACAAACCTGCTGATTGCTGCGACACAACCGGTGAGCCGTTGCACATCTTTGAGACAAGTTGGCCTTTTTATGCACAAAATTGCCTTGATTTTTTCCGGGTTCACTTCAATGCCCCTGTTAGAGACAATGAAGCCAAGGAGTTTTCCGGCTGGTACGCCAAAGACGCACTTTAGCGGATTCAACATCATCTTGTACTGATAGAAGAAGATATAGAGAAATTGGAACTCCCTTCCTTCTCTTTGATCTATTGATTTTTGTATTAATGTTCCGAATTTGGAGCTTCCTTCCATATGTCTTATGATTCTTCTGCCCCCTCCTCTCTTCAATCTATTGATATTCCTATTAATGTTCTCGGTGCTAATATGATTGTACTTCTCCCCCTTTCGCTAGTCGCGACACCCTTTCTACTTCTTCGTTTTTTTGTTCCCGGTGTTTCTCATGTAGTTCGTCTTATCATGAATGTGTTTTTCGCTGCTCAACTCACTTATTCTGGTTGCTGAGTTTTCTTGATGTTAACTCTTATTTTTTCCAGGATCGTCGCACCAGACTGTGGCCGGGGCTGGCCCTCTGCATCGTGACTCTAAGGTCTTTAGGAGCTCAACGGGATTCATGTTTCATCCGCTACCATCACAATCATAGATTCCCCTGCTCTTGTTGCTTCCGTTTCCGTCTCATTCCAGCGGTGGCATCATCGAATTTGTCATCTTTTTGGTTCTTGCTTGTCATCTTTAGTCCGTCGAGGTCTTCTGAGACCCGTCTCAAGAGATGTCTCGTTATAGTGTCAGAGTTGCGGACTTTGTAATAGAATCAGTTACCTTATCGTACTACTTAGTTGTCAGAATCGTGATTCTATGACTTGACAATCCAAATTGAGTGGAACGGTTATACAATTATACTAAGTAGATCTCACATTTTACGATTCTAATGTGAAGATTCTACGGTTTGCGATCCTAGCATAGAGGTTCTGCCCGATTCAGAATCACGATTAGTGTTTCGACATCCTTTAGACTTGGTTCATTCTGGTGCATGGGCCCCGGCTCCCTTCGTTTCAAAGGAGGGACATCCCTACGATGTTTGATTTATCGATGACTTCTCCCGCTACACTTGACTTTATTTTATGACTTCTCGCAATGAGGTTCCCTCCATCTATAAGCGTTTGTTGCCATGGTTCACACTCATTTTCCAAACTTACTCGTGTTTTTCGAGCTTACTCTGTTGGCAAGAATGTCTCCCAGATGTTATGTGGTTTTCATGCTGAGAAGGCACTCTTGTCTAATTCTCTTGTCCTAGCGCTCATGCTCAGAATGGCGTGGCTGGAGACAACTCATGCGATGATGATCGTCACCTCTCTTCCTCCCCACTTTTGGGCTGATGCTGTGTCGGTTTCCACTTGTCTCATCAACATTCAACCCTACACTATATTGCAGGGCGACATTCCTCTCACATGTCTTTCTGGTCGTTCTCCTGATTACTCTACACTTTGTTTGCTTCTTGGTTGTGCTTGTTATTACTTTCTTTCCCCGTGCAAACGAACCAAGCTGACCGCTCAGTATGTTGAGTGTATTTTACTTTGATACAATGATGAGCATAAAGGTTATCAGTGTTGGGATCCCGTTGGTTTGTTGGGTGCACATTTCGCGTGATGTGACTTTTGGAGTCTCATCCATTCTACCCGCGCCCTTCCTCCTCGAATTATTCTGTGGAGTACATCTCTTTTCTCATGTTCCATGATACTTCTTCCTCTATGCCTCGGGCTCCCACTCCTTTGAATCTCCCATTGCCAATCCCACACCATCTTCACCTACATGTTTCTCTTCTCCTTTGCTGCTCGACTATCCACCTTGTTTCGTGATGTCTCCCTCCTATCCCTTGCCTCTAGTGATTCATCTTTATGACCCCTTTTCGTTTCACTATTCTCTTTATCCACATGACGTGGATGCTCCTCTTGGCATGCCTTCTACTTCCGGTGTGTCGTCTTCTATGCCACAACCGACTCATAATATTCATGTTTGGCCTTGTTCCCCCACCTAAATGTTATTCATCTATCCGCTACTTTCTATCGTCAATGAGCCGGCTTCTTATCGGGATGCTGCCCATCCCAAATGGCAACTAGCAATGCCAGAGATTGGTTTCCCCTCCTCTTGTTGTTTGTCCCAGCATATATAACTGGGTCTATAAGATCAAGACTCACTCCGTTGGCTCTTTTGAGCGCTACAAAGCTCGTCTTGTGGCTCATGGTTTTCAGCTAGAGCACAACCGCAATCATGTTGGGATATTTTTTACCGTGGTCTCCACCGTTCGCACTCTCCTCGTTCTCGCGTCTATTCGTCATTGGTCCTTCTCTCAACTTAATGCTGAGAATGCATTGTTACGTGAGAAGGTTTATATCTAGCCATCACCGGGTACTCTGTTCTTGATGGCATGGTCTACCAAATTTAGTGCTCCCTCTATGGTCCTAAGTAAGCCCCTCGCACCTAGTTTAAGCATTCGGCCAATGTTGCTGAGAGACATCTACAAATTCGAGTTGCGTGTCTACCTTTTGAAGTATAGTTGCTGAGGCTACGATGGCTCGCTTCTTCCTAGAAGAAGATAAGAAGCCAGTAGTACACCCAGACCTCTAAGCTTATGCAGGAAGTTTAAGGCCACATCAAGTAGCCCGGACAGAGGTCGTCAGATTGTGGCTCGTGCCAGGGCGGAGTCTCCTCACCTAGTTGCTTCGCCGCCTTTGCTCTCTCGGTCTTCTTCTCCGTCCAGGGTACGGACGTTCATGCAGGGACGGACTCGGCCGGCTTCATCTTCTGCTCCTACGCCTTCTTCGCCACGCACGCCACAGGGGGTGCCGGATCCGTCTTCTACCTCGACACAGACGGAACCGGAGGGTGGACGGGACGCGCCACCGCCTTTGGCGAGCCTTTCCCCGTGTCTCCGTTGGGGCACGAGGTGTCACCGGTTGGGTCGCAGCCGTCCACGCAGGCACAGCAGCCGGCTATGGTGGCCACGCAGCAGCCGGCCTCGATGGCACCGCTGCAGCAGGCGTCGTCGTGGGCCGCGCTGCAGTCCTCCACGGCGCCGGCCACGGGGTCCACGCAGGGGCAGCACCTGCCCGTGGTCACGGAGCTGCATGCCACGACGGCTACGCCGCAGCGCGCGGCTTCGACGTCTTCTCTGCAGCTGGCCGCGGCGGAACGGCAGGAGCCGCCCGAGTCGCGTGGGGCTGACGCGGACCTCGAGGAGGTGCCTCACGCACCTTTAGCTCTGACCTCTCGGGAAGCCGGGCCGCTCGGGCCACCTGCGCCGCCTCCACGGGCGGAGGAGGCCTCTGCGTCCACGCCAGCTTCGCCTTTGGACAGGGGCTCACCGCGGTTTGGCTCGGTACAGGGGGCTTCACCGACATCTTCCCCTGTAGAGCCGGACTCTGCGACCGTTTCGACGGTTTCTTCCCCGCGTTCGGCTTCACCTTCGCCGGTCTCCACCTTGCAGCAGCCTCCTCCCGCTGTCCCTCCTCCTGTCGTTCAGCCGACGGTGAGGCGGAGTGGGAGGTACGCGCTTGCGGAGGATGGGTCGGGGGCGACGGACGAGGACGTCATGCAGCGAGCTATGCGACGCAAGGCGGAGATAAACCTCGACACGGCTGGTACGAAACAACCTTCCAAGTCTTTTACTTCTTTTTCGGATTCACGTATTTCTTCTAATTTGAGTAGTCTCGGGGTCTCATTGGGTAATACATCCGATGAGATCTCGGTTTCGGCTAATGTGTTGAGACAGACGGAACTTGACCGTTTAACGGTTGTTCCGAACGTCTCCACTGGGCTTGAAACTTCCGTGATAGACGATGATGAAGAGGATGACATCCTAGATGGTCAGCTTCTCTCGACTATCATTGGTAATATCTCAGAAGTTGACTTAGAACACTCGGAGCTTAGTTCAGTCTATGATCTAAAAGCTTCAGCACGAGGTTCTAGGTCTTCTCCTGGAAAGAAGTCTCGTAGATATTGCAAGAGCTCTAAATCTAAAATAGTTTCTCAATGAATGGCATGTTTCGGAATAGCAGAGGTCTTGGTGACTTGGCTAAGCATTCTCACATTGCCGACGGTTGTAGAGATTATGATTTAGATTTTCTTGCAATATCAGAGACGGGTAGGCGGAATTTCTCACGGAGTTTCCTCGACCGTTTATCGAGCGGGATTAACTTTCGGTGGTTTTCTCGCCCGCCTCGTGGTAGGTCTGGTGGTATTTTACTTGGCGTCCGCATAGACACATTGATCTGTTCTAGCTAATTCCGAAGGAGAGTATCACATTAAACTCGACATTCGGAATAAGGTCGAGCGGTTTTATATGGAGTCTGGTTGCCGTGTATGGTGCTGCCCAAGACGCTTTTAAGGCTGACTTTTTACGTGAGTTGGTAAATCTTGCTAAAGATAATCCCTATCCGATTTTGATCGGTGGAGATTTTAATTTATTAAGATTTCCTCATGAAAAAAGTAGAGGTCTTTTTGATGGACATTGGCCTTTCTTGTTTAATGCTGTCATTGATAGCCTTGACTTAAGAGAGGTGTTTATGTCCGGTCGACGGTTTACTTGGGCCAACAGCTTGCACTGAACCCACATACGAAAAGCTAGATCGCGTGTTGATGGATACCGAATGGGAAGATAAATACCCTATGGTGTCCGTCCGTGCACTAGAACGTATTGAAAAATTGTCCGACCATGCTCCTATCCTACTAACCACCTGGTAATCCCCGACCTGTTTGTAAGCGGCCTTTCAAATTTGAACTTGGCTGGCTACAGAGAGATGGGTTTCATGAGATGGTTAAGAAGGTTTGGGAAAGGCCAGTTGGCGGTAGCACTCCCATTTTGAGATGGAATAATAAGATGCGCGCAATGCGCATACATCTCTCTGGTTGGGCTGCCCATATGACTGGCATTCTTAAGAAAGAGAAGGCTCGCTTATCAAATTTGATTGATGAGCTAGAGGCGCTTGCTGAGGTAAGACCGTTGTCTCCGCATGAGATTGAACTTAAAAATCAGTCCAATGCGCGGATGGCGAGTCTCCTTCGCGAAGAGGAGCTCAAATGGTATCAACGTTCCAAAGCCCAATTCATTTTGGAAGGAGACTCAAATACGCGATATTTCCATGGTATAGCCAATGGGAGACATCGAAAAAAACGTATTCACTCTCTTACTCAAGATGAAGGGTTGATTGAAGGCCATGAGCAACTCAAATCTTACATCACTAATTATTATAAAGGCTTGTTTGGTCCTCCAGATGAAAGCTCTTTTTCTCTAAATGAGGACTTAACAGCCGATATACCCCAAGTTTCTGTTGAAGAAAATGGCTTACTAACTGCACCTTATTCTGAGGAAGAAGTGCAGAAGGCTATTTTCCAAATGGAATGCAACAAAGCACCGGGTCCCGATGGTTTTCCAGCGGAGTTTTATCAAACTTTCTGGGATACAATTAAAGCGGATCTTCTAGATTTGTTTAGTGCTCTGCATATTGGACAACTATAACTATTTCGTCTAAATTTTGGTGAAGTAATCTTGTTACCGAAAGTTAATGAGGCAGAAAGGATTCAACAATATAGACCTATTTGCCTCTTAAACGTAAGTTTCAAGATTTTCACGAAAGTGGCCACCATTAGACTTAATACGGTTGCGGATCATGTCGTTCAGCCATCACAAACTGCTTTCATGCAAGGAAGAAATATCCTGGATGGAGTGGCGGTTTTGCATGAGACAGTACATGAGATGCATACTAAGAAATTAAATGGGGTTATTTTAAAATTAGATTTTGAAAAGGCATATGACAAGGTCAAATGGTCTTTTCTTCAACAGACACTCAGGATGAAAGGTTTTCTCTCCGAATGGCGCGCTTTAATTAATGATTTCGTGTATGGAGGTAGTGTGGCTATTCGGGTTAATGATGACACCGGCCATTATTTCCAAACACGAAAAGGGTTACGCCAAGGGGATCCGTTATCACCAATGTTATTCAACATTGTGGCGGATATGCTTGGCTATACTCATTGAGCGGGCCAAGTCTGATGGTCAGATTGAAGGTGTGATTCCACATCTGGTTGATGGAGGTTTATCTATCCTTCAATATGCCGACGATACAATTCTGTTTATGGATCATGATCTCGAAAAAGCTCACAACCTGAAATTAATTTTGGCGGCTTTTGAGCAGTTGTCGGGTTTGAAAATCAATTTCCATAAAAGTGAATTGTTCTGTTTCGGTGATGCCCAAGATGATACAGCTCTTTACACAGAGTTGTTTGGTTGTGGGCAAGGCCAATTTCCTATCCGCTATTTGGGTATTCCAATTCATTATCGGAGACTTACGATAACTGAATGGAAAATAGTTGAAGAAAGATTACAGAAGCGCCTTAGTAGTTGGAAAGGTAAATTACTGTCCCTGGGAGGAAGATTGGTACTCATTAATTCGGTACTGACAAATATGGTACTGTATATGTTATCATTCTTCCTATTGCCAAAAGGAATTCTGCATAAACTCGATTATTATCGATCCAGATTCTTTTGGCAAGGGGACAGTGAGAAAAAGAATATCGACTGGTTAAATGGAGTATAGTTTGTAGTCCCAAAGATCAAGGTGGGCTTGGAGTTCATGACCTGGAGGTCAAGAATTCAGCTCTGCTGGGTAAATGGCTTTTTAAGCTCCTTACCGAGGATGGGATTTGGCAAACTATTCTTCGGAGAAAATATATCGGCTCCAAGACTTTATCCCAAGTGGTTTGGAAACCAGGGGATTCACATTTTTGGGCTGGTCTAATGGCGACAAAAAATGTCTTTTTTCGTCATGGAACTTTCTCAATTAAGAATGGAACACGGATACGGTTCTGGGAAGATGCTTGGTTAGACAATTCACCTCTAAGTGAACAGGTATCCTGCGTTGTATAATATCGTTCATCGCAAAGGAGATACCATTGCTACAGTAATGGCTACCTCTCCACCGAATGTGACGTTCGGACGAGTTTTACTAGGACGAGAGGCTATTGGCATGGAATACCTTAATTCAAAGGCTGGGCGATATTAATTTATCACCTGGTCCAGATGAATTTCGGTGGAACCTACATGTAGATGGATCTTTCTCGGTCAAATCTTTATACAATGCCATACTTCATTCTGATGTACCAGTTGATAAATAAGAAAATTTGGAAGATGAAGATACCATTAAAAATAAAAAATATTTGGATGGTATCTTCGTCGAGGTGTCATCCTCACCAAAGACAATCTTGTTAAGCGGAATTGGCAAGGAAGTAAGCGATGTGTTTTTTGTCATCATGATGAATCTATTAAACACCTCTTCTTCCAGTGCCAGTTCGCGAGATCTATTTGGTCGGTCATCCAAGTAGCGTCTACCTTGTATCCTCCGACTAGTGTGGCCAATGTCTTTGGCAATTGGCTTCATGGTATAGATTCAAGGTTCAAGTTGCTTCTTAGGGTGGGGGCGCTAGCAGTTTATCCGGGCGCTCGTGACTGAGAAGGAATGACAAGATTTTTAATAATAAAAATTGCTCTTTGTTGCAGGTCATCTACAGATGTACAGGTATTCTCCGTTTGTGGTTACCTCTTCAGCGCATGGAGAACCGCGACCTATTTACGGAGGTCTGTACACGGTTGGAGGATACGGCGAGGGATACTTTTTCCCTACATGGGTGGCAGCATAGTCTACGGATTGAAGCCCCTCCCACACCTTAGGCGCTATATGATTCATCGTTCCGATATGTATTCCGCCTAGTTTGCTTTTTGTTTGACATCTTTTCTGGACGTAAAAGACTCATAAACGGCTGTGTGCATCCTGGTTATGCAGAGGCTGGATGTAATTGCTTATTATAAGTAATAAAGCATCCTTTATCGAAAAAAACATCAAGTAGCCCTAGACAAATCTCTTTTGGATTAGCTTATATAGACACAGAACGAACGACTCTGACGAAAAGAAAAGCTGGCAGAGATGAGATCCCCGTATCCAGATATCCCACAGTCCCTTAGACGGGGAGGAAAGCAAAGTAATGCATCTTTGATGAAGGATTATTATTATTGTATGAAAATTTGATTGTAAAACAGTTCAGTTCCTCCCCAGTGCACATACATACATGGCTTAATACTCCTATTTAAAATGTTTATCGTAAAGTGGAATGGAGATCGTTATTGGCCCCGCTTAGGTGAATATGTGGCGGAGGCGATCCATTGAATAGGTGAACGCCATCTCGACCTCCTCCAGGCAGTGGTTTTTCTCTTCCTGGGACCAGGTCTGAGCAAAAATGTGATCGGGTTAAGACACTGAGACACACGGGAAGAAAGAAAAAATAAGAGCACGAAAACAAAGCTATTAAACTTACAGAAGCAACTTGGTTAAGTTTGGTGCGGACGTCCTGCAGCAGCTGGGACAGGGAACCTTCCCACTTGTAGAATTCGAGCTCTTTCTTGTTCAGAATCTTCTCATCAATCTGAATGTATAGAAGGAACGATTACTAGGATCAACGACATCCATCAATGTTCAATGGAGGAACAGGTAACTCTCGCCCACTCCACACTGACAGATTACAGGCTGCCATGATACCCTGAGTTGCATTGGATAAGTAAAATACAAGGATTCATATTCCACAACGAAATGGCCAGCAACAGAATGAATGTGATAAAAGTATTTACATACGGAAACTGCATATGTAGCTCGAGTCACATGTAGCTCGGTTTTTTGAAGATTTTCAAATAGACATTTTAAGGTTTCGAAACATTCTGAAAAAATCCAAGATGTTGACAATGATGTATTCTACAAACACATAAAATCTCAATTCAAACACCTTCTATTCCGGGCCACAAAAAATGATAAAATCTGACGAATTTGGAGGTTTGAAAATTTTAAACTTTTCACAACTTCAGATCCTCACTCTTGTCATTTTTGCACAGCCTAGAATACAATGCATTTCGAGTTGAAATTTGCACGATGATAGAAAATAACATTTCCTACATCTAGAATTTTCTTTATTTTTTCTGAAAGTGTACAACGCTGTTTTTGAAAAATTTCAAAAAAAAGAGCTACATGTAGATTGGTCTACAAAATTCCGGCACTCCATTTACATAGCCGAAGATGTGTATATAAGGTGACCCTCAACAGAGTGCATACAGTAACATACTACTATCTTCAGTTAGAATTTCAATCAGTAAAACCAGAAGATTGAGATTTAAGAACCAGTGCCAACAACACATGGTTAATAACTATATGGGAATCCATTCAAAGTTTCAAACTCACACTATTTGACATCACATGAACGTTTTGGTATAAGGTTCTGTGCTGAAAAGTGGTACCTTTGCGCCGATCATTCGACCTCCAGCAGACTGAGCAAAGTACACACTATAGAAGTGACAGAGAAATGCTTGCGAGTCCTTCTCAGACAACTCTTCCAGATAGGCAGCATGTTTAGTGCCAGGAGCAGATGGTTCTGGAATTGTGTGACCCTGTTCGCTGAACCATTTCAGATCGTTCTTCAGTGCCTCTGATCTCTCTAACCCAGTATTCTGAAACTCCGCATCTAAAAGGTATAGATAACTAAAATGTCAATCAGCAGCATCTAGCCAACAATAACAAAAGAAATGTTCCAGGTCCTTCCTTAGTTCCTAGGTAACTATAATTTACGGGAGAAACAGGTTAGATAACCTGTCACAGAACCACTATGAGATTTCAGTAATTATGATGATTATTGATTTGTTTTTGCGAAAACGAAGTTTCTTGTTCTAAGCCGAATAAATAAAATGAAGTCCATTAATCTAAAAATTTCCAGTGTTCCAAGTAAGTGACCACACAGTGTTACTGTTAATGGAACTATGCAGCTAAAGGTCCCTATTTGTTTATTTACAAATAACTTGTTGCATAATTGAAGGTGGTCAAAGTAGACAACCATGAATGTCATAAGTTCAAATAAAACAGGTAAGTAAAACACCATTCATCAAACCAGATTGACATAGACAATCTAGATATGGTCAATTTTAATTTTTAATATACATCTGTAATGGGTATAGTTACAAATCTAACAACCCTTTGTTTATTTGATAGTTTTGAGCAAAGCTATTATTTTCGTACCAAAAAATAAAATTATTTGTCAAGAACAAATTTTATCACCCCACAACCGACCAAACCTGTCCATAACCAACAGGTCGAACATTATAGCAAGATAACAACATCAATGTAAAACTGAATTTCTACGAGGGAAAGGTCCAACAGATACAAAATTATTATCACAATCACATGATTAGCCCTCCAAGATTTTCAACATATTTATTTAATATTTTATAACATCTCAGAAATAATGCAATGGTGCATTACATGACAACATATAGCTCCAGCAGAAATAGCATGAAAAAACTATTTTATAGTGTCCGGAGTAAAATCCATTGAGCTATAAATTTCCAATATAGGTTCCAACATGTTTGCCAAGTAGAGGAAAAAGCGCTATACCACTACGGTATATACTATGTGAAGCAAACAAATACACCATCGATATCACAAGCAAATGCGGATAAAAAATGCACGAGTTCCAAATATGTTTTAGTTGATAACACTTTAGACACAAAATGTTGCGAAATCACCTAAAGAATAAAACATGATATCCTGCAGGGCATATCCACAACTGGTTTGTGCCAACATCCAGCATGTCTCTTTTCAACAGTTAAACACTAACGTTTGAATGTGATTTAAAAATTGTGATTCCGATCTTGACTTCAACTAGATCGCTTCCACTGGGAACTCTCGATCTGCCGTTAGTCTTAGTATTGAAGTACATCTCATCACAGTTTATAATACTAGAAAAGAACATGCATCATCCTATTGAAAATTCAGTGCAACATCTGATTTTACAAAAGTATATATTGTCTCAAAAGCATATAATTATGGGCTTACAATCTTTGTTTATCTTTATTTGGATAATTAGTAAGCCATGATTAGTATTAGGGTAACATACTAACATATCTTGTGCAAACAACAGAAGAACCAGAAATGGCAAAAAGAATTGCTTGGCTTGCCCTTCGCCAGTACATTCGATTTTAATTTAGCAATATACTCCAAATAAACTGTAGCAGAAAATTACTACCCACCAGAAGCTAGCAATTGCACAAGGGGCCGCAAGAAAATCCAAAATTTATGTTAGGTTATTAGTCTCCCCTAGAGAACACATCCACAGCCGTTGGATTTTGCAGTGTAGGATGGCAAGTTGCCATGGCTCCAATGCCAAAATTTGAGTGCTCGTGCAATCGCGCGGGGTTAGCTTCCAAGAAATTAACATGTCAAAAAAGCAAGACATGGAATACCAATGGCGAGGGTTTGCAGTCACTCACACCAGGGGAAGGGGACGACGGCGCGGTTGACGATGTTCTCGAGCGTCTCGAAGACGAGCTTGCTGTCGACGAGGAAGCGCAGATAGCCCTCAACGGTAGCGTTCCGCAGGTTGACTGTCCTGGCCTGGTCCTCGGTGTGCAGGCTCATAGCGATATCCTTCATCTCCTCCACGAAGGTCTTCTCCCGGTCCTCCCCCCTCGCCGAGGGAGGCATCTTGGTCGCCGCCGCCGCGACCATCCTACCCTGCTGCGAATGAATCACAGAAATCCCCGGCACACGGCGCTCGCCGGCTGACATGATCAGGCCGTTGCTGTTCTTCCCAGCGGCGGAAACGGAGAAAGATACGCGTGGAGAGGCGAGGGTGGGCAGGCTGGTTGCTGCTGCGAGCGCCATGGTTGCGGATTGGCGAGCAGTCGACAATGCCGAAAGGGAAGTGCGTGGGGTGGTGGCGAGATGCTGCCGTGGGTCGTGGGTGCCATGGGAGCGGATTGGGGAGGCTTCTCTTATAGCGCTAGGGTGAGGGCGACGCGTGCGACGTGGTGGGAGGAGCGGAGCGGAGGAGGGCGTGCGGTGTCGACGCGACGGGGGCGAGGAGATTGGAACGTGAGCGTTGCAACGGCGGCGGGATGGCCGGGTCTAGAGTAGAAAGCGAGCTGGGAATAAAATACTGGGAGCGAGTGCTACATTGGATCGGGGAGGGAAGGATTGGATTGGCCGGCAATGGCGTGAGGGCGAGCCTCTCTTCGCCACGGCGAAGGCTCGACGATGTCACGATGGGGTTCTCTTTTCCTTCGGCTTGACAATGTCTTGATGGGCTCTCTTTTTTCTTCACAATGTCAGGATGGGCTCTCTTTTTCTTCGGCTCACGATGTCACAATGGGCTGTCTTTTCCTTCGGCTTGACGGTGTCACGATGGGCTCTGTTTTTAATTGCCTTGGCGATGTCACGTCCATGACATTTCTTGTCGATCCGATGATTTTTCCTTCAAAAATCTAGGGGACCAAATTTTGGAAGAACAGTCGACGCGCCAATCGCACCATAGCTAGTTGATCGAGCATTGCAGTGCAACCCAGTGGTGTTTAGATGTTTGTATTTGACTGGTTATCCCCCCCCCCCCCCCCCGGCCCTAAATCAGAAGGACCGAAGGTTGAGGTTCTGACCTGTAATATGATGCCCACCATGCATTCTGGAAAGCACACAAGCAAGAAGCGAAATCACATCGTTGCTAAGTTTGGGTCTTTGGCGAGTACCAAATCTCAGATACACGACAAAGAGTCTTTTTGCCGAGTGCCAAATGAATACATATGGCAAAGCTAACCTTTGTTGAGTACAACACTCGGCAAAAAGAAACCCGCACGGTGAAATCATGAAAATACACTCAGCAAACAAAAATATACGACAAAAGGTCTCTTTGCCGAGTGTCAACATTTGACACTAGCCAGCGGGAGCTGCCATGTGGTTGTCTCCTCACGTGCTTGACGGGTGGACTGACGCCGTGAGCCTTTGCCAAGTGCCAAGCACGGACACTCAGCAAATAAAATCTTTGCCTACTACTTTTTAGATGGCACTCGTCAAAGAACCTCTTTGACAGTGATTTTCAAATGTCACTCGGCAAAGACCCTCTTCGCCTAGTGGCAAATCTAGACACTAGGCAAAGACAACTCTTTTCGAAGGAATCAGCGGTGTGAGGCACCGGTTGGGAAACGCGTAAAACGACATCACATCTCAGTTAAAACAATATGCTTCCCTTTTTGTACATATAATCTTTTGAAAATTTTATAAATATACACAGTTGGGAAATCCACTGATTTGCCTATAAAAACATGTTGTGGAACAAGCAAAATTTCATGCTTAGTTCAAAATTCGGCCCACTTTCCACCGAAATCGGAAGGATGCCGTAGAAAATATCATAAATTCGTGGAAAGCAAACGCACGCAGTAGGTACGTGTATCGTAGTGCATAAGTGATCTTCTATTTTCGTGCGTAGGTTTTATACCATTGTAGATTGCGTTTCTTGTAGCTGCTTCTGCTTGTGCGCTGGAAAAATATGACAAACGAGTTTTTCGTGGCTAGGAAATGAAAACTCATAAAAGGTAGCATTGCTTCCCATCCCAAGCGACACACATGTGCGCAATATGGATTCGTTCTAGCATACTATGCCATGCCGAAGGTCATGACCTAGCTCATTTTTTCCCTAAAAAACATAGAACCTCGTAGGATCTAGCTCATTTTGGGATGGAATTTTTAAAATAACTATCGTAATCCAACTTTGTGATTTTTCCTTATAATTAGGCCATCTAAAATGATGCCTCGTGAAATTTCTCTATTTTTCTGATTTGTTTAAGTGAATTGTGCTCAAATTAGGACCAACCATAATGACTTTTCGCAAGAACTGGCGGTGTGAGGCACATCGTAGGGAATACACGAAACCGACATCGTATCTATAATAACAACACGTCGTAGACCTAAAAATGATTTTTTGAAAAAGTTGGAACAAGCGAAAGTTGACGGCTAGTTCACATTTGGCTCACTACCACCGAAATCGGCGGGACACCATAGAAAATACTATGAATTCCCAGAAATCAAACACGCACAACAGGTATGTGTGGAAGTGGTCTTCTATTTTTTGCGTAGGTTTCGTATTACTGCAGATTGCGCTTTTTGTAGCTGGTTCACACAAAAAAAAAACCTCGTTTCAGAGCTGGAAAAATGGGAGAAAATGAGTTTTTCATGGCTACAAAATGAAAACCCATAAAGGCAACATGGCTTCCAGTCCCAAGCCTCTGATTGTGCGCAGTATGGACTCGTTTCGGCAAATATACCATGCCAAAGGTCATGACTTAGGTCATTTTCCCTAAAAGACTTAGAATCTCATAGGAGGTAGCTAATTTTGCGAAGGTTTCTTTTGGAATACATGTCGTGTATTCCAAGTTCATGATTTTTTCCTTGCAAGTAGGTCACCCAAAATGACGCCTTGCGAAGGTTCTCCACTCTTTTGATTTTTTTAGTGAATTATGCTCAATTGGGACTCACCGGAATGACTTTTCGCAAGAACGGACGGTGTGAGGCACATCGGAGGGAACTGCACTAAAACAACATTGTATCTTTGATAAGATAACACGTCGTGGATCTAAAAATGATTTTCGCAAAAAATATGGAACAAGCATAAGTTGATGCTTAGTTAAATTTGGACCGCTTCCAACGAAATCAGCACAACAACCTACAAAATACCATGAAATTCCAGAAAGTGAACGCGGGAAGCTGGTATGTGTAATGTAGTGCAGAAATGCTCTTCTATTTTTGTGCCTATGTTTCGTACCACTGCAGATTGCGCTTCTTGTAGCTGCTTTACAAAAAAAAAAAATCTTTCCAACGCTAGAAAAATTAAATGAGTTTTTCGTGGCTAGGAAATGAAAGAACATAAGGCAACATTGCTTCCCGTTCCAAGCCCCACACGCCTCTGCACAATATGAGGTTGTTCCGGCAAAGTATGTCATGCTGAAGGTTATGACCTAGCTCATTTACCCTAAAAGACGGAACCTCCTATTAGGTAGCTCATTTTGTGAAGTTTTTTGATACCTATCATATTCAAAGTTCAAAATTTTCTTGCAAGTAGGTCACCTGAAATGACGCCTCGTGAAGCTTCTCCATTTTTCTGATTTTTTTTTCGAGTAAACAGTGCTTAAATTGGGACCCACATGAATGACTTTCCGCAATAACAGGCAGTGCGAGGCACACCGGAGGGAACCGCACGAAACAATATCATATCTCTCATAAGACAACAAGTCGTCAACCAAAAAATATTTTTTGCAAAAAATTTGAAACAAGCAAAAGTTGACGCTTAGTTCAAATCTAGCCCGCTTCTAGCACAATCGGCATGACTTTCCAGAAAGCCAATGCGCACAGAAGGTATGTGTACCTTAGTGCGGAAGTGATCTTCTATTTTTGTGCGTAGGTTTCATGCCATTACAGATTGTGCTTTTTTTAGCTGCTTCACAAAAAAAACCTGTTTCGGTAGTGGGAAAATAAAAATTGAGTTTTTCGTGGTTAGGAAATGAAAACTCATAAATAAAACAATGGTTTCCATCCCAAGCCCCACGCCTGTGCGCAATACGGGTTTGTTCCAACAAACTATGTCATGTCGAAGGTCATGACCTAGCCCATTTACCCTAAAAGACGTAGAACCTCGTAGGAAGGTAGCTTATTTTGTGAAGATCTTTTTTTTTTTGGAATAACCGACCTATTCCAAGTTCATGATTTTAACTTGCAAGTATGTCACCTACAATGACATCTCGCGAAGGTTCTCAAATTTATGATTTTTTTTAGTGAATTGTGCTCAAATTGGAACCCATCGGAATGACTTTTCGCAAGAATGGGTGATGTGAGGCACACCAGAGGGAACTGCACGAAACCGACATCATATCTCTTGTAAAACAACACGTGTGAACCTAGAAATGTTTCTTTTTGCAAAAAATCTTGAACAAGCAAAAATTGACACTTATTTCAAATTTGGCCCGCTTCCAGCGAAATGAGCATAATACCATAGAAAATACCATGAATTCCAGAAAGAGAACACAAGTAGCAGGTATGTGAACCATCGTGCGGAAGTGGTCTTCTATTTTTTGCGTAGATTTCGTATCATTGCACATTGCAATTCTTGTAGTTGGTTCCAAAAAAAACTCATTTCGTCCCTGGAAAAATAAAAAAGTACTTTTTTTGTGGCTAGGAAATGAAAACCAATACAGGCAACATTGCTTCCGGTCACAAGGCTCGGCTTGTGCACAATATGGGCTCGTTCCAGGCTTCCAGCAAACTATGTCATGCCGAAGGTCATGACGTAGCTCATTTTCCTTGAAACGCATATGACCTCGTAGGAGATAGCTCTCATCTCGTGAAGGTATTTTTTTGAATAATTGTCGTATTCCAAGTTCTTGATCTTTTTTCTTGCAAGAAGGTCACCTAAAATGACGCCTTGCTAAATATTTTGTCGTATTTCAAGTTTGTTGGATGGTTAGAAGGTCAGTGACACCCCAACACACCAGAGATGAAACCTGAGTTTTAACATTGATGTCTCATAAAAAGCAAAATATTCTTTTAGTAGGAGGCGACATTCCCTCGATTGCGAGCCACGTGTGATAACTTCACCAATCTCAAGACCCGCTGGATTAGTCTCTTGGATACATTCTCTCGAAGGTGCTCCTATGGGTGAGTTTATGTACGTATTTGTGAGCGTTTGTATGTATGGTGTATCGTAAGACAGGTTGAAACATGCAAGTCACATATGATACGAGTTCTAATCGCCTTCCGAGTTCTGAATTGGCCTGTAGTGCACATAACAAAATAGGAAACTGTGTGGACATCTTAGAGGAACTCTACTCTATCTTGTCTACAAAAATAGAGCAGTTACCTAAAAACAGCAGAGTAGAGTTCTTGCGAATTTGGAATTGTGTGGATATCTTGGAAGTATTTATTGCATGGCTACGATGGCCCGCTTCTTCCTACAAAAAAACAGCTCAGAAGAGGTTTAGGGTCACTTCTTTTCAGCTTCAAGAGGAGTTTCTCCCATAAGCTACCCTCCCTCAGCTTCTCCCAGAAACCCGTCTCCCAAATTTGTTTGAACTTTTAAATTAGTATACAAAACGACCAACTTTGTTAAAGAAAAGTAGGCATAGATGCCCTTGGAGAAAGTAAGGGGCATGGAGCTTGTGCACAAGCTAGCACTTCCGTAGACTGAGAGAAATGAAAACTAATGGATCAACAAGAGAAAAGCCCGGGCAAATGCAACAAAAGGATTATTTGAATATGAAAATTTGATTGCTAGGTAGTTCAGGCCCAGAGGAGCATGTTTCTCCCCAGTGCATATACATGGCATAATATTAAAAATGTTTATCTAAAGTGAAATGAAGATCGCAATTGACTCCGCTCAGGTGAATACTTGGCGCAGGCGATCCATTGAATAGGTGAACGACTTCTCGGTCTCAGCTAGGCAGTGGTTCTTCTCTTCCCGGGACCAGCTCTGAGCAGAAATGTGATCGAGTTAAGACACTGAGACACACCGGCAGAAAAGAAAATAGGAGCACAAAAACAAAGCTCTTGGACTTACAGAAGCAACTTGGTTAAGTTTGGTGCGGACATCTTGCAGCAGCTCGTACAGGGTACCTTCCCACTTGTAGAATTCCAGCTCTTTCTTGTTCAGAATCTTCTCAGCAATCTGAAATGAATAGAGGGCACGGTTACTGGTTAAATGATATCCATCAATGGAGGAACAGGTAACTCTACGTCACACCACACAGACAGATTACAGGCTGCCATGATACCCTGATTCGCATTCATAAGTCAAATAAAAGGATTAATATTCTTTTTTTGAAACTAAAAAGGATTAATATTCCACACTGAAATGACCTGCTATAGAAGTAATGTAAAAATATTTTTCTACATTACAAAAGAACAAGTTATAAAACAGATGTGTATATAAGGTGGCCCTCAACAGAGTGCATACAGTAATAACATACTACTATTTTTGGTTGGGATTTCAATCAGTAAATCAGAAGATTGAGATTAAAGAACCAGTGCCAACGTCAACAACAATATAGGAAGCCATTTAAACACGCACGATTGGACATCACATGAACGTTTTGGTCTGAAAAGTGGTTACCTTTGTGCCGATCGTTCGACCTCCGGCAGACTGAGCAAAGTACACATTATAGAAGTGACAGATAAATGCTTGCGTGTCCTTTTCTGACAACTCTTCCAGATATGAAGCATATGTAATGCCAGGAGCAGATGGTTCTGGAATTGTGTGACCCTGTTCGCTAAACCATTTCAGATCTGTCTTCAGTGCCTCTGATCTCTCTAACCCAGTATTCCGAAAGTCCGCATCTGAAAGGCATAGATAACTAAATTGTCAATCAGCAGCATCTAGCCAACAGTGCAACAATGGTGAAAGAAATGTTCCAGCTCCTTCCTAGGTAACTATAAATTACGACAGGAACAGGTTACATGACCTGTCACATAACCACTATGCATGAGATGTCAGTAATTACGACATTTATTGTTCTATAAGCAGAATAAAGAAAGTATATTCAACTGAGCTAAAACATTTTAGTTCCAAATGAGTAACCACACAGTGTTACAATATTAAAAAATCTGCCGATTCAGCGATTAACAGGTCGATTAATCTCTACTCGTTGGGTGACCGATAAGATGATTAACTTATTTATCGGCCATTTAATCGGCAGATTTGCCTAAATTAGTAATTTGACGCTAATCGGCCGATCGAGTAGTAACCGATAAACGATTTTCTCAACAGTATTGTTAATAGAACTATGCAGCTAAATGCCCTTATTGTTTGTTCACAAACTACTTGTTGCATAATTGAAGGTGGTCAAAGTAAACAATCATGGATTTCACAAGTTCAAATAAAACAGGTAAGTAAAACATCCATTCATCAAACCAATATAGACAATCTAGATATGGACAATTTTAATTTAAAACATGGTACTCCCTCCTTCACAGTTTATTAGGCGCGCGCGTGCCCCTAGATCATCAATTTAACCTATATAATTTAAATTATATAATACAAAAATTATATCATTAGAAAATAGAACATCTGAGCTTTCCAATGATATAATTTTTATAACATATAACTAATGCTAAATTGATCAAATTTACCACCTAGGGGTACGCGCATGCCTTATAAACTGTGAGAGAGGGAGTACAACAGTAATAGGCACTGACGCACTGTTACCAATTACAAACCGTTTATTTATTTGCTAGTTTTGAGCAAAGCTATTATTTTCGTCTCAAAATACAGAATAATTAACAAGAATAAAAAAGCTTATTATCACACCCAACCGACCAAACCAGTCCATGGGTTAGGGTTTCTTTATTGTCGTTTAGCGGTTAAAAGAACTACTACGAATAGATTATGCTGACCAAATAAACTCTAGGAGGAAATCACTACTATACCAACCACCACACGCTAGGCCGCGAAAAAATTAACAAGTCAAAAAGAAAGACAGGGAACACCAATCGCGATCGAGGGTTTGCAGTCACTCACACCAGGGCACGACGGCGCGATCGACGATGGCCTCGAGCGTCTGGAAGACGAGCTTGCTGTCAACGAGGAACTGCACGTAGCCCTCAACGGTAGGCTCCCGCTCGAGATTGACTGAATATTTGTCGGCCTCCTTCTCCCCTTCCCTGGCCTGATCCTTGGTGTGCATCCGCATCGCGACAGCCCTCATCTCCTCCACGAAGGTCTTCTTCGCTTCCTCCCCTCTCGCCGCGTGGTGAATGTCGCTCGCCGCCGCTGCCGCCGCAACCATCCTCCCCCGCTGCGAATGAAGCACAGAAATCCCCGGCACACGGCGAGCGCCGACTGACATGGACAGGCCGCTGCTGTTCCTCCCAGCGGCGGAAACGGAGAAAGATACGCGCGGAGAGGCGAGTGTGTGCGGGGTGGTTGCTGCTGCGGGAGCCATGGGTGCGGGTTGGCGAGGAGTCGACGATGGCGAACGGGAAGTGCGTGGGGTGGTGGCGAGATACTGCTGCAGGCGCCATTGGAGCGGACCGGGGCAGCTACTCTTATAGCGCTACGGTTTCGTGCCGGGAAGGCAGCGCATGTGACGCCGTGGGAGGGGCGGAGCAGAGCATAGTGCTGACGCGGCGGCAGCGAGGACATTGGACTGCGAGCACAGGGAGGAGGGAGCGCGACGCGAGCACACGGAGGAGGCGGTGGAGGGAGCATGAGCACTGTAACGTCGGCGGGATGGCCGGATCTAGAGCAGAAAGGGATCTGGGAATACAATACGGAGTACTTTTTTTCGAAATGGGCTGGGAGTACAATACTAGGAGGGAGTACTTGATTATTCGCCGCCGTTGGGTTGGGGAGTAGATTGGATCGGCCGGTAATGGCGTAAGGCGGCATTGAGGCTCTCTTCGCTCTAGGGGAAGACGATGGGTTTATCTTTGTTTAACGCGAGACGACAGGAAGGACACGAGAGGGTGAGGCTCTTTTCCCGGGAAGACGATGGAATTCTCTCCATTTGTTTTTGACTTGACGAGATTCATGTTTGACTTTTTTTTAACAGGGAAAGTTCCCGAAGGACCTAGGTACTGCATTAATTTAGAGCGGTGACTTTACATATTACAAAGAGGACCTTCTGAAAGTTTGGAATTACAAGGCAGTCCTAGAAAGTGCAAACAGAACCCTACAACAAATTAAAGGAAAGCAATCAGGTCCATCACCACCAAGCTCGCGTCAAAGCTCACAGACACAACCAGCTGCTCCGCCGCTGGGGACCATACCACTTGGGACGAAGCCGCCGAAGAACGCCGCGCTGCAGGAGCTGAAGGGCCTCCCCTCTGGAACTCCGGCCAGGAGGTTAGATGTGAGTTGACGCCGGCAAATGATCCGGAGATCAGCCGCGCACGTCAGAGCTCGGCGCGGCCGCCTTTCGGCCATAAGAGTCGACAGCAGACCGACGAGATGCCGATAAAGGGCCGCCGAGAATGTGCTCCGAAGGATTGCAGCAGCCAGATTTCCCCATCGTGCGGACCACCACCAAGCCGCTCCACTCCAATCTTCTGTACTATCACCTTGATGGCAAGGAAGAGATCCAGAGTAAGGGATCGGCAGGGATCTGCTAGACACCAGAAAACGAGCTTATTCAGAGAGGAGCTCCGGCCAGAATCAGTCTGCGCCACCATCCACCATGGACATCGACTAGAGGATCTGCTCTTCCGCGCCTCAACACCGCTCGCTATTGCCAAGATCAAGCTCCAAGATGGCGTCATGCCAGTCTGTAAACAACAAACAAAACCTAAATCTAAACCTAAAGCTACTCTGTACAACCCGCGCTACGCATCCCTCACCACGCCGGTCGGCAGCGCCGCCGGAGAGGATCAAGGAGCGAGCCGGGAAATCACATACGACTCTCAAGGGGCGGAGGCGGTGGAGAACGAGGGAGAAGGGTGTGGGCGTCCATTCCTGTTCGACTTGATGATGGAGATTTCTTTGATGATGGGGTTGACAAATACAATAAGGCTCATTGGACTGGACATAAAGCTCGAAACTTGGTGAGCTAAATGAGCGCTCATTATCTTGACTCGTTTAAGCTTGGTTCGTTTTCTTAACGAACCGAGAAAATATCATATTTTGCTCGTTAATGATAATGAGCTAAACAATCGAGCTAACGAGTTTCGTGAGCTACTCGTTAAGTTCGCTAGCAACCAACAATTGGTAAGTATAATGAATGTCTTAAGACATGTATCCAATCTTAGGTAACTTGAGTACTTGACCCATTATGACAAATAAGGAAGCCCTTGGTGTGAGTGCATTTTCTATAACGACCACTGCTTTTTACTTGTATATTCATTATCTCGTGTTCTCATCTTCTTGAACCACCAGCGGCATACCCCTAGGTATCTATTGACTGCATCCCCGTGCACTCCTTGTTGGCTTCCCAATTGGTGATGAAGTTGCCATATTTTTTAACCTACTAACTTAGCATTTTTTTCTGTATGTTAAGCATGTGTGCTCCTTAACGATTCATAGAGAGCACTCGTGAGCCCTCGTTAGCGCATAACGAGCCAAGCAAAACTTCATTTTTAGCTCGATAAAGATAGCAAGTTTAATGATCCAAGCCTTAACAATCACGAGTTTTAATGAGCCGAGCCTTAACGAGTCGAGTAGCTCGTTAGTCCAGCTCTACTTAGTCACCATGTTATAAGGACTTAAAATTTACATCTATATTTAGTTGGAGGAGAGAAGAGGAGAGAGAATGTAAGTGGACTCTCATGCAAAAACTAGCTCTAGCACGTGCTACTAGGCACTTTGTGAGAGTGAAATGTGGGCCATATATTAATCAACTAGTACATTTCTATAGCTAGCTATTATACTGGTTGGCTATAAATTATCTATAGAAGATATAGCATCTTGTTTATAGCCATCAGCAAGTTGTACTATTAAACTTGCTCTAACACGACACGGTGAGTAGGGGTGGCATTCACCCGACAAACTATGTGTATGAGTGGAGCCATTCCATAAGCATACCCTATCGTCTTTGATTTTATCCGCATTTATGCCCATTAACGGGTACACGTTTTCTCCATACCTGATAGGATAAATAGGTAACCGCAGGTAAAAATAACAAAAAAATAGTCGTAAATAACAACATGCATGTAACCATATAATTTATAAAAACAACACATCGTAAACAACAACATATAATTATAAATAAATAAATATTATAAACAACAATACATTCTCATAAACAGAAACACCTGACCATAAACAACACATTCATGCCGTCCACTCGCCGACCTCCTCTAGGTGCTTATGAGTGTGAAGTGCGTTGATCCAGGCGTTCTTGGTGTTGTTCTACCGAGGTCTCCATCTTCGGACGTGACGCGGTTCTGTGGCTTTGTGGCCCACTCCCTCGTCATTCTTGGCTGGTGACGTTGCATGGCGAGCCTTCGTAGTCGTTTGTCTTGGGTTTGTGTTGTAAGCCATGTACCGTGTGGTGCCACATGGAGTTGTAGGCTTGTGGCCATTCGTTGCATTGTGTGGAGCTGTAGCCATCCGTGCCATTGTAGCGGCTATCTTGATCTTTCTTTTATATGATTAATACACATTCTAGGGTGTCTTCTTGAAAAAACAAATTGTTGGTAGAGCAGGAGAAGACAAGCAAGAGCTCATATGTCTGGCATATCTATATCTAAATCTAAACCTAATAATAAAGGAGCTAAGGTTTCTGCCAAATTTTTCGTCCAACTTTTTTTTTGGACTGTTTAGTCCTCCCACCAAACCACGTAATACATCAAAATGCCATGATACCGGTTCGTTTTTCTTTTTCGTTCCTCTCCTTGGCATAACCTCCGAACAGAAATCCTCTGCGCCACCGCCCGATTAGTTCTCCTCCACCCACATTTGAGCTCCTCCGCCCCGTCCATCTACAAAAGGGAAGTAATTCCTTCTTCCGCCGTGCTTTGGCTTCTTGTGCACCCCATCCTCACAGGCCGCTGGCTAGGACCCTGCCGCGCGGCACCCGCCGTCGACCTGTCCCGTCGGTCTAGGCGGTAGAAGAAGTATGTGCGGCGCGTCGTCCGCGAGCTGCTCGGGAAAGACACGGCAGGAATCAGGTGCGACGCGTTTCCCGTGAGCTGAAGTTCGGCGTCGCCCGCGATCTGCTCGACGCCGGCACAGCTCCTGGCCCCGCACTTCCTGATCCCCTTTCCTCGCATCGCCACGTCCTGGGACTGGCTCTTCTGAAAATCTGGGATCCCAAACATCAGCGGCTCGGGCGTGCGTGGGGCTTGGCCGGACAGCACGGTCATTGGTTGACGTGGAAGAACCGACGGAGGCCATGGATGTTGCGGCCGGCGCCCGCAGGAATGGACACGACACCAAGCCGCGCGAGGTGGGGACTGGGGAGGTCAACGAGGTGGAGACGGACGTCACGGTCGGTGGTCGACGGGGAAAAATGACAGCCGCCATGGATGTGGTGGTCGGCGCTCGCATGCTTGGCCACGACACGAATCTGCGCTGCGTGGAGGCAGCGGGTCTACGAGGTGGAGCCGGAGCTCGCGGCACAACGATGGAGGGCAGGGCGGTAGAGGCATGTTACAGGTCGTCCCACTACTTCCTCTCATCCTCTCAGCTTTCATGGGATCTCAAACTCAATTGATGCAAAGACACGAGCAAAGCGGCTGTGTAATGGATGGATTGGTGGATTTGGACTTCGAATTTAAAGATTTAATGTTGATTTTAATCATGAAACTGGAATTGAACACAAAATTGGAAGAAATTTTCAGGGATGGGGGTAGGAGCTCGGGCAAGTTCTGGTGGAAGAAGACGAACGGATAAGGCAGAGTACATGGAGAAAGGAAATATCTAGAGATGGTGGACTCAGACTAACTACGTTCGGTTGTTTTGTTCGGTGGCTAAAAAGGCCTTTCCGCTCAGTATGTTTCGAGTTATCGTTCCCACCACACGTTAGCCCATGACTTAAATCTGGGCTGGCCCAGAACAGGCATGTCGACGCACGGAAGTCACAAAAAAGAATACCATGCATATCACATAGAGAGAGGTTAGTCCCACATCGTGTATTTACACACAGTCTTACCAGTTTATATACGTTCGCAAGGTTCTCAGGATATCATCAAGGCGCATCTGAAATCTAATGACGAAGGTGGAATAAAATTACCCATGTGCTGATGGTGGGAAAAGTAGAAGGGATTGTGCATAAACGTGGCATCTGTTGGGATAATAGCTGAACGGAATCGATTATGAGCAAATATATGGTGGCATGTGCAAAATGAATGAAAAAATTACGGTGGTGTGCTTTGGGCGAGCAAACAACAGGATCGAATAATGCTGATGTTGCATATGCCCGTGAGGGATTTTCTCCTATCTCTTGATATATAGAGTTAAATTTGATGATTTTGCACAAGACATGGGCCGCACCAAACTTTATTTTTTTGTTCCTTTGTAACGCGTTAGTTAATATGATTGATAGATGGGTATGCGACGACTGCGTTCTTCGCGCTGCGTGGGGAAGGGCACGGCCATGAGACACGGTACGCTAGGTCGATTCGGGTGATCAGATAGAGGCAGCGGGCTAGCAGCATGCGTATGCTGGAGAAAGTGGTAAGGAGAGAGAGGATTAGAGTTAAGGGAGAGCTTGGCTGACTGGGTCTTGGGCCTCTACTAGGGAAGGTGGGCGACAAGGAAAAAAGAAAAGGGAGGAGATGAGAAAGGCAGGCTGATACGTCTAGGGATGCATACCAACAATGGAACATGAAAATTATATTTTCCGTGAATGGATAAAAAGTCTATCGAGCGGGTAATTTCAGCTCTTAAGCATGACCTGCCGTAGAGAGGGAAAATAAGTGTGAAAGCTTTGCTCGAGAGCAACGATGGAGTCGCTCGTGGTTGTCAGCGACAAGGTGTCACACACGATGACAAAATATCTATTGAATAACAACCCGATGCAACGCATGGGCACTTTTACTAGTCAAGCTTATCCAGGAAGTTTGCCCACGTCAAATATGCCCTAACCAACCTGCTTTTGTATTAGTTTATGGACAAAATGAGCAACTCTGTCAAAGAAAAGTAGGAAGAGATGAGACCAGCCCTTGGAGAAAGTAAGGCCCACGGAGCTTCTGAAAAAGCCCACGCTTCCGCAGACCAGGAGCAAAGAAAAGTAATTGATCGACAAGAACAAAAAGCCCAGGCATATGCAGTGAAAGGATTATTTGAATATGAAAATTTGATTGCTAGGCAGTTCAGGCCCAGAGGAACATGTTTCTCCCCAGTGCACATACAGGGCTTAATATTTGAAATGTTCAGCATAAAGTGGAATGGAGATCGCTATTGGCTCCGCTCAGGTGAATACTTGGCGCAGGTCCATGGAATAGGTGAACGACTTCTCGGTCTCCTCCAGGCAGTGGTTCTTCTCTTCCCGGGACCAGCTCTGAGCAGAAATGTGATTGGGTTAAGACACTGAGACACACACCGGCAGAAAAGAAAATGGGGGCACGTAAACAAAGCTCTTGGACTTACAGAAGCAACTTGGTTAAGTTTGGTGCGGACATCCTGCAACAGTTGGGACAGGGTGCCTTCCCACTTGTAAAATTCCAGCTCTTTCTTGTTCAGAAGCTTCTCAGCAATCTGAAATGAAAAGAGGACATGATGACTAGGTTATATGATATCCATCAATGGAGGAACTAGTAACTCTCTCTCACACCACACTGACAGATTACGGGCTGCCATGATACATTTATTTGCATTGGATAAGTAAAATACAAGGATTCATGTTCCACAACGAAATGGCCAGCTATAGAATGAATGCAAAAGTATTTATTTACATGGAACAAGAACTGGTATAAAACAGATGTGCATATAATGGTGATCCTCAACGGAGTGCATACAGTAATAACATATATTACTATTTTCAGTTGGCATTTCAATCAGTAAAATCAGAAGATTGAGATTTAAGAACCAGTGCCACCAACACCTTGTTAACAAAAATACAGGAAGCCATTTCAAACACACACTATTTGACATCATGTGAACGTTTTGGTACAAGGTTACGTGCTGAAAGTAGTACCTTTGTGCCGATCATTCGACCTCCAGAAAAGTGAGCAAAGTACACATTATTTTTTTTTCGCGGGCACGCGAAAAGCGTGCCAAATCTTTATAGAAGGGAGCAAAACAGATATACAAGAGACCAACGGGGGATGCGAACATCAGCCCGCGGCAACCCACACACACCACTCTAGCCTAGGAACCTACTCTCGCAACATGACTCTCCGCTCCCCTCCTCTCCCCTCCTCTCGCAAACCTCCAAAGGGCAATCTCCTCTAGAACTGACTCAATGATCTGCTCAGTGCACATCTGCCTCTCAAGGTTGCCAAAAACTCTAGCATTCCTCTGCTTCCAAAGCGTCCAGGCAATCAGTAGGACTAGGGTATCAAAACCTCTCCTATCCTCCTTCCGAAGCCTCTTCCTTGCCTCCGTCCACCATCTCTCTAGGTTGATGTTACCTTGTGGCTCCTGGAGTTGTAACCCCAGCCTACTCAGACAACCAAACCAGACCATTTTAGCATACGGGCACTGCACAAGAATATGATCCACGGTGTCATCCTCCTGTAGACAAGTAGCGCAGGGGTCCGGGTGATCCTGCAAACCGTGCCGAACCCTCCTATCCGAAGTCCAGAGTCTGTATCTAAGCGCCAGCCACCCAAAAAATTTGCACTTAAGCGGTGCTAGCGATCTCCAAACCGGCTTGGCCATGGCCCAAGAAATCCTCCCTTGGCAGAGCATGCCGTAAGTCTCCCTGGTGGTGTACTTACCGGACGCCGCGCCCCTCCAGGCAAACTGGTCCGGCCTGTCACCAGCCCTAGGTACTCCTTCAATAGCCTCCCAAAGAAGGGAGCACTGCATCCATCCATCAATGGACAGATCCCCCTCGACATCTGAAATCCAGGCGTCCTCCTGCAAGGCCTCACTGACCTTCCTAGAGTTCCTCCTCCTAGTAGGGACTAAGCTCAACACCTCTGGGGCAATGTCTCCTGCGCTTCTCCCATTGATCCATCTATCTGTCCAAAAGAGCGTGCTCTCACCATTGCCCACTATGAAAATCGCCAAGCTTTGGAACACCTCGTTCGCTTCCGGGTCATTAAACGCAGGAATCCCTTGCCATGGCCTCCGAGGATCCGTACGGCGTAGCCAACACCACCTCACCCTAAGAGCCAGACCTTGGAGCCTCAGGTCTTTCACTCCCAGTCCGCCAAGCCGAGTCGGCATGCAAATAGTGTCCCAAGCAACCATGCATTTACCTCCATTCACTTCACTCTTCCCGGCCCAGAAAAAAGCTCTCATCCATTTGACTAGCTCCTCATGCACCCAGGCCGGTGCCTCCGCTACAATCAGCTGGTGGATAGGTCGCGCACTTATCACCGCCTTAAGAAGAATCAGTCTCCCAGATTTCTGGATCATTCCCCTCTGCCAAGCTGGGATGCAGTGTGTGACTTGGTCAATGAGCGGCTGCCACTCCGCTCTCGACAATGGTCTCAAGGCTAACTTCATGCCAAGGTACTTTATGGGGAAGTCCACAACCTCACAGCCCAGGATCTCCGCAACTCTGTCAGCATCTCCGATCTGTCCACGGATCAGCGTGGCCGAAGTCTTCCTGTAGTTCACGCATAGCCCGGAGGCCTCTCCAAACACCCGAAGAATGGCCTTAACCGCATCCAACTCAAAGCTCATAGGCTTGCAGAAGATTATCACATCATCTGCATAAACCGAAATTCTCTGAAGCTCCGTAATCCCCGCAAGCCTAGAGAAAAGCTGACTCTCCGTGGCTTTCTTAATGGCCGCTGTCAACACCTCCATAGCCGCAACAAATAACATCGGTGAAGTGGGATCGCCTTGTCTAAGCCCCCTAACATGCACGAATCTGCGTCCTGGCACTCCATTCACAAGGACTCTGGTGTTTGCCGTGTATAGAAGCACAGAAACCCACTTTAGGAAACGCTCTCCGAACCCCATGCGTCGTAGCACCTCAAAAAGGAAACTCCAGGAGATGGAATCAAAAGCTCTAGTAAGGTCAAGTTTCAGCAGCACTCCTGGCTGCCTCTGTAGGTTGATCTTCCTTGCCACTTGTCTGACTAAGACGAAGTTGTCATGTAGGGACCGTCCACGTATGAACGCCGATTGGTTGGTGCTCACCACCTCCCCCAACCTCCTCCGCAGCCTGTTTGCCATTAACTTGGAGAAAAGTTTGGCAAAACTATGCACCAGACTAATGGGGCGGTAGTCCTTGACCTCCATAGCATCCGGCCTTTTAGGTATCAGCGTGATCAAGGCTCTATTTAGGCGGGCAAAGCCTCGACCATCTCCAACGCTGAGTTTGAGGATCCCAGCCACAATGTCCCCCTTGATCACAGGCCATGCTCTCTGGTAAAAAGCTCCAGTAAACCCATCCGGCCCAGGCGCTCTATCTGGATGTAGGTCCTTGACTACACCCCAGATCTCATCCTCCGTAAACATATCATCAAGGTCCTGGAGATCAGCTGTCGGTATGTCAAGCTCTTCCAGATCCATCGTGTGCTCTCTGGGCTGCAACCTCCCAAGCAGCTGAGAGAAGGCCTCAGTGAAAGTTTCCACCTTCCTCTCCTGATCCGTGACAAGATCCTCTCCACTTCTGACCGCGGCGATATAGTTCTTCACTCTTCTCCCATTGGCTACTGCATGGAATAGCGCCGTATTAGCGTCTCCCTCTCTCAACCAGCGTATCCTCGACCTCTGTCTCGCCATAGTTCGCTCAAGCGAAGCAAGCCCAAGTACTGTTTGCTTGAGCATCCTCCTTAGCCACAACTCCATGTGTGAGAGCGCGCGCCTTTCCTGGGCCACATCTAGGCGTAGGATGAGGGTATTAGCGATCGCGATATTCAGCTTGATCTTCCCAACTCTCCTTTGACCCCAAGCCTGCAAATGCTCCGCGGCATTCCTGAATAGAGTATCCAATCTCCGGAAAGGGTCCACAACTGCAGGGTCGCAAACCCAAGCCTCCTTGACAGCCTCATCAAACCCCTCCAGCTTTAACCAACAGTTCTCGAACCTAAACCTCCTCTTGGGCCGGAATGCCGCATTAAGAGCCAAATGAAGTGGCGCATGGTCCGACACCGACGATGAGAGGCCTTGCAGCACTGCGTCAAAATGCTGCAGGTCCCAATCCACTGAAACCAGAACCCTATCAATGCGTGTGAGAGTTGCACTGTCCCTCTCATTACTCCAAGTATATAGCCTCCCATGCATATACAAGTCCTTGAGCTCATGTTCATGTACAAAGGTCCTGAATCGCTGCATCATATTTCTGTCAATGTTCTCATTATTCTTCTCAGACGCATTTAGGATCATGTTGAAATCACCTGCAACCATCCACGGGCCCGGGCAAAGGGTCCTCCTCTCCGCCAACTCCTCCAGGAACAAGACTTTCTCCTCCGCTGTCTGGGGCCCATAAACCGTGGTAAGCCACCACTTGGCGCCCTCTCTAGATGTCACCTCACCGGTAATGGCATGGGTGTCATAGCTCACCTGCTCAATCTGGACTACTGAGGAGTCCCAAGCCATGACCACCCCTCCTCTAGTCCCAATCGCTGGGAGAAACACAAATCTATCAAAGGACGGTCCCAAACACTGCGAGACATAGAACTCATCCACCTCCATAACTTTAGACTCCGAGATACACACAATGCTTACATGCAAGCTTTCCACAAACTCCCTAATCGCACTCCTTTTAGCTGGATCGTTTGTACCGCGAACGTTCCAGAACAACATCTCAAGATTACTATCCATAAATATTGATACAACTCCACTCCACTCTACCAAACGCCTAATGCGCCGCTACCGCTACTGTGCAGCCCTCCTGCTGCTCAAAGCTCGCAGGGTACCATCTTACCAAAGATGGACGCCATGACCCTCACGTGTCGCTCCCCAAGCGGAGAGTCGAAGATCTCGTTGAAGCTAGCCAGGTGGCCCTCATCGACGGTCAACTCCTCCGGGCAGATGCCCAGTGCCTTGAGAAGCACTGTCTCAGCAGCCGAGGCCTTGGGCGCCTTCTTCCCTCTCACATCCGCAGCAACCACCGCACTCCTCGTCAACCGTCTGGGGGTGAAAGGCTCCGCGTCCGCGCTCAGGCTAGACGAGCTCTCCACCTCACGAAGTACACATTATAGAAGTGACAGATAAATGCTTGCGTGTCCTTCTCAGACAACCCTTCCAGATAGGAAGCATATGCGGTGCCAGGAGCAGATGGTTCTGGAATTTTGTGACCCTGTTCGCTGAACCATTTCAGATCTTTCTTCAGTGCCTCTGATCTCTCTAACCCAGTATTACGAAACTCCGCATCTGAAAGCCATAGATAACTAAAATGTTAATTTAGCAGCATCTAGCCAGCAACGATGAAAGAACTGTTCCAGCCCCTTCCTAGGTAACTATAAATTACGGCAGAAACAGGTTAGATAACCTGTCAGAGAACCACTATGAGATTTCAATAATTACGACATATATTGTTAAAAGTACAGTCCATTGAGCTAAAACTTTCCAGTTCTAACTGAGTGGTCACACAGTTGTAGTATTCAAAAATCCATCGATTCAGCGATTAACTGGCCGATTAATTATCCCAACTCTTTGGGTGACTAATCGCTAGCCAACCGAGCACTAGTCTATAAACAATTCCCTCGACAATGTGTTGTTAATATGGGTGTGCCTATGTCTCAGTTGACTGAGATTTTCTTAAGTCTCAGTCAACTCAGAAAAGTGCAACTACAGAAAAGTGCAACTCGGTTCAGTTGCACATTTGCTGATAAAGTGCAATTGCACTTTTTTAACAGAAAAGTGCAACTCAAAGCACATTTTTGTAAGTGACTTAAACTTAAGAAAATCTCAGTTGACTGAGACATAGCAAAACCGTGTTAATATAACCATGGAGCTAAAGGTCCCCATTGTTTGTTCACAAATTACTTGTTGCATAATTCATCTAGGGTTTCGTCCCTCTCGCCAGATTCAGTGATCTATTTGTATTTTTTGTTATTTTTAGATCTCTTTGTATTGATGATTATTAATAGATTAGTGAAATTTTCGAGAAAAAAAAAGGGCGTTTGCTCCAGTACAACCCCCCTCCCCCAAACTCATAGCAAACTCAAACACAAGAACGGTTGAGATCGCTTGATACCCCTTCGTCATTAAAACATAACGGGTGTATAAAACCTGTATGGCCCAAATAAATTGTACAAGATGCAAGGTACGTATAGGTACGCTGTCGTCGTTTCATCCAAAGTGGTTTTTCCGGGCGGTGGCATTCGTGGCCGGCGGGAGCCAGGGCAACGCAGCGGTGTGCCTACCAGTAGGCACAACTAGCGGTGATGGCCAGCCCAATCAGGTCGTACGGCTGCGTGTAGTAATGGTGGCGCGGTGATGGTCGGCACGATCAAACTACAACAACGTGCATTATCGGTGGCGTGGTGGTTTGCAGAAACGGCGGCGGCGACGCGGCGGTCCGACAGACTGTCCGGCCACCCACTCGCCGGACTGTCTGGGCTGTTGAGAACGAATGCCGCCGGACTTGTAGCCGGTCTGGCCGGCCTTGGTTTAGGCGGCCTATGGCCGGACGTGGTCTGCGAGGGTTTGGAGATGCGAACGTGTGGATCGGCTGGACGACGGCCGGCGTCTACGAACGTGGAGGTGGAGATCGGCTGGACGACGGCCGGCGTCTACGAGCGTGGAAGTGGAGATCGGCTGCACATATAGATCGTGAAGTTGTTGGTGGCTGTCAAATATACGGTATACCCATACATGGGTGTGGGTTTGGATTTGGGCTTAGGAGCCCAAACTGAGTTTGGGGGTGTGGGGGAGGGGGGGCGTACTGGAGCAGACCCCAAAAAAAAGACAGGGAACACCAATTGCAAGGGTTTGCAATCACTCACAGCAGGGGACGACGGCGCGATCAACGATGGTCTCGAGCATCTCGAAGACGAGCTTGCTGTCAACGAGGAACTGCAGGTAGCCCTCAACGGTAGGCTCCCGCACATTGACTGGCAGTTTATCGGGCTCCTTCTCCCCTCCCTTGGCCTGGTCCTTGGTGTGCAACCGCACCGAGGCAGCCTTCATTTCGTCCACAAAGGTCTTCTTCCCTTCCTGCTCCCTCGCCGCGGGAGGCATCTCGGTCGACGCAGCCACCGCGACCATCCGGCTCCACCGAAAATGAATCACAGAAATCGCCGGCACACGGCGCACGCCGACTGACATGGACAGGCCGCTGCTGTTCCTCCCAGCGGCGGAAACGGAGAAAGATGTGTGCGGAGAGGCGAGGGTGTGCGGGCTGGTTGCTGCTCCGGGCGCCATGGGTGCGGATTGGCGAGGAGTCGACGATGGCAAAAGGGAAGTGCGTGGGCGCCATGGGATCGGATAGGGAGGCTTCTCTTATAGCGCTAGGTTTCGTGCCGGGAAGGCAGCGCATGTGACGCCGTGGGAGGAGCGAAGTGCGGTGCTGACGGGACGGTAGCGAGGACATTGGAATTTGGAACGCGAGCACACGGAGGAGGTAGTGTGGCGTTGACGCGAGCTCGCGGAGGAGGCGGTGGAGAGAGAGCGTGAGCGCTGTAACGTCGGCGGGATGGCCGGGAATACAATACTGGGAGGGAGTACTTGATTATTCACCACCATTACGTTGGGGAGTGGATCGGATCGATCGGCAATGGCGTAAGGGCGTTAAGGGTGAGGCACTCTTCCGCTCTCAGGGAAGACGATGGGATTGTCTTTGTTTAACGCGAGATGACAGGAAGGCCACGAGGGCGAGGCTCTCTTCCCGGGGAGACGATGGATGTCTCCTCTTTTGTTTGTGACTTGACGAGGTTCCTGTTTGATTTGACGATGCTCTTGACGCAACACAGACAAGTACAGAGAATCCCCAGAAGGCTGATAGCGCTGGCGAAGGTGAGACCACATCTCGGCAACAGTGGCGAGGCCCATAAACTCAGAAGCAAACTGTGGCTGAACACTCTGAGAAAGAACGGCAGCAGCCCTGGCATCCTCATCACACCACTGAGTAAAGGTAGCCAAACTGTCACGGTAAGAGCCAAGAGCCTCTGAATAAGCAAGTACCTGCTCCTCATATGTCTCATCAGTTGTAGCCTCGGCAGACTTGGCTGCATCCCGATCAGCCTGAGTAGCATCAGCAGCAAGGGTCTGCGGCACGGACGGCGAGATAGGAGGCACAGGAGCAGTGGGATGCGGCGGACAAGAGACCTCACCGGTAAGAACACCCAGGGGCGAAGCTCCCAGTATGGCAAGGTAGGGCACCCGCCCTACCTTGATTTTTGGTAAATTTACTTAGATGCGCGTGCTTTTTCTGAAAATTTTGAGTGGTCATACGTCGAAAACAGACTCCGTATGAGAAAGTTATGCGTGTTTCGATGAACACTGCGCAAAATCGATTACAAACCAAAAGAAACGTAGACTATTTTTACCTCCAATCATAGAATCGTATTCTAAGTTCAATGTAAATAACATTGCTTGTATTACATAGATGTATCATTGAATGTACCCTAATATATACAAGATAAGCTTGAGTTGTTCATTATACGTACATACATGTAGAATTAAAGACTTCAAAGATTTTCATATATTTGAAATGCACGTCATACTTTCTCCGACCACATTATTATCCCATTAAGGTGACATTGGGTTGTGACATCAAAAATTGAAAAGAATTTTCCAGCAAAAAAAATAATCAAAATCGAGTTGCGCGAACGAGGGATAATCAAATGTCTTGATAGTTTGAATTACATTATATTTTTAAAAAAATATGTAAAGCTTTGCCCTTGAGTTAGTATTATTGGTATGTTTTTACTTATAATCAAATCTGTTATTATTTTTATCGTATTAAGATATTATTACTATTTTATGACTATTTTGATATTTGCATCATTCAAGGTTCGCCTTACCTTAGATTTTTTTCGTCCTTCGCCACTGAGAACACCCCACAGCCGAAGACCACGCATGTGAATGCGCATAAAGGCAGCAAACTCCCCATAGTTGGTACCATCAAATATCACTGGGCACCGAGGAATACTGACATAGCCAGATGCAGAGGACGATATTTTTTTTTTTGGATCTGGATCTAGATCGGGCCAGACGAAGAACAGCCCGTGCGTGACCAGGCTAGATTGGCCACGAGGCAGGCACGCACCTGGCCGCGACGAGGCGGGTGCCGGCCAGGGGACAGCGCGGCAGCGGCCGGGGCGGCGCGGGCCGGGGCCGGCCGGAGCTGCGCAGGCCGGGGCCAGCCGGGAGCAGCGCGGCAGCGACCGGAGCTGCGTGGGCCGAGGCTGGTCGAGGGCAGCGCGGTGGCAGCCGGAGCAGCTCGGGCCGGCGCCGGCCGGAGATAGCACGACGACAGCTGGACGCAGGCGAGCGTGATGGCTGACGGAACGGAGACAGCGGTCAACAGAATTTCGATTTGGAGCTCGATTTGGACGAAAAAGGCCTAAATTACTTGGAAAAGAACTCGATCCCGACAAGAGCAGGAGAGGAAGAAGAAAGTGGAGCAGCGGCGGCCGGAAAAATCATCGGCGGCGGCGCGGATCGAGCACGGAGTTGCAACGTGCAAAAAGCTAGACCATGAGCTCTGATACCATGTTAGAATAGCAACTAGTATTCACAGTGGGCCAAAGGCCAGTACATGTACAAGGGTACAATATGCAGGAGAACCCCTCACACTATGGGAATATACAGTACAGGGACTATACACCACTAATAGAAATAAATAGGCAACAAAATCAAAACCTGCAGAATATCTGTAAATCAAGTGTGTATTTATGACGGAAGGCCTAATAAAAACAGAAACTCAATTCAGCTCCCGGGTGCGTATGATCCCTCTACCATAAAAACATATTTCCAAGTGTTAAAAAATTTTGAAAAAAAAATTTACATGTACATCTCCATAATATATGTGTATTCGTCAAGTTTCACGAAAAAATGATATTTTTTGTAGTCTAAGCGAAAAAGAGAAAATTTGTCTTGTGACAAGTCTTTTTTTCAGCGCCGAATTTTGTCTTTTTTACACACGTCACATGACAGGTCGATTTTTCATGAAACAACTTTGTGAGCGCGTACCACATGAAGATGTATGCGCGAAATTTTTGTTTCAATTTTTTTAACATTTTAAAATGTGTTTAACATGTATTTCAAAATAAAGGGAGCATATGCTCCCATGTGCCAAAACATCACTCCCAAAAACAGTCTACGACAGTTGTTTGATTCCAATCACATCGAGCATGTTGTTGTGCCTTGCTTTCTTCATGAAACGCACAGAACAAAATGCCTCAGGGTCTTCTTCCATCATTGCAATTCTAGGTGACAAGAGGTCACTCATACCTTGGCAGTGGCCAATCTCTGAAACATAGGTGCATATGCCTGAAGCAATGCGACTAACCAGGCATATAAGTGGTTATGATCTTCCAACCCAGCAGATAATGCACGCTGCAATGTGCGTGCGTTCAAGAAGCCACTAGGATTACGACCACGTTGTTGTGCTACATCAACTATGATTTCCCTACTTTGACAGGAGAGGAACAGAGACAAGAGTTCAGCTGCACCTGTATAAGCTTATCCAAGAAGTTTAAGCCCATATTTTTTTTTGAAAAGAAGTTTAAGCCCATATAGAATCCTAACTAAACATGCTTTTGGTAGCTTATGCACAAAATGAGCAACTCTGTCAAAGAAAATCAGGCAGAGACGAGATCAGTCCATACTGAAAGTAAGCGCCATGAGAGATTGTGCACAAGCCCAGAACTCCCTCATACAGGGAGCACAACCGAGTAATGGATGATCAAGAAAACAAAGCCCAGACAGATGCAATGAAGGATTATTCAGTATATGACAATTTGATTGCAAGACAGTTCAGCCCAGCAGAGCATGTTCCTCCCCAGTGCACATACATGGCTTAATATTTACAATGTTTATCATAAAACGAAATGGACATCACTTTTCACTCAGGTGAATATCTGGCGTAGGAGATCTCCTGAATAGGCAAATGATTTCTCAGTCTCCTCCAGGCAGTGATTCTTCTCTTCCCGGGACCAGTTCTGAGCAGAAATGTGATCGGGTTAAGACAATTCATCCTCGGAGCAAACAAGCAGATAGAATATAAGAACACAGAATCGAGGCTCTGGGACTTACAGAAGCAACTTGGTTAAGTTTGCTGCGGACATTCTGCAGCAGCTGGGACAGGGTACCTTCCCACTGGTAGAATTCCAGCTCTTTCTTGTTCAGAATCTTCTCAGCAACCTGAAATGAATGGAGGGCATGCTTACCAGGTTAAAGTATGGAGGAACAAATAACTCACACACACACACCACACAGACAGATTACAGGTGGCCAAGATGCCCTGATTTGGATAAATAAAATACTACAAGATTCATATTCCAAAACGAAATGCCAGTTATAGAATGAATGTAAAAATATCTACATTGCCAGAAGTTTGAGATATAAAACAGATGTGTATAAGATGACCCTCAACGAGGTGAATACAGTTATATCATACTACTACCTATGTTGAATTTCAATCAGCAAAAGCAGACTATTGAGATGTAAGAACCCGTATCGACAACAAATTCTTTACAACATATGGGAAGCCATTCAAACACACATGAACGTTTTTGTATAAGATTATGTTCTGAAAAGTGGTACCTTTTTGCCGATCATTCGGCCTCCAGCAGTATGAGCGAAGTACACATTATAGAAATGACAGATAAATGCTTGTGGGTCCTTCTCAGACAATTCTTCCAGATAGGAAGCATATGTAGTGCCAGGAGCAGATGGTTCTGGAATTGTGTGACCCTGTTCACTGAACCATTCCAAATCTTTCTTCAGTGCCTCTGATCTCTCCAATCCAGTATTCCGAAACTCTGCATCTGAAATGTATAGATAAGTAGAATGTCAAACAGCAGCATCTAGTAAAACATGATGAAAGAAGCGTTCCAGCTTCTTCCTAGAGAACTTTAATTTATGGCAGAAAAGTTGAACAGCCCTTTCATAGAACCACTTCAAGATTTCAGTAAATTACGATGTTTATTGTTCCAAACAGACTAAAAAAGTAAAATCCATTGAGCTAGAAATTTCCAGTTCCAACTGAGTGACCACATGGTGTTACTGTTAATAGAACTATGCGAAGCAACTTGGTGTCCAACTAATCTTGAAGGTGGACAAAGTAACTGAAAGTGGCCAAAGTAAACAGCCATGGATTTCACAAGTTGTTACTAAAGGTGTCTATTGTTTGTTCAAGATTTGTTGCATAACTGAAGGTGGCCAAACTAAGCAGCCATGGATTTCACAAGATTAAAACTAAATATGCAAGTAAAATATCTGTTCATCGAACCAGATGGATATACACAATCCAGATATGTCTTCAAATTTAAAACTACAACTGTACTAGGTACTGCTACCGATCTATAAACCATTGGTTTATTTGCTATTTTTGAGCAAAGTATTATTTTTGTTCCAAAAAACATAATAATTAACAAGAACAAAGTTTCTCACATCGAACAGACGAAACCAGTCCATAACCAATAGCTGGTGGAAACATTATAACAAGTTAACAACACCATCGTAAAACTGAAATTTAGTATGAGAGAAGGGTTCCTGACAGATACAACTGAAATTATTATCACAATCACGTAAATAATTAGCCATCCAACATTTTCAACATATTTATTTTGATCTTTCCTAACATCTCAGAAATAAAGCAATGTTGCATTGCATGACATCATATAGCACTAGCAGGATGCCAATAGCATGGGAAAAAACTGTTTTTGTAGTGGCTGGAATAAATAGTTTGTGTAACAACCCTGAACCATGCTTAGGCAATTTGGACATTATGTGCTTATGTCAAAGAGGCAATATATTCATGTAAAAAATAAGAGACAATATATTGACTTCTGATTTCATGTTTCACAATGAACTATATAGAACAGTAAAGCACACAATGAGGAGACGAGGGTTGCAGTGCAAACAGTGATGTAAAATAAGCCAGCCATCTAGCACTGGCTATGCGCTACGCACCACCCTGCCGCCGTCATAGTGCCTAGTGCCTTTTGGAGCACTGATTTTCAAACATAAACATTGCGAAAAAGGCATTGAAAGACACCAATGGAAATAGGTCTTCAATTATCATTCCAGATGGAGAGACTTCACCATACACAAATAAGATGGCACATATAGCATCCAACATGTTTGCCAAGTAGAGAAAAAATCACTACACCACTACGGTTATATGTGAAGCTTAAAAATACACCACCCATATCACAAGCAAATGCGAATGAAAACGCACCAGTTCTAAATACGTTTTAGTTGATATATGAGCATCTGTCACTATAACTCGTTGACGAAATCATTCAAATTGAAAGTGTGAAAAACTGAAGCGAAGTGTTTCCCCTGGAGCATTTTAGATACAAATAAATGTTGCCGAATCACCTAAAGAATCGAACATGATATCCTGCTGGGCATATATTTGGATCTGCGGCTAGTCTTATGCCAGCATCCAGCAGGTCTCTTTGCAACAGGTGAACACCTACGTTTTATAAAAAAAAATTGTGGCCTCAATCACCACCATTGCAAGCCCTCGATATGCTGCCAGTCCTAATACTGACGTACATCTCATCACGTGTTTATAGCAGCAAAGATATCATACAACATTCTACTGAGAATTCAGTATAATACCCGGTTCTACAAAATTCCTATGAATTATCTCGACAGCATATGCAATAATCATGGGCTCAAAATCTTTGTGTAACTTTAATCTGGATTAGTACGGCATGATTAGTATTAGGATAACCTATGTTTTGTAAACATCAGAAGAACCAGGAACTGCAAAACAATTGCCTGGCTCTGAATCCTGGCTCTTCTTTGTCCGTACTTTCAATTTAAGTTTAGCAAAAGGAACTATGTGTGGATTATTTTGAGAAAGTAAAACTGTATCACGAAACCTCTACCCACCACACACGAAGCGTCGTTCGCACAGAGGCCGCAGAAAATCCAACTGGTAAAAAAGCAGGACACGGAAGAAAGACCAATCGGGACTCGGGAGGGTTAGCGGTCCACTCACACCAGGGCACGGCGGCGCGGTCGACGATGTCCTCGAGCGTCTGGAAGACGAGCTTGCTGTCGACGAGGAAGCGCAGGTAGCCCTCGGCGGTGGGCTCCCACCGGTTGACAGGGGGCGCCTGGGGCTCCTTCTCGCCCTCCCGGGCCTGGTCTTTCGTGTGGAGGCGCATGGCCACGGCCCGCATCTCCTCCACGAAGGGCTTGCCCCCTCCTTCGCCCCTCGCGGCGGGCGCCATCTCGGTCGCCGCCGCCGCCGCCACCATCCTCCTCCTCGGCTGCGAGCTGGCCGCGCAGATCCCGGGCGCGCGGCGGGGGCCGGTGGAGAGGGAAAGGGCGCCGCTTTTGGTCCTTCCGGCGGCGGAGATGGAGGCGGAGACGCGCGGGGAGGCGAGGGCGCGCGGGGTGACGGTGGTCAGGGATGTTGGTGCTGATGATGCGGGCGCCATGGGTGGGGATTGGGGAGGCTTGTCTTATAGAAGCTGGGGTTTCTTGCCGGGGAGGGCGAGCCGGCGATGGCGACAGGGACGGGGCTGGGGGTTGCTTTGGAGTGCGGCGTTGGCGCGACGAGAGCGAGGAGGTGGGAATAGAATAGTGGAGCTCGGATTATTAATCGCGCGCGGGTGGGCTGGGTTGGGGAGCGGATTGGAACGGCCGGCAATGGCGTGAGGGTGAGGCTCTCTTGCTCTCGGCTCTGGCTCGGGGAAGACGATGGGGTTTCGCCTCTGCTTTTTCTACGCGACGGTGGGCCGTGTGTGGGTTATGACATGGGGGGTCAGCCGTGTGGGGCACCGATGTCAGTGGGAGGTGATTGAGAGGAGGAGTCGTGGGGTCCGGTTTCTGACAGGGTTCGAGAGCACGGGAGGCCGGCCGAGATGTCGCGCGACGGGTGGGACCCGATTGGCAACGAGTGCGTGCGGGCCATTGGGCAAGCACGTGACGGAGAGTGGGGCGACGCTGCCGTCCATTTCTTTATGCTTGGACCAAGGGCCTGTGTGACAAGTTTTGCCCACCCCCAGGACCTGTTTGAGATTCGCAATAACAAGGAATTTTTAAAAAGTACTTCCCCTGATTTAAATTAACTAACTCAACTTGTATAGATATGCATGTATCTAGAGCTAAAACATGTCTAGATGTGTTCGTATCTAAATAAAATTAAGTCAATTAATTTAAATTGGAGGGAGTACGTAAATCGTAAATTATACTAAAGATTATTTCAAGAGTGCGGCGTTTCGTGCTCCTCGGCTCTAGTGAACTTGATATTTCAAGATTTATCTATTTTAAAGTTCTGAAAAATCTAGAATATGTTGATTGGATAGAGAATGCACATGTTCTCTACATATTTGCAGTGTCTTGCTAAATAATATGTAATATTTTTTGCTACACAAAAATTGCAAAATTGTGGGTTCAAAAGATCAAAAATTGTTTTGGAGACTCTTGTGTAAAAACATTGCCTCCTTAGAGCATCTCCAGTCGCGTCCCCCAAACCGTCCCCCAAACCGCGCCGGATTGAGCGTTTGGGGGACGTGTTTTGTTCGTGCCGCCTTTGGGGGACGTCGCTCCCCAGCCGCGTCTCCCAAACGCCGCCCCCAAACATTTAAAATACTTTTTTTGGCATTTTTATTTCAATTTCCACAAACTAATACATAATTAGGAACGTGGTTTCCACAAACTAATACATAGTTGGAACTGTGGTGGACACAAATATAAAATATTGCAAATAAACTAAACCTAACTAGGCCGTGCATCGGAGGTTTGCTGTGTTCGCTGCTAAGAAAGAACACTCGAGGGCACACCCAGTCACCTAAACTGGAAAATCCAGCGGGAGGATGGTGCCCTTGTTGGTTCTACCGATGAGGCGAACAGGCAGAAACCTCCGTGCACGTATTCGCTGCGAAGAAACAACACTCATCAGTCGTCTCCCTCGTCGGTGCTGTCGTCGTGGGAGTCCCCGTCGCCGTGGTAGTCCGGGCGGCGGCGCCTCTCGTCGAAGACCTTGACGCTCATGTCCCTGTTGCCGAAGTAGGAGAACACGAGGATGAAGCCGGCTTGGAGGCTCGTGGTGGCGAGCGAACTTCTCCCGGCTCGATGTTGAGGTACATCTTGCCGCGCGCGTCGTAGATCGCGTCGACGATCCATCGGTAGTAGCCGCACGAATGCTCCCGCAGATGCATCTTGCGCGGGCGTACGCCGCCGACGTACTCGGCGAAGGAGTCCGGCAGCCTCTGGATGCCGCGCGGGTCGCCCTTGAGGACGAGGACAAACTCGAACAGCACGCCCGGCTCCACGTCCATCTCCGACGATGAAGACGACGGCGTGGGAGGCGACGGCGAGCGTTCAGCTATGCCGCGGCCACGTCCACGACCACGACCACGGCCGCGAGGTCGGCCTCCGCCTCTACCAGACATAGCGTCGAGTCTTGTTGAGAGATGGTGGCGGCTAGGGTTTGGGAGAGAGGCGCTAGGGTTTGTGTGTGAGAGGGACGATGAGAGGCGCCCCTTTTTATAGGCCGGAGAGAGGCGGATGAGCGGTGGCGCTCATTCACCGCCGCACGCAGAGCTAGGCGCGACAGGACGCGTCGCTGCGCCCTGCTCTGCGGGAGCTGCACCGTCGCTGCGCGCCAATAACTTCCGTCGCGAGGTAGGCGACGGTTAGGTTAAAATTAATTGTGCCGCTGACGGGTCGGCCCCGCCACTCCCCGCCTCGCTTTTCGTTGTGTCCGGCGTCCCCGGTGCGTCCCCTGTGGGACGGGGACGGGCTCGGGCGCCGGACACCGTATCGGGGCGCGCCGGACAAAAATGGGCTTTGGGGGACGCGGCTGGAACGCATTTTTGGTCCGGCGCGCCCCAAATCCCTTTGGGGGACGCTTTGGGGGACGCGACTGGAGATGCTCTTAGGCCACTCCAAGGCAGGCCAGAAAAGACACCCACCATCCGCCTGTCAAGTATGTGGAAAAAAATGCTAGATTGGACAAACAAGTGTTGGTACCACTCATAGCATCTCCACCGGCGGCCCCGATAGCGTTTTGGGGGCCGGCCGCAAAAATACGATCGCACCGGTGCGCCCCAAACGGCGCCGGCTAGTTTTCGGGCCCAATAGAATCGCTGGCAACCCTATGCCGGCTCCTTCGCCAAGGGCGCGAATCGGGCGGGTCGGCGCCTCGCGGCATGTTTGAAAACGAGCGTGGGCTCCGCCTGGCAGCCAGACACACCGATTTCCCACCTCCTACCCACGCCCGAGCCGACCCCCACCCCTCTAGATCGCCACCGTCGTCGTCGCCGCTGCGCCCCTACTTGCAATAGACACCGCCGCTTGTTTAGGAACCGCCGTCCATCGACACGGCCGCCACCCCCTCGACCAGCGGCCGCTGTTTCGCCCGGAACAGAGCTCGCCGCCACCGCGGCACAACCGCCCTGCCCGCAAGGTGTTCGTCCGATTGCCGCGATGGACAGCGACGGCGAGATGATGGTGCAGCTATTCACGGAGGAGCAGAACGACCAGGTTGTTCGGTGGCAACAGCAGCAGCTGATTCTGATGAACATGATGCGCATTCGCCAGCCTTTCTTCGTCGTGCCTCGGCGCCGCGGCTCAAAGCCAGGCAAGAGGAGGAACATCAATCGACATCGTCAAGCCGGCGCAATGTTGCTTGACGTCGACTACTTCAACAACGACGCGACTCATTCGCCAAAGGAATTTCGGCACCGGTTTAGGATAAACAAGGAGCTGTTCTTGAAGATTGTCCACGACGTCAGGGAGTACGACAAGTACTTCATGTCCAAGAAAGATTGCACAGGTTTGTGGGGCTTCACCTCAATTCAGAAGTGCACTGCTGCAATGCGCTGTCTTGCATACGAAGCTCCTCCAGATACAGCAAATGACTACATACGGATGGCATAGTCGACATATACAGAGACTCTCAACCATTTGATTATCAAGGGTCACTCGCTGAGGTAGAGCATGTATCCCAAGAATTTGCCGCTTTTCTTCATATGCACAATGAAATTCGAGATGCAGATGTCCATGCACAACTGAAGGCGGATCTAGCTGCACATTTGTGGGCGAGAAGAGGAGCCGCCAACAATGCATGATTTTATTTCTATTTGTTTGGTTGTATGATAATTTAGGTACTATTTGTTTGTTTGGTTGTATGAATAATTTAAGTACTATTTGTTTGATTGATTGTATGAATAATTTAAGTACTATTTGTTTGCATGAATAATTTAATTCTAATTGTGTGATTGTATGAATAAAATGTGATTGATATGTTGTTTCAAAATATTGTAAAAAGAAAAAAAGATTGGGGGTCGCCGTTTGGGAGGCGCCGGTGTGGGAACAGCGTCCCCAAATGGAGGATGCACTGTCGACGGCCCCATACAGCTGTGTTGGCGCCCCTGCCAGCGACTATTTGGGGGCCGCCGGTGGAGATGCTCTCAAAAGCTCCAAACTTTCCGCGGTGGCTAAGTGTGCGCTGACATGTCCAGATGCATGTGCCACATAGGTTTTCCCTTACACCGGCCCCATAATTAACCCAATGGCCCATGTCAGCCTCTCTCTCTCCTCCCTTGTTTATCATCTCTCTTGTGACTCATCTATCTCAATGTGCAACCACCCCGCGGTCCATCCATCCATCCATCTGGTTGGCCCAACCCTCCTCTGCTACCCTTGATCATGTTGTGGATGTGAGGTCGAGGCAGAGTATTGCGGTGTAGTTCAATATCGGTGGTGCGCTACACTATATGGGCATCACATCGGCTCTCGCCTCTCTCTCTGACACAAAAGAAGTGAAGAAGGGATGGAGGGGCAGCCCTATCCGGCCTCCTGCAACGCCAACGACGGTGGTGGAACCCGACATTGGCTGCGTGAATCTACACCGCGTACACGCCCACCGCTCTGAGAAGCGCTAGGAGGAGCCCGTCGAGGTGGGGGAGAGGGACTGGTGAGGCTGGAGTGCGGCCACCTTTGTGTTTGAGGACGGGCTCGTTGGCGCTCATTGTGTTGTCCTTGCATTGCATGGTGATGTGCTCGTGTCGGCGGTGGAGCTCATGTTCCACCTCCACGACAGGCCTTGGCATCAACGTCTATGTCACTGGAGGCCCAGCGTGTGGCACGTCGGTGTTGTTTCTGCTGTGGAGGTCCAAATTTAATCAAAGGAAAGAATAGGTAAAACAGACGCTTGCCCAATCGAGATGTTTATACCTATTAGTGGGGGCATTAATTCTAGGAATGGCCTTACCGTCCTTCACAGTATTAGTGTGTGCCTTCTAGAAAAGATGATCGTATTTTTGTTATACAACAAAATAGCATATATGTGAGGGTCACGTCAACTTTTAAATCCATTATTATTGGTGATGAAACATAGCATATATGCAGTACAAAATATATACACATGCCTTCTTCGTTACGTTTCCAGCTAGATAGAGAAACAAATGCAGATGTCAAATATAGCACCGCCAGATTCCGGATCAAATATTGTACCGCGTAATTAAAGGAAACAAAAGTGTGCGACTTCTATGACCATGGCGTGTAACCCTTCTCCGTGGCCGTGGGTGTGAAGCTGTGCAAGGAAACAACAGAAAAGGGACGAGACGGCACGGCTCGGGGCGCTTCGCTCCGTGACAATCCATGAGTGAGACCGACGAGCGTACACGTTACAGCTCTGGATATCACCAGCACTTCGTTTCCTTCACGCTATGGTTCCACCGTTTTGCCTTTTTAAAAGCAAAGATGAGGTAACTTTGAAAAAAGAAAAAGGCTGGGGTTGGCATTTGGGCACACAGAAGCTGAACTGAACGGGCTGCACAGTCGTTTTCCATCGTTCCAGCGACACCTTGCTTATTGTTTGCTCTGTCTTTGTTCATAGGTGCTTAATTTACTTGTCTGCCCAATTGCGTGTAGATGTTTCGCTCTCATGTTTTTCTTTTTGGGGGAAGTCTGTTTATGTGATTGTGACATCAAATCATTTTTCTCTCGACTTAGTGGGCGACTGAGGCACATAGATTTTTTAGACGACCTTCGAGAAACAAGAGACTGTGACAGCAAAGGAGAAACAATATACTGGAGCCGCATTTCTTTGCTCAATCTCGCGATGGGACATTAAGGTGGGGGAGCATTAGGGACTTATCCGCTGCATTAAGAGCATCTTCAACATGCGCGTTATAAATCGGCACGCTATACCACGCTGCCGCCGCGCCGTAAATCGATGGCGCGGGCCGGAGCGATTTTTCTCCCGCCGGAGGGTCCATTTTGCAGCGCGCCTTGGCGCGCAAAAAAAACACTTCCGCCGAACGCTGTATTTTGCAGCGCGTGGGCGCGGCCCAAACAACAAACAAACACAACTATGCTTCGAACAAGATCAAAAAACCATATAAATTCACAGATAAAATATATCATCCAAATAAAATACATTGTTCACACCAAATACAACACGTCCAACATACAACAATACAACAAAGTTTTGAGACAATACAACACATAGTTTTCAAACAAATACAACAAGTATGCAACTACTGTTGCCCATTCCAATTCCACCATTCTTCCATGAGATCTTTTTGAAGCTCATCATGTGTGTCGTTGCACCGAATGACATGGTATGAGGCAATGAACCGGGCAATCCTATGTGCGGACCTCCTCACTTGCACGGGAACCCCCATCAAGTCGTAGTGGGTATGATCTACATCTTTCCCGCGATCATCCTCTATAATCATGTTATGCATGATGACACACGCGGTCATGATATACCAAAGGCATTCTTGATCCCAAAATCTAGCCGGTCCTCTAACAATGACAAATTGTGCTTGCAAAATCCCAAATGCTCTCTCTACATCTTTCCTAGCCGCCGCTTGAGCATTATGGAATTGGGTTTGCTTCTTACCTCTTGGTTGAATAATCGGCTTCACAAATATTTGCCACCTTGGATATATTCCGTCGGCGAGGAAGTAGCCATAGCTGTACTTGTGGTCATTTGCTTCAAACTCCACCAATGGACCTTCCCGCATTGCAAGTCTTGTCATTAGTGGTGACCGTTGAAGAACATTGATGTCATTGCAAGACCCGGGCATTCCAAAGAAAAGCATGCCATATCCAAGTCTCTTGGTCGTCCACCGCTTCAAGGACTATGTTGGCATCCTTCTTGTACCCTTTGAATTGTCCATGCCATGCCGCCGAACAATTCTTCCAACTCCAATGCATACAATCAATGAAACCAAGCATGCCGGGAAACCCCCGGTTGGCGTTGATCTCCAAAAGCATTGCCATGTCTTGAGCATTGGGGGCTCTCAAGTATGTGGAGCCAAAGACATTGACAATTGCAACGACAAAGCGCTTGACACACAAGATAGAAGTGCTCTCTCTCATGGCCAAATGATCATCAACAAGATCCGCCGGTATACCATATGCCAAAATACGCAAGGCGGCGGTCACCTTTTGATATGTGCTATGACCAAGTTCTCCGGCGGCATTCCTCCTTTGCTCAAAGAAGCGATCATACTTGGTCACCTCCGTTGCGATGTGCTTGCACAAGTTGAGACTCATCCGGAAACGCCGCCGAAAATAGCTTTCGGGAAATATCGGATTCTCATTGAAATACGACCGCATCAACTTCGCATGCCCTTCAATCCTTTCTCTCCACAACTTCTGTCTATCGAACACCGATCCACCAAATTTTGGCTTCTTAACGACGTGGTATGCTAATAGTAGCGATATGTTCTCCTCTTCCTCTTGGTCGAACTTGTCGTCCGATGAATCGTATGATGAACTCTACAAACATACATATGAAACTATTATAGCTAATTGGCTAGTACAAATCACATCCTAATTGAGGCCGGCCGGCGGAGGTGCATACCTTGCGAGCAAATCGGCGAGCACCATGGTCGCGCCATGTTGTTAGCAAGCTCGAAGACGACGACGACATGGCGACGACGGCGCGGAGGACAACGAGACGACGCCGGGAAGGAGGAGGCGGAGGAGGAGCGCCGGCTACTGCCCGTCGCTGGAGGCGACGCGGGCGTCACAGAGCGGCGGAGCGTCCGCCGCTGCCGGGAGGGGGCGTGGGTGAGGCGGATCTACGCCGCGGCGGCGCGCAGCAGCGGGGCCGGCGGTGGAATCGACCGGCGGCTACTGGATTTCGCGGCGGCGGGCGGTGGGGAAATGAGGGCGCGGCGCGGGGGGGGGGGAATTTCCTGCCATTGGCTTTTTCGCGTGTGGACGAGCGATGCCGCGCGCTGTAGCCGACGCATCACATATGGCGCTCCGGATTGTGCAAAACAACGCGCGCCCAAAAAAAATTGCAGCGCCGCGCTGTTTACCGCGCCTGCTGGAGCGCCCGAAACCCTCCCGCGCGCTGCATACCGGCCATTTTTTTACAGCGCGGCCTATATAGCGCGCCTGTTAGAGATGCTCTAACAAAACGTCGTCATCATCTTCTACAGGAGAGAGCTTCTTCTTATCTTTAGTCCAGTATTTCTTTGGGTTTCCTTGAAAATGGTACGGCTGAACCCTCAACTTCACCATAATCCCTTCTCCCAACCATTTCCTTTTTTCACAACATCCTACTAGCAGCTATGGTTGAGAATGGAACGGGAACTTCCTACACCATTTTCGGAGAAAAGGGAAACACAGAGCAAAAATGGATACCAAAAGGGTATTTTGAGGAGACCTAACGGAAACAGAATATTCTAAATGGAAATAGAAAAGAGAACATGGGAGATGGGACGAAAACAAGAACAGCAAAGAAATTCCAAAAAACCAATATGGAAACTTTCCGAAAATATAACCCAACCATGCCTAGGGCCTACATCACATTTGTATCCAGGCCACGCTACGTAGGTGTACTAAGGTATGTACTTTATGTCCAACTGCCACCTTGTTGAAGTTGTGAGCTATTTATGTCTTGTTGTCTACTTTTTTATGTATCGTTTTTGTTGTACAAACGGATGTATTGTACGGCTATGTGTTCTGACAAATGTTCATTCTCGTATCGTACTCTCTCGTATTCATCTCCGGTGATTTTCACTTACATATTTGTTTTCTGGGTTTTTGTTTTCATTTCCGATTTCGGCCAGACATTTGGAAACTAAAACGATAAAAACATGTTTCCTACGCTCCCATTCCGTTTTCAACCCTACTTGCAATAGTAAGTGTGGGCTTGACACTTGGATCAGTGGTGCTGCTCCACCTCACTACACCTTCTTAATTCGTTCTCCTATGTGTATTGCTGTAATTTATGATTTCTCGCTATTGTGATCATCACATCGAGGGCGAACAAACTTGTTGTTGCACTAGTCCGCTTGAAGGAACATCATTATCTTGTACGTGAGGAATACCAAGCTTGGGGATAATTTTTGAAAAATTATAACGTGGGTTTCCGATTTTTGTGTCCCGAAGTAGATGACTTGCCAGCCATCCCATTTTTTTAGCGGATGGTGGATGGCAACTGTCATCAAAACAAGGTAAAATAAGTTTACACCTGGCAATTTTGGGTTGGTCTAAATTGGTTGCTCGGGAAAACATCGGCTCAATATTGACATCCCAATTTTGTAGAGCAGGGTCCCTTTTATTTTAAGTAGGAATCTTTTTTCCTTTTCCATCAAAGAATCTATATTTTGATAGAAATATTTTTCACACCAAAAATACACTCCAACATCCATCTTTTTTGTTTGAGCGAGACCAACATCCAGATTTTTTTTGAGAGAGAAGACCAACATCCAGCTTTTTTTTTAAGAAAAAAAACCAACATCCAGCTATGTGGATCAGTGAACGGCCGAGCTTTCAAGTTATAGTGTTATACACCGGGCTGGACAAAAAGAAGTAGCCCATCTATACTGGGCCTCAACGGATCAAAGGCCCAATCAGCCGAACACAATACGCTGCGGTGTGCCTGTGTTTCTGGCTTCGTTCGTTTAGTCCCACATCGACCAGCGAGGAAGCCGCGACCCAAGGCAACGCTACAACTCATACCTTTCTCGGCCTTTTGGCTAAGATCAAGTGTAGTATCTGTTCTTATCAGTTTAATATCTGATATGTGGGCCCTCGTGTCCACATGATATTAAATTAATTTTTTGTGGGGGAGAGATCAAGGTAGCTTGCTATCAGGCTCTCGAGCGTCGCCTCTGTCGTTGCACTGCAGACTTGGCCTGGCTCGCCCCAACCAAAGCAATCATTAAGTTTTTCTCTCCTCCAAGTTAACATTGTTTTGTTTCTTCAAGCATAAATCTACTATGAATTGACGCCTCTTGTTGCTTTTGAGTTTTCAAAAACCCATGCATTTTGTTGCTTCCATAAGCTCCAACAAACAAGCATGACTATGAGTCAGAACCTTTGCAGTTTCTGTTTCTTCATATTTCTTCTCTCAAAGCGTCATCAGGGAGACAACACATCAGTATCTTCTCTTTCTTAATAGATGGCCCCAATTTGCTGATCTCACAAGCAGCCACGTCACTGGATTAAAAATCTGGTGAGACCGACACGCTCCAGACGCCACGCCACGCACGCCACGCTCGATCGCCCTCTCCCCATCGATCTCTGCTGCCCTTCTCGCCAGAACCGCGCGTGGACCAGATGGGCCGACATGATCCGGCCGACAGTCTTCCTCTTCCTCGCGTACGTTCCGTCTCTCCCCATCGATCTCTCCCCCACCACGTTCCGCCTCCGTTCGTCTTCATCCATGGCCACCACTCGCACAATAAATCCTATTAATTCTTCACGGCGCATAGCCCAGTTAATTCTTCCTTTGCCGGCTCCTCTATTCACAGGTTCCTCTTTCTGGCCGCCCTTCTGATTTCCAA
>NC_061508.1:288862436-289031513 GCF_022539505.1 Lolium rigidum
CTCCGTTCCTCTTCCTCATTATTGCAACAAAATCCGACCCGAAATCAAAGAAGGGGAGTCGACCGATCCACGATCTCCCGAAGGAGGTAGGCGATCGGCCTTCTCTTCCTTTTAAATACCAGGACAAACACCACATTACTTCCGTAGATCTTCATCTCACTCCCTTCCCCTTTGCGCTAGATCCGGTCGACACTCCTCAAACCGGTGAGGTGTCGCCGCGCCACCCAAATAGCCAGTCCGGGAAACTCTGCCACGAGAAGCACGCCCCACACACACACCATGAGACCGACCCAAGTTACCTCATCAGAGCATGTTCATTGTTCGTTGGAGGGGATATCTGTCCTCGATCTCTCCTACTGCAGTGGAATGGTCAAGGGATATGCATCTGGTGAGAGTCCTATTTTATATTCTCTTTTCAGGTCAGCTGATAGGAGTTCTCTGTCTGGAGATCCCGTGCCTGAGTTCAGTCTTTCAAGTTCTGATTCTGGACAAGTTGTTTATTCTAAAGTGTAGGTTCAATCTTGACCTCACATCGTTAAAAGTGCTGCGTATATGTCCTGCTAATTATTTTAATCATTAATTTTAATATCACAAAATCTCAGTAGATGAGTCACATTCAGTTGTTTTGTCATAATCTTCCTTTTTACTGTTACTTTTTTCATTGCTTCAAAATTTTACGTCTTCCCAGTTTGGCAAAAGAGCAGGAATTTTTTTTATTAATTACTTTCTACATTCTTGATGGAATTCCCGGTTAAACTTTAAATAGAAGATATGCACCGCAGTTTCGTGGATACAAGGGTGAGTAGCTTTGTCAGGCTTCATACTTGCTACATAGTCGTCATGATGAATAATCCAAGGTGCCCCAGGCGTCCAATGTTTCACTATACCTTCTTTCTACTTGAAGCAGAAATTTACATTGCGATACTGTTGTTCCAGCCTACGTCCGCTAATTTCAGCATTCCTACTATTTTCTATCAATTAGAGAACAACCATTCTACATGTCAATCTCCTAGGCAGGTAACAACCGTTCTCTTCTATTTCTATTGCTTTCCATTATATACTTAATCTGGAATCACATGTTTTATAAATAACATGCAGGAATAACTCTCAGTGTGTCAATTCCAGAATTAACTCTCAGTGTGTCGATTATGTGACTCCTCCTTTGGTTTCTGTTCTTTCATGCTATGATTAAATCCGTATTGACACATCTGAGTACCTAAAGTTGTACATAGTCAACCTGTAAGGCTCAAGTGTCACTAGGTTTGTCACACCCTGTGAGGATCGCTTCATGTGATATCCTTTCTTATCGCTCTTGCTAGCTGAAGAACTGAAAACACTAACTTTAATTGATAATTCATGTGAAATGTGCTGCTATACTTAACTTCATCTACCACCAAAAAATATTCGTTGAAATCCGAGTAATATGTTACCTATAACAATGACTGTTTCAATAGCTTGCAATTACATTTCATACTTTCTTCACCCTGTAAAATTTTGACTATTTTATTTTCAGTAGTCGTCATAATACATCTCATGATAGAGTGGTATTTATTTGAAAATGTCAGCTAGGTGCGTTTCTAAAGATAACTAGAACAACATCCAACCTCTGTGGCTATTTCTTGACATTATGATTCTTTTTTAATCAAGTGCAACAGAAAGGGGCCATTTTGTCCGGTGGTAAAAAAATCATTTATTCAGTCCATACACCCTTCCATTCTAATTTGATGTATTTAATTTTTAGGTGAATACTAAAAGGTGGTGATGCCAATATGGACCAACCAAAATGAAGGCACGGCGTAACTGGCTATGCACTTCTGAGGTTTTTTCATCTTCTGTAAGTGTATATAGTGCAATTGGCGAACGTACCCATCAAAGTGGTGAAGGGAAATTCCAATGATATACTTATACCACAGTGTATGTTTCTTTTTAAGTTGTAATCGTGTATGCTACAAGTTTGGATTTTTATTTCCTACATCAAGTATCATATGTAAAACTTTATGTCGTCCAATGATTCCGCAGCAACGCGCGGGGTATCATCTAGTTTGAAGGACATTGCGCCACCAGGGAGTTCAGACTCAAAACAGAGCATGTTGCATACCGCCTTAGCTGATTATATTTCGGTTGCAGATCCCCTCCAAATGAACTCATCCTTAACTCCAGAAGTCAATGGGCTAGCACAAATGACAAGTGTCTATCAAAATCTTTCTAGCACCTTGCAAGCCAGGCATGAAGTTTAAGGAAGATTCCAAAATTGGTTGCCAATCAGATCTTGTAAGGGGTCCAATGGACAATTGCAGTACAAGTAGTAATCTAGCAGTTCAAAACTGAAGTCACCATCTCCACATCCTCCCCTTCTCCGCTGATTACCACAACACTCGATTTCTCATAATTTATACACACACCACAAGATTCACCAAAGGTTTTTAGTGTCTCATGGACAAGGTTGAGCTCGGCGAGCACTAGTTTGATAAGTAATGCTACATCATAGCAAAGATGGAGATCCTCTCTAAAGGTGTACACCCACCATTGGACTCAATGCTCCCACTTCTTGGGCTTTGATAACCACACTAGTTCAGGTATCCATTGCAGAAATGAACAGATGGTGGATGTATAGGATCCCCTTGCCTCAAGCCTCTGACATGCGTGAATGCGTGATCCTTTGACCACAGCTTCCATTCACAAAATCTTTGGGCTGGCAGTAGATAGAATAATGGCAATAAGAGAGAGAGACAAAGATCACTTAACCCTTTTCCTTTTAGCACCTCAAATAGGAAAAGTCAAGAGAGTGTGTCAAAAGAAGGAGCTTTTTTTGGAGCCCTAAGGATGAACCGGGACTGAATCAAGAGCAGCAGAACAAAACCGCCATAATCTACCTAGAGTTCCTACAAGGAGTTGGAATCTCAGGTGGGTCGTCGTACACACCATCGTCAAATATCATGGGGAAAAGGCACGTGCGGAAGCAATTTGGCAAGCAAAATCAGATGACATCGACCATATAACACCAGAATTAACAACTTCCTTGAATCGATAGCCAACATGTATAGTTCCATCTCAGAGGATTTTTACGGTACCCCGGTACTCCATAACTACGGGGTGGAGTACCAGCCCCATCTGACCGTCCGTGATAGAGGACTTAGGGTTAATATATTAATTTTGTTAGGAATAAACTAGCGTTATAAACTAGGATTTCTATTAGGAAAACTACCTAGCAGTTAATATCTAGCGTTGTCCAAACGCTGTGTATTTAGAACCGTCGCTACACCCTTTCGAAGGGATGTCAATCATGTAACCGAACCGACAATGTATGACGCCTGTTCACAGCCTATATATAGGTGAACAGTACATCAATAAAAAGCACTCATTTCACTGCAATCTCTTGTTTCTCTTCACGTCATCAGCACTGGCTCTGCCCCTAGCAATAGGCCAAGGAGAGAACAGAGAAGAGAAAAGGAAAAATGGGTGACATCAGTAAAAAAGAATTCCAAGAACTACAACTTGATGGAAGTAACTATCTATCATGGGCCATGGATATGAAAATAAATTTAAACGGTCGTGGCCTTGGTCCCGTGATTATCACACCCCCCGAAAATGCTCCAGAAATACCCCAAGTGGCAAAGTATGCGGCATTACATTTCATAAGGCACCACCTCCATCCCGATTTAAAAAATGAATATTTGATGGAGGAGGATCCACTAGCTTTATGGAACTCCCTCAAGGAGAGATATGACCAACAAAGAGCGGTTATGTTGCCGGAAGCCGAGAGAGAATGGTCTCTCATAAGGTTCCAGGACTTTAAGTCTGTTTCGGCATATAATTCTGCCGTGCATAAAGTTAACTCCAAACTGAGATTTTGCAACAAGCAAGTTTCAGATGAAGATTTAATCGATAAAACCTTATGCACTTTCCATCCCTCGATGAGGATATTGCAACAACAATATCGTCAACACAAATACACGAAGTATTCTGAGCTTATATACACATTACTTCAGGCTGAGAAGCATGATGAACTTCTCATGAAAAATCACAATGCTTGCCCAACGGGTGCCATGCCGATCCCTGAAGCACATGCTAATGCTCATTTTACTAATAAATTCGGAAACCGTAAGAGGAACTTCAGAAAATTCAAGGGAAAGTGGAAGAATAATGGTCAAAGGACCAATGGTCAATTTAAGGGGAAAGGTCATTTCAAGAAAAATGATCAAAATGACAACTCTCAAGTTTGTCAAAGGTGTGGATGTGCGAATCATCGTACAAACAAATGTCGTATTCCCAAGCACCTAGTGGACCTATACATGAAGTATGGAGGAAAAGGGAAGCAAGTTCATGGAAATAAGGCTGAAGTTCACTTCAATGCCATTGAAGACAACTCTCAAGCTAGTCCTTCTCAAAGTGCTATTGAAGAATTCAAGCCAAAGGACAACATCATCCTCGATGAAGACATGCTTGTGGACTACACCCAAGATGTTTTTGGAGACATCAATTGATCTCCTAAACAATTGATGTCACTTAGCTATTCAAATACTACGATGTGTTATATATTGTATAACAACAAGTAGAATAAAGTCTTTCAGACTACATGTATTGTATTATGTGAATCAGACATAATATTGTAATGTATTTATTTTGAATTTGTAATATAAATACTATGTATGTAATTTGATGAATATATGAATAAACTAAATTTATTCTAAAATATTCTCTTTCTATTTTTAGAAATCTTACGGGGAAAATCCGATGGAAGAAGAATTATGTTTAGTGGATAGTGCTACCACTAACACAATTTTAAGGGAAACAAAATACTTCCAAACTCTTACTAAGAGAAAGGAAGATGTTATGACTATAACCGGGAGTAACAAAGCAATAATTGGTTCTGGAAGAGCCACATTCACACTCCCTATGGGTACTACTATTGTAATTCAGAATGCACTCTTGTATCCTGAATCAACACGTACCCTTATAAGTTTCAAAGATATCCGATCAAATGATTTCCATCTTAAAACCGTTAAGATGGATAAGAAAGAATATTTGCTTTTAACAAAAAGCGACGGATATGAGGAACAAACTCTTGAAAAATTCCCTTCATTTTCATCCGGATTATACTTTACATACATCAAACCCGTACCTTATGTTGCGTACAAAATAATTTTTCAAAATCTTGATAAATTCAAGACTTGGCATGATCGCCTTGGTCATCCTGGAATAGGTATGATGAGAAAAATTATAAGCAATTCTATTGGTCATAATTTACCAATTAAACGATTTCCCAAGTCATCAGATTTTGTATGCACCGCATGTGCTACCGGGAAATTAATTATTAGGCCATCCTACCTCAAAGTTAAAAATGAATCGCTTAATTTTCTTGAAAGAATTCAAGGAGATATATGTGGTCCAATACAACCTTTATCTGGACCATTTAGGTACTTTATGGTGCTAATTGATGCATCTACTAGATGGTCACATGTGTGTTTATTATCAACACGTAACCATGCCTTTGCCAAATTAATATCTCAAATTATCAAATTAAGAGCAAATCATCCTGAACACAGGATTAAAACAATAAGAATGGATAATGCGGCTGAATTCAATTCACGCGCATTCAATGATTATTGTATGGCCTTAGGCATTCATCTAGAACATTCTGTACCCTATGTTCATACTCAAAATGGATTGGCTGAATCTTTAATCAAAAGAGTAAAATTAATTGCTAGACCATTATTGCAGAATTGCAATTTACCAACCTCTTGTTGGGGACATGCGGTTTTACACGCCGCAGATCTGGAAATTTTGACAAAAGAGACCACCTGCCCCAATTCATTGACAAAAAGGACCACCTGTGAGGCAAATTGACAAAAAAGACCACCTTGCGTGTGGCGGCAGCGCCCCCAGGCGACACGTGGAGGGTGCCGCCGGACTGGGTGGCGGCAGGGGCCCGCCGTCGAAGTGTGTGGCGGCACGTTAACCGCTGATGCTCGCCGTCAGGCCGCCGTCCGTCGAGGTGGGCCATGCCGCCATCGCATGGGGCGGCAGGGTGACGTGGAGGATGCCTCCACACCCGGTGGAGGCAGGTCCCGCCATGATTCGGCCGGCCGACATGTGCTGCCGACACCGACTAAAGAGCTGCGACACCGACTAAAGAGGCGACCGCACGCGATTTAAAGGTCTCGCTGAAGCCGTTAGAGTTTCCCGCTCGATACGGAAATTAACCACCGAAAGCGGCCTATATGCGTAGGAATTCCGTGCCGATACAGCAATTAGAGCACCGACGAGCCGATACCAATAATTCCGCACTAATTTTTGGTACTGTTCACACTAATTGAAGGCTATATAAGTCGGCTTCCCCGCATAGAAATCGAAGCGACGAGGATCGAGTTTGCCTTCTCCGCGTCTCAGTTTCGTGCGCAAAATATTGGAGTGAGTATGAGTGTGCCTTGCTCGGACCAGGATTTTAGGCCGATGAAGGGGAAGAATGCAAGCTTGCCACCGGGGGTGAGAGCAGAGAGGTGTTGGTGCGGCCGCCTTGCGAAGGTGAAGGAGGTGGTTGATTTTTCAGATAAGTTCGGCATGAAATATTTCATGTGCGCGAGCTATGATCATGATCCACCCAGACAATCAAGTTCATCGTCCTCAAGGCCTGCGGTATGTTCTAACAGCATGATTAAAAAATTAATTGTATGTCATTAATTTTTGTTTATTAACCGTATTATTTGTGTTGTAGTCTCCCCGCCCCTTTGCATGTGGTTTCATTGGATAGACCAGGAGCAGCCGGATTGGGCACGCCGTGAGGTGGAGGAAAAACAGCGGCGTGCATGGGCAATGTTCCATGAGGAAGAGCGTTTCGAAAAGGCTATTGCTAATGATAAAGCGAAAGAGAGAGACAGATACAAAAATTAAGGGCGGAGCAAGCTCGAAATCGTGAGGTGAATCGGAAGAGGATGGATGATGAGGTTGCACGTAGGTATGCAGAGGAAGAGGTGCGCAGAGAGGCCCGTGAAGCGGAGAGGAAGAGATTAAGGGAAAGAGCCGCCGAGGCGCAAGCGGCAGAAGAACGCGGCGATAAGTCCGAAAAATGGCCACGGTGGACACAGGGCAAATAGAGTGATCTGTTGTACTAGCTATGTATGTTAATTTCTGTTTTACTTTCGCGTTGTATCTTAAAATTCGTTGCAGTTATTATGTTGTATCTTAAACGTTTTTACTTATGTTGCATCTTCATTATTGGAGTTAATTTAGAAATAAAACTTATTGGAACTAATATTAATATTTCTCCGAGATACATAGAAAAATGTCTCATACATAGATTAAATGTACGTCGCGCGCATACATAAATGTGTATCATTCCTCTCGACGACGACGACGTTGCTGCCGTGGCTTTCGACCGGAAGGCGACAACCGGGGACGAGGGGGATGAGGTGGGCGCAAACCTCGGCCGTACTGATTTTCCTCATCCTCTGTACTTGGATCATCTGCTGGTGATGGAGTATGAAATACGTATGGAGATTCCTGATTTGGGGGAATCAAACTGGCATCTGAGCTGAAAATAGGACCTCCGAAGAATTCTTCAAATATCCCGGTAACATGATCGCGAGGTTGTTGGGAAGTGCTGCCGTAGTATTGTGGTTGCTGCGTCATATCAGGCCATGTCGGGATTAAAGATTCCTGGGTATTGAATGGCTCCGTCAGAAACATGCACGCAATAATTATGTATGTAATTAACATGCATTAACCTGAGTTGGGTATTGCGATTGCATGTGGTCACGACCACGAAGTGGAGGCATATTGTGGCCTAAACCAGCTCCAATGTTGGACCACGTAGGGTCAACAGATTCATGCGAACGTAAACGACATGTTATTAGTAGGCATGTAAATAATCACCTGTTGGTAGGTAATTATTAAATATGAGCATACCTGAGTGTTGAATCTTTGCGAGTATTCGCCTTCTGTGTAGGAGAATCGTTGTCCAGATGGATATGACGGAAAATGATCGTCCTCCTAATACAATTGGAAAAAATGTGTCATTGTTGTAAGTTCAGAAGGAATGTATGTACGCATGTTGATTACCTGTGTGGCGCCATGGCGTTGAGATATGTGTGCTGACTGTGATCGTTCAAGTAGAGATGAGTCGCGTCGTGGATTAGATGTATGCGAGGTAGAGGGAACTGGTACGGTCGGTGTGGCGGATGGCTGGCTCACACGTACCATACTCGGTCTGTTCGACGGTGCCTCCGGCATATCGAATGCTCGACTGACAACATCATCATTACGGCTGCAACCAAGACGCCTAAGCCCTTTAATGGCAGTATTAAAAATACGTTTTACCATGGATTTTCCATCCGTACTATCCATGTTGCGCAAGTTCAAAGTGTCCTGGGCGTCTGTGCGATCTGCTCGAACTCGTCAATCTGAATGGAATTAAAAAATTAATATTGCTTATAAACACATATTTTCTTAATTACAATTATATAACAAGTACCGAAGTGTCACGGTGGTAAGCTGATGCCCATGTGAGGTGTGTCGGACTCGATGGTGGGGGACCGGTGAGGAGAGTCCGTGTGCTAGCGCGATACCATTCATTATACGTTGGCGAGTATCTCACCGTTGTACCTTACGCATCGGTGATAAATTACATTAGAAGGTACATGATGATAAGATGAATTAAAATATGTAATTACCTATTTTCGCGTACTCCATCGGACTCTACTTCATCAATCCATTTCGTAATCCATGTTTGATTACGCCGACTCAGATCGAAACAACTCAGGCCTTTATTGTCTTGCCTACAATCCAATAAATTTTATTACACAATGAAATAGATTAATTGAAGTGCAATTCATTGTTTCTATTACAGTGACCGAACTTACGTATGAACATCAGCAACAAGGCGTCTTGGTGATGGTGGGGGAATATCCTGATGCTTACCAAACTGCCGCATGACACGCTCTGGGTTGTATGGCTCAACCATCCAAATAAAGAGTAGGTTGCATCGTGTGAACCACAACCGTATGTCTCGCAGCATATCTGGTGGTGGTTTAACAAGACCCCAGACAATGTACACGTCATGTTCCGTATATGGGTCCCATTTGACCATGGTCTCTTGTAGCTCCTCAAACTGTTGGTGGTATTCGGGGTAGCAACCGTGTGCTACATTATTTGACCACCTTTTTTTTGCATGTACCCAACGACTTCCAAAAGTAAGAGGGGCATATTGTTCGGTCTTACCGCCGTATGGGTGAATTGGGTTCAGGATGCGGGGATGCCCAACTGGTAGGTACTCCCACGACCATAGGCTGAAGAAACTCGCGCTTACAGCAAGTATATGTCCCTTTGAAGATGCCCTGGTTTTCTTTGTTGCATCACACAACCCCCTATAGGTATACGCGAGCATTGCAGAACCAAAGCTGTATATAGGGCTGGGTGGTGGAGGCGAATCTACTATGTTCTCGGCTATCTTAATAAGACCCGGGAGCACAATATCACCATGGGACGAAGGAAACATTATACCAAATAGGTACAGTAAATACGCAAAAAGATGCCGGCTCATGATCGCAGCATCTGCTTCAGCTGGTAACTCTTGAAAATTATTGACCAACCAGCTTAGAGGGACCCCCCTTGGACGTGACCCTCCGCGGCTCGTAGCAGGCATTGCCACGCCAAGACGGTCCTGTACCTCAGTCGGCCAAATACTAGAATAAGCGGCAGGGACCAAAGGAGTACCCTTGATTGGCAGGGCTGTGATCATGGAAACATCTTTCAGCGTAGGAGTCAGCTCCCCACAACTTAAGTGGAAGGTGTGGGTTTCAGGTCTCCAACGATCAACAAGGGCCGATAGAAGAGATGGGTCTAACGTGAACTTCTCCTTGCTCGATGTCAGCTTAGAAAATGGTAGAAGTCCATGGGCCCTGAGATGTTCCTCATAAACACTGTTAACAAGAAACCTGTTCTTAATGGTTCGTACCCTGAAGTCCATGGGCCGAGTCCTTGTCTGGGAAAGTTTGCCCAACCTGCAGACTGTCTTCCCCTAGGCCTGGAACAGAGTGGAATTCATTGCTGATGGTCATTGTTTTTAAGAACTCAGGGTCCATTGGTGCCGCAACCGCCCTCCGGGAAGGACCGGCACCTTCTTCGTCCGAGGAGGATTCGGACGAAGAAGAACGAGCGTCATCGTCCAATGCCTCCGGCGAGTCCTCCACACGCTCGCTAATATCAACGAACGCGGACCGAGTATCCGGCTCGGCGAAGCAACCGGGCGACCATCCGCTCCGATGGGCCGGTGCTATGGCCTGCGGTCGGTGCCGCTTGCTCGATTGGCCTATCATGCATGCTGCGATCGGGGCCAAATGGTCCGATTGAACGGTGCTCGGTCCTGTGATGATGGCCATCTCCTCTTTACCGGCGCCGATACTGCTTCCGGCACCATCATCACCCGATATAAACCGAACATACACCATGGGCTCTCCGTACATAGCAGCACCAGGTGTGCTTGCAAACCTCATGTACGTATCCCAATTTCTAGCACTCTTTACCTCCCGCAAACCCCATCGGGCAGGTGTCCCATCATTCCCTCCTACGACGATGAGAGCCTCAACGGTCATCTTCTTCCCCCGCATCTCACGCCCAAACTGTGCTCGGATGCATCTTCTAACATCCAAAAATTCTCTATTGACCATATCTGTCACTACAACTTTCATCGAGTCGCAGCGCGACTACATCGACACCACAAAATTCGTCGCGTACGACGTCTCCATAAAACACTAACAAAGTTTCCATCGTACCTACCGCACAACCATATTTTTAAAATTATATTAGATTACAACACAACAATATTTAACATGTGATTAACATTTCTAAATAATCATAACACAACACCATATTTAATATTTTTAACAGAATTCCATAATATTCGTCCGAATATGCACCATCACTTAATCTAATTAGAAGTTGATTATTCCTACGTCATATATTTCTACGCACATAAAATCACAGTCTATATATTTTCGCATGTTGCATACATAAAACATAATCTCTAGTTCGCAAATTCAACTAGCTATGTACGTTCTAATTACATGTTGCATGTCCTAATATATTACTCAATAATGACTACAGTCGTTCTACTCCCTCCGGACCAGATTAACCGGCGCCATCTGCCCACCATGCAGTTTCTTTTCTCCCTGCTGGTTTAGGCATGTATCATTTAATTCTCGTCTAGTACTTAGCGAGTCCCTTCGGTGTAAAACTAAGCACGCAGGTGTGAACGGAAGCTGGCTGTTTGTTGTGTGTTTGCATGCAGGTATGAACGGAGCTAGTTAATGGTGCAATGATTGCATCCATGTGTAAACAACCTTCGTCTAGCTATGCATGCTACTACAGAACATGCATTAATCAAACTAATTATAGTATATAACTAATTAGGTTCTAACTACATAAATAAAATAGATCATGCTTTCTTGTTTAAATCCTTACCTTGATATCTCTGATTGAGCAAACACTTGAGCAAACAATGAATCAGCTAAGAATTCTTGGGCAGCCAGCAGAAGACATCAACTACGTGAGCAAAAACTAAAGTGCACGAAGAGAAAGAGTATGCTGATAGTGAGAGTGCAGATACTCAGCGAGACGAGTAAGAGCCTTATATAATCAGCTCACCTCGACAGATTCCATAATCAGCAAAAGCTAGACCACCGAAAGCGGGTAATTTGCAACGAGTTAAAGCAGGAAAAAGCAGATCAATCACAGCATAAAAATCAGTGCTGCACAGCTTCCTCGCATGCGCGGTCGGTCGGGCACTCGCCTCCACCGTGGTTGTCGGCCGGGCGACGACCTGCGCGTGGTCATGGCGGGACCTCGCCTCCACCGGGTGTGGAGGCATCCTCCACGTCACCCTGCCGCCCCATGCGATGGCGGCATGGCCCACCTCGACGGACGGCGGCCCGACGGCGAGCATCGGCGGTTAACGTGCCGCCACACACTTCGACGGCGGGCCCCTGCCGCCACCCAGTCCGGCGGCACCCTCCACGTGTCGCCTGGGGGCGCTGCCGCCACACACAAGGTGGTCTTTTTTGTCAATTTGCCTCACAGGTGGTCCTTTTTGTCAATGAATTGGGGCAGGTGGTCTCTTTTGTCAAAATTTCGTAGATCTGATGCAAATCAGACCAACTGCATATCATGAAACTTCCCCATTTCAAATAGTACGAGGCAATCAGCCAAGTATTTCCCACCTGCGAAAATTCGGTTGCGCTGTATACGTACCGATATCACCACCGCGAGCGTACCTCCATGGGCCCCCATAGAAAAATTGGAATCTATGTGGGATATAAATCTCCGTCAATTATAAAATATTTAGAACCCCTAACAGGGGACCTGTTTACTGACCCGGTACGCTGATTCAATTTTTGATGAGGATCATTTCCCGGCATTAGGGGAGAAACAAACCACAAAGAATGCCAGGAAATAGATTGGAATGTAACGAGCATCCAATCCTTAGATCCACGTACTAAAGAATCCGAATCGAAGTTCGAGAGAATAATAGATTTGCAACACTTTGCAAATAACTTGCCAGACGCATTTACTGATCACAAAGGTGTCACTAAATCATATATCCCTGCAGTCAATGCACCAGAACGAGTAGAGGTACCAAATAAAACTACTCAACTCCCAATTGCAAATAAAAGGGGGAGAAATCTGGTCTCAAGGGAAAAGGCTTCTCCAAAGCCACCGCGGAAACAAAGGAAATCTATGACGGTAAATGCAAATCAACCTGAAGTTGATAGACACCAAGATGATGTTCAACATCAAGAACCTAGCATAAATGTGCACACAAATTCTAATGCTGGGACATCGAAACAACCAGACTCCGTTGTTATGGGAAATCACACGGTGCCTGAAGAAACTAATGAAATTTCCATAAACTATATCGATTCGGGAGAATCATATAATAGAAAGACTACAATTGTCGACACATATTTCTCCTCTAAAATTGCTAAAACCCTTCAACTGGATCCAGAGCCAAAATCTATGAAAGAGTGCTTGAAGCGCTCGGATTGGCCTAAATGGAAGGAGGCAATTGAGGCAGAAGCTACGCTCGCTTAATAAAAGAGAGGTATTCTCTAAAGTAATACCTACTCCTCAAAAGTCTTCCCTGTGGGAGCTAAATGGGTTTTCGTTCGAAAAGGAACGAAAATAATGAGGTGGTGAGATATAAAGCGAGACTAGTAGCACAAGGGTTTACGCAGAGACCCGGTATCGACTACGACGATACATATTCTCCTGTAATGAGTGGAATTACGTTTCGATACTTAATATCATTGGCAGTACAAATGAATTTATCAATGCAGTTAATGGATGTAGTGACCGCATATCTATATGGGTTGCTCGATGCGGATATTTACATGAAAGTCCCTGATGGACTTAAAATCCCTAATCCAAATATAAATCGCAACATGTATTGTGTAAAATTACAAAAGTCACTCTATGGCTTAAAGCAGTCGGGTAAAATGTGGTATAACCGGCTTAGTGAGTTCCTTCTTCGAAAGGATACTCAAATAATGATGATTGCCCATGCGTTTTCATTAAGAAATCCTCAAAAGGATTTTGCATCATCTCGCTTTATGTTGATGACCTCAACATCATTGGTAACGCGGCAGATATATCCGTAGCACGCAATCATTTAATGACGGAGTTTGAGATGAAGGATTTGGGAAAAACCAAATTCCGCTTAGGTTTACAACTTGAGCATCTTCCCTCAGGAATACTCGTTTATCAGCCCGCATATATTCAGAAAGTTTTGGAAAAATTCAATATGGATAAATCATATCCATCCAAAACACCCATGGTCGTTAGATCCCTTGATATGGAAAAGGATCTTTTCAGACCTAGGGATGATAACGAAGAAGTATTGGGACCTGAGTTTCCATACCTTAGTGCGATAGGAGCACTAATGTACCTTGCTAATTGTACTAGGCCAGATATTGCCTTCGCAGTAAATTTATTGGCTAGACATAGTGCAGCTCCAACAAAACGCCATTGGGCTGGAGTGAAGAATATCTTCAGATATTTACAAGGTACCAAAGATCTTGGTTTATTCTATAAGAAGAATCAAGACATGACTTTGACTGCCTATACTGATGTCGGCTATCTTTCCGATCCCCATAATGCTAGATCACAAACTGGATTTGTATTTTTATTCGGTGGAACTGCTATCTCATGGAAGTCAACTAAACGGACTTTAGTAGCAACTTCCACTAACCACTCGAAATAATTGCGTTATATGAAGCTTCACGTGAGTGTGTATGGCTTCGCAGAGTGATTAATCACATCCAGACATCATGCGGCATAGGTTCATTAGAATCACCAACTATTATCTATGAAGATAATGCTGCATGTGTTGCTCAAATGCATATGGGATATATTAAAAGTAATATCACAAAACATATTGCTCCAAAATTGTTTTTTCCTCATGAATTACAGAAAAATGGAGAAATTGATATTTTGCAAATAAAATCATGCGACAATCTTGCAGATTTGTTCACTAAGTCTTTACCAGCAGCTGCATTTCAAAAATGCATTCATGGCATTGGTATGAGACGACTTAGAAATTTGCAAAGTTCAGGGGGAGAAATTTCCCAGGACTGAACTTAGTATTTATCATCCGATAATAATATATTGTATTCCTTTCTTATGAGTTCTCCAACGGATTTCTCATATAGGTTTTAATGATACAATTGTTATACCAACGGTATATCGGATTCCTATATTATCCTTATATTTTTTTCCACAGGATTTTGGAGGACATGTATTGTACAAGATCGAGTTTCAAGATCAAGATCAATCAAGATCAAGTTTTCAAGAGACACTATGGATAATTTCGGACATAGAAGATTGCAAAGACATCGTTTGTCCAAGGGGGAGTGTTAGGAATAAACTAGCGTTATAAACTAGGATTTCTATTAGGAAAACTACCTAGCAGTTAATATCTAGCGTTGTCCAAACGCTGTGTATTTAGAACCGTCGCTACACCCTTTCGAAGGGATGTCAATCATGTAACCGAACCGACAATGTATGACGCCTGTTCACAGCCTATATATAGGTGAACAGTACATCAATAAAAAGCACTCATTTCACTGCAATCTCTTGTTTCTCTTCAAATTTGTAAGAGTGCCAAAAGTGTAAGTTACATCAAATTGCACTTTAAGCCTCCTTCATTCCGAAAATCCTACTCTACATATATGTGGGCGTCCCTGGCTTATCTTTGGGCGTTCATTTATGCTTTGAGATCTGTGCAGCTTGTTGTGTACTTTGCAAAGGCCACCTCTAGTATATTTTTATGAAAACAACTTCAGTCTATCGACTATTTATTGTCAGATCCCTCAGGATGCTACTCGTTCCATAATCCCGTATTCATTAGATCAATTAGTATATAAATTTGTTCGTTAGCCATTTTCCATAAAATTGCGTTACCTGGACCTGGACCTGGACCAAAAGAAATCCAGTATGTTTGGACAATGTTCTCCATTACATTAGTTAGACCTGCTTTTCGACACCTCGTTTCGTTTCAGGTGGCGAATCTTCCACTGGGCTTTTTCTTATCAACGTACTAGAAACAAATTATGTTCGTGATGACTCGTTTTTAACAAACAGAAAGCAAAAAAAGATTTGGAAAAAGAGGACAAATCTTTCATGACTCCCTTTTACAGTCTGGTCATCCAGAAAAGCAAAGACATGAATTCGGATCTGGGCTCTAGTATGGAAATTTCTTCCATACATGATTTCACTTTGCATAGAAGAATCTTTCATACACGCACAAACAGAAAGATGGATTAGGTAAACATACTGTTTAGATCAAATAAAACCACACGTCATGAAGAAGAATGTGATCAGATTCATGGTCAAAGGGGATTCAGATCCCTGGTCCATGGAGATGGGAATAGACTACGATCCCAGTGGGATGTCATTTTGTACTATGTCAAATGGGACAAAAGTGGGATCCCACTTGACACCCTTAGTCTCTCTCACTAATAGTGAGAGAGACAGAGAGAGAGAGAGCAGGTCGGGCGGAGCTGGTGGTGGCACGAAGAAGAATGGGAGCAGCTAGATCCAGATCGGGGAAAAGTAGGAACAAACTCCATCAACAGGAAATCTAAAAAAAAAAAGCCTGATCGGGAACGATGAGCCCGCTGCCTCCCTTCCCGTCGACCGCTGCTTCTCTTCGCGTGGCCGGCAGCCTCGCTCCTTTAGCGGCGGCGGCTGATCCAGGCCAGGAGAGGAGGTGGTGGAGGTGGGGCGGCTCGAGGGAGAATGAGTGAGGGAGGAGATAACTAGAGAGAATCAGGGCCGGGATGGGCAGGAGAAGTGTTCGTGTCCACCTTCGCTGCTATAGGGGCAAGAAGTTGACAATGTCAAGGTTGTTCGTGTAAAATGGTGGACACGAATCTTGGAGCAGTTTTAACCGTTGGATAAGCCAGAGACACCCACACCATTGTAGAATCGCTGCGTTGCCTTCATTCATGATTCCTCGATCGATTCCGCGTAGCTGCATCCCGTGGTCAACCCAATCCCAACCCAATTCACCCAGGCCCCAAATTTCCGTCGACTCTGTAGCCGTTTTTGCCGGTGTTCGCCGCCCCTTAAAAACCCACGCAATCTCCCGTGTTCGTCGCCAGATCAACTCGCCGTCGTCGCCCTTATTACCTTGGTGAATGGTGACCGCATGGCGCCGCCTTCGGCATCGTGGTCGAAGGTCTCTTCTTCCCCTACGCACGGGGCCGCCCCGATCAATCGTATCCGCTGATTGCCGGCGCTGAGGAGCCTGTCGCTTCTTTGTTGGCAGCGTCGTGCAGCCGCCTCCAACATCCTGCTCGAAGTCCTCCCCGATCCGTTTGGCTGTGAGCTACTTAGTCGCGTTCTTTACTAGCAGTAGAGGGAAAAAAATTGATGTTCCTAGTACTTCTAGTTAATTGCTGTTAGCAATTTCTAGTTATTATTGTCTGAAATTGATCGTGTAGTTCTCTGATGGTTGTCATCTAGAGATTTGCTGAAATTTGACCTTGCATAATCGTTAGTGATACCAACAGTATAATTGTAACATGCTACGTACTGAACGGTGGTCACTGAATAATATGTATTGCCTGCTACCTTTTGCAAGTACTAGTTCCAAGTTCTGAATCTTTATATCTACATGCTGAAAAACGCAAACTGATGTTAGAAAAAATATGAGTTTTCTGATTCTATTTGGAGCCAATAGGAACAGTAGATGTTTCATGTTGTTTTAATTTATGAGTTCAGTTACAATTTGGGCAGATATGACATGACATACAGATGTACCTAAGCATGGTGGTTTGATAATGGCCAGTTTGGATGATGGATGGTGCCGACAATGAAATGGAGGCAGAGAGAAGAATATTTCATGATGGTTAGTCAGATATTTGATATCGAAGAACAAGGTTACAAACACTACAACAGATATACGAAAGAAAGAAAAAGGGTTCAGCATGAGATTCGATGTATGTCGCTGGAACCAAAGAACTGATGCTAGTTCGATCTGGTGCTTCCTTTTCATGTACAAGTACCTCTGACAAAATTGACAAAATTGAATTAGATACTAGAGTATACACAAGCAACCCTGGAGTGAATGAATCGAGCGGAGCCCAAGATATTGCTGCCTAGCGGAAAAGTTGGTGTTTTAGGATCTGATCATCGCCTTCATGATCAGATCTGATCATCACGGAGAAAACAATGCAAGCAACATATTCAACGCTGGAAACGTGAAGCTGGAAGTCTGCTTAGCTTTGGCTGTCCAACATCCAAAAGCCGCCACAAATTAGACATGTATCAAACCATGTTTCTCTAGGTATGTGTGCTGCCAACAAGAGAGAAGAACACTGGCGATGCTGAATTTACATCTAGACTGAAATACCGGATTACACCTTAGATAATCCATAGACGATGGTTACTCTACATGGTGGGATCATTGCTCTAGCTCCATACAACATAAGCATAACATAAGCATGAACCAGAAAAGTGTACAGTATTTCCTAGATTTGCATTTCTCGTCTTCGAGTCTGTTGTCATGTGCTCTGTTATGAGCTATGTGCTACTCCTAATCAGACATTTGTGAATATACAAAGTCAAGTTTGTTCTCCATTTGTAAAATTTGTTGTTCCTTCTCGTTCATAAGGTACACCGATAAATCCAATCCATCATGCAGGGTTCTGCGAAGCTGCAGTGCGGTAGTTAAGGGTATGTTCAGCATAGTTGTTGAGAAGGTCCTCCCGCTTGACAAACTACAGACCTGTGATTAGTCGCATCAGACCAGATAAAAGTGAATGCAATGCAATTCAAGAAGATATTGCAATGAAATTCAAGAAGATATTGCGCAATATTTTATTGACTACACAAGATTGTAACCTCTGGCACATTGCATTGCATGTTGGAAAGCACAGACGTTTGCATTGCCAGTTCTTTGCAAGCACACTAAAGCTCTGGCAGGTCACAAGGTGATGCAGGATGACTGAAACTCGGGATGGATCCCGTCTTTGACATATTCAAGAAAATCCTTTGAGCATAAAGTCAACCATATTAGATTGCATAAGCAATTGCAAACAAATTTTAACTATTTATGGACGCACGAAATGCATAAAGTAATTGCATGGGTGAATAGCAGAAGAGATTCTGCAAATTTGATCGAGATAGAGGATATCACTCTAAGCAAAAAGGATTTACAATGACTAGTAAGAGCTGATCTTCTAGATAGTCCGGAAGATATGTGTATTGCATGGTAGTTTTTTGAGTAATATTTCAAAAAGGTTAACCATTTTGACCACTTATGAATGGCACAATTCTTCTTTACTACATGATGCAAATATAAACAGTTAGAATGGTCGTTTCCATTGATCTGAGGGTAGTTCAAAACTTCAGAACTCAAGATTGTACCCATGACAAAATAATTGGGACCGCAGATTAATTCTAACGATTATGCATGGTCAAAAGTGCCAACTATTGTGAAACAGAGTAAGTATATACAGATATGTCACATCATTTACTATATGATTCAATGATCAAACTCCGACAGTCAATGCATCATTACAGGTGGATATCATAATTAAGAAATCTGAAATGAACACAGTGAATTTTGAAGCAGAACTCATAAGGTTTGGAAATAGTCTTAACATGGTCAGTTTTGTTTCATGACCATTAAAACTGAAGTTTTTTCGAACCAAATAGTCACATAAAGAGAACTTACAGCATCACTTTGGTCTGGATCATTTCTGAAAACATAGTAGAGAGGTGCCAAAACTTCATTCATTCCTTGCACATATCATTTACCCGGATTTAACTTTGCAAAGATGGTAGTATACGCTTCAGTGACTCCCACAAAAAAAAAATCACATTTAGACTAAACACAAGTACCAGAAACAAGCAAGAACTGGCATCATCTGAACAAAACAAATGCCTACCTGATTAGCCAAGGCATCAGAAGAACCCGCATTGAAAAACTGCATCTCAGTACGTTAATATCTCTATCAATCTGCTCTACGGTTTCAGATTTCTGAATATTGGTTCAGTAAGTAAAACACTAAAATATTCATCATAGCAGTTAACTAACCAGTGGATTGCAAAGGGAAGCCTCTCACAAGAAGTTGCAAGTTACCTTGAAGTGTTGGTTCCAAACATTAGTTTTCGCAAGGCTGAGAGGGTGTTTTCGTCCTGGATAATTTCGGCCCATGGTCAAATTTCAGCTAATCTTATCAGAGAACTACACGGATCAGTTTGAGACCATGATAACTAGAACTACCAGGATCATGAATTAAAATCTGGGCAACGAAACTATACAGTATGACCATTACTCATGTATACTTTTACTTCAGACTGCTAGTAACGAGCGCAAGTACTAACCAGCTCACAGCCTAACGGATCTCGTGAAGAACGGCCTTCGACCAGGGCGCCGGAGGTGGCTGCGCGAGACTGCCAACAAATAAGCAGGCGGCGCCGCAGCGATGGCAATCAGCGGAGACGATCGGTCGGGGCGGCCGCGCGCGTAGAAGAAGAAGGGACCTTCGACCACGACGCCGGAGGCGGCGGCGGCGCAGGCGGTCAACAAGGGAAGAAGCAGCAGCGATACGATGGTCGCCCCTGCCTTTGCGCCACATCGCCGTCACAGGGAGACGAAGGTTGTACGTCACGGCCGTGCCACATCGCCGCCGCAGGGAGCCGACGCAGCCAGGCTGCTAGGGCTCATCCAGTAAATGAGGCGATTTGAGACGAACTGGACACCTAATGCAAAACACCCTCCAATAAAGAAAAATCACGTCAATACCCCTACCCGGGGGCAGCTAATATGAAAACATATCTTTTAACCATCTGGTGGAGAGGTACTCCACGAGTTTGAGAGAAAAAATGAGGCGGTACTCAGTGATCTGGAAGTGGAGTACCAACGCGCCTCAATCACTCGATGGGCTAAAATGGATGGCTCCTATTAACTTAGGAGTACTGTAAAAGTCCTCTCTCAGCAAGTTCTCAACAAGCAGTACTAGTACTTAAAATTGCATGGAGATTTAGTGGGTTACATCTCAACTGGATCGCTCATCACAAACGACCGTAACCGAAGATGCATCTACCTAGAGCTATGAAGGGGAACAATCCATCAAAACTACCTATAGCTTTTGCTCGGTGTAAGGTTGGGCACACGCCTAGGCGTTGTTTCGGCCGCCCGCCGCCACCTCTGTGTCGTATGCCACCGCATCCACCGCAGCGTCAACATCGTCATCCGCAGCCGCGGGGTCCCCATCACCCATCTCTAGTTGATGTACTCGGTTATTCTTATTTTTTATTATATTATTATCTATTATCTCCAACAACTATTAGTTAGCTATAAAAGACTTAGCTCGTTTGTACGGGAAAGTCCGTATTACAAATCTTGTACCAATAAATGCTAACCAAATTAATCGAGGATGGCAAGTTTAGCTATATCGTTAGTCTCTTCCAGCTGAAAAGCTCCCTTGGTTATAGTGAAAGCAAAGATAACTAAATTTATATTTCTAATATTACACACTTTTTTTTTTGAAAAAACTAAGTTGAAAAGTTAAATATATCGGAGGCATTGATGAGCCTAGCAAGTGTTGCGTGTACAAGAAATTTAGAGAATTCATAATTTATGATAGTTGGTTATTAGTACGTTTCAATATCCGGTATAATACAATGCATGCATTGTCAAAATTATTATTGAACAGACTTAAACTTGAAGGCATATCTGATAACAAAAAAATTGGTAAACAGTCAGGCAAAGGGTCTATTTTATACTCTAAAAGTTTCTAAAAAAATCTAACATAATGGTACACTAGAAATCTTACTATTAAGATATTTGTTAGAAAATACTCAAATAGATATATCTACCAAACTATTAAATATATTTAAACATTAATGCAGATTAAAAATATAAGGATGCGTACAATTATGTCAATGTTTGTATAGTAGAAAAAATATAATTTTGTTGAAAAATATAATTGTTTAGCACAAGGATGATTTTGTAGAAATCTAATATATAATTATTATACATTGCAACAAAAAGAATTATACAATTAATATTAATTAGTAACATTTCATATTTGATTAACTAAGCTGAATGTGTAATGGGGAAGGTGTATAACAAATAAATTTATACATGACTATAAAAGTTTAGTGTAGATTATATTTATTTAACTCGCCCCGGGTCCAAAATTTGGACCGGCGCTGGCCGTATCTATCGCCCTCCTCGAGGAAGCCACGTTTGAGAGGCACGCTAACATGGAAGTTACTACTGATGTAGAGCTCACCGTCAGGGTTCTCGGCAATGTCACACCCAACTTCTCAGGCCGTGTGGCCTTCTGAAGCCCCTCCACCATGACGCGGCCTACGGTTGAGATCCGGCCAGAGCGGCGTAGAGGTGCAAGAGCCGACGGCGACGGCGTCTTGGTCGTCTTCCTCTTGCGCCATTACTCTCTCGTTTTTTTCCCTTCCAAAGCAATCCTGGGTGTGATGTGTGTGGTGGTAGAACCGGAGAAGAAGATGAGGTTTAAAGCTGCTCGCCTGCTCTGGTGGTGGTGGTGGCATGGCGTCCCTAATGGCTGTATGAATTGATTTCACTCCCAAAGATTTTTGAATCACTATATGTGGGAGGGCGTAATTCATAAACATAATTTATATAATAAAAGAAAATGTGCATGTATAATATTTAATATTAAATTGCAATGCCACCTGCACGTCGTACCTAGCGCGAGAAAAACCCGGTATGTTTGCCGTGATTGAAAATAAAAACCGTAACCATCACCGCACGCACGCCAACGCTGGGCTGACTGGAAAAAAAAAGAGGCACGCATAGGGAGGCTAGACCCATCCGAGCGGCCTAGTTCTTCGGCGAAGTCCAACTAAATTTGGCCCGCTAATCGGTTGCAAATTAAATGTTCACATATTATTAGTCAAGGGTGCAGGCTTCTTTTGGATCGGTAATCCTACGCCTAGCTCCTGCAAGTTTCCATTGTTTTGCTTCTTCATCTACTCTCGACTGACGCCTCATATTGCTTTTGAGTGTTTCCAAAAACCCAGCATTTTGTTGCTTCCGTAAGCTCCAACAAAGGAGCATGACTATCGAGACAAAACCTTTGCGTTTCGCTTTCTCCATATTTCTTCTCTCAAAGAGCTACTAGGGAGAACACTGATCAGTATTGAAGGACATTGCGCCTCGATGTTCAGAACTTCAAACACATTGTACCACAATTGTCTCGCATACACACATTGAATCAGAATATATTCAGTATTGTCCTCATCTTGTAGATAGAGGAAACATTCCGAAGATTGATCCTGGGGGCCCTTGTGTGCTCTTCGGTCAGAGGTCCACAGTCTTGTAAGGCGCCAAGTTAGGTGAAGATTTTGCAATTGAGATGATGGGCTCCCAGCTCTCCCAGATTCAGAACAGAGCATGTTGTAAACCACCTTAGCTGAATATATTCCGGTTGCAGATCCCCTCCAAATGAACTCATCCTTAACTCCAGCAGTCAATAGTCTGGCACAGATGACAGTGTCAATTAAAATCTTTCAACCACCCCTTTTTATCAGCCCTTTTTGCCAGCCAGGCATGTTGTTTAAAGCAGAGTCCGAAATTGGGGTCCAATGGACATTGGACAATTGCAGATTTGTAGTCCAAGATACATACAAGGGAAAGTAGTAATCTAGCAGTTTAAAACTGAAGTTGCCATCTCCATATCCTCCTCTTCTCCGCTGATTACCACAACACTAGATTTCTTATAATTTATACACACAAACCACAAGCTTCACCAAAGAATTTTGGTGCCTCATGGACAAGGTTGAGCTCCGCGAGCGCTAGTTTGATAAATAATGCTACATCATAGCAAAGATGGAGATTCTCTGTAAATTTGTACATCCCACCATTGGACTCAATGCTCCCACTTCTTGGGCTTTGATAACCACACTAGTCTGGCTATCCATTGTAGAAATGAACAGGATGGTGGATGTATAGGTCTAGGATCCCTTTGTCTCAAGCCTCTGACATGCTTGATCCTCTGAACACAGCTTCCATTCACAAAACCTTTGTGCTGGCAGTAGATAGAATAATGGCAATAGGAGAGGGAAAAGATCACTTAATACTTTTGTTTTTAGCGCCTCAAATAGGAACGGTCAAGAGAGTGAGTCAAAAGATTCAGATATATAAAGCTTTAGGAGAACTCCCTTCGCTCTTCTCTATGAATTTTTCTCTAGGATAAAATTATGACGGAAATTCCTCCCTTCAACAAAAGTACACTGAGTTGCTCCAATGAGTTCATTCATGCAGGGCCTCAAACTCATAGCAAGAAGTTTCGAGAATATTTTGGGGAAACTATGGACAAGGCTAATTAATGGGCATATAATGTCCAACTTCAGAGGCATCTGGCCTTTTAGGAATCAGAGTAATCAGTGCTTGGTTTAGTTTCACAAAACCCCTACAATCTGGAGTAGCTAGATTGTGAATAGCTTCCATGATATCACCTTCAAATAACTGGCCATGCTTTCGTATAGAATAGGTCAATGAACCCATCTGGGCCAGGTGCTCTGTCACTCGGCATTTCTTTGATAGCATCCCAGACTTCATCTTCAGAGAACAAACCCTCAGTACTCTCTAGGTTAACACTTAACAGCCTCAATGCCCAGAAAATCCAAGTTTAGTGTGTGATCTCTTGGCTGCACTGTACCTAGTTGATCATTAAAATCTTGAGTGAAGATTTTCTCCTTTCTTTGTTGATTAGTTACTAACTCATTTCCCCACTTCACATCTAGTATGATTTTTTTTGCTCTACGGCCATTTGCAACCAGATGAAACAACTTTGTACTAGCATCTCTCTCTTGCAACCACCTCAACATCGATCTCTGTCTGGCAATTGTATGCTCTAGGGAAGCCAGCTAGCCAAAGATATGTAATTTCAGGATCTTCTCAGCCATAACTATCCTTGTGATAGAAGCCTGAAATCGTGTGCAGCTTCTAGCATGAAAATAATGATATTTGCCACAGCTAGCTGCAATTTAATATTTCCTGTCCTTCAAGTATTTAGTTGTGTTTCTGTAGAGGGCATCTAATCTCTTGATCCAAAATCTGAGGATCACATTGCCAGGACTCTTTGATTGCTTCAATCAAAACCCTCCAGATTCGTCCATAAAACATTGAACTTGAATCTCTTATGTGCCTGCATGTCTAGGTAAGAGACAGATGCAGGGGACAGTTATCTGAAATGTTGGAGGATAAAGCTTGAAGCAGACAATCTGAATGTTCCAATTCCCAGTCCACTGATACAAAAGCACGGTCAATTCTAGTAGGAGTAGATACATCGCGTTCATTGCTCCATGCATATACTCTATCATCAAGATACACAGCTCTTTTAACTCGCGTGAATCCACGAAGTGCCTAAATCCCCCCATCATCCTTTTGTCCAGGATTGCATTATTCTTATCAGCTTCCGCCAGGATCAGGTTGAGATCACCTATCATCATCCAAAGGTCCATTGCAGAGCAGCCTGAATTCTGCGCTAGCTCCTGCAAAAAAAAAAAAAAAAAACTCCTCGTAGTTAGCTAGCTTCTGTCGACGACACGCTGAATCCTGTTATCGTTGACATCTGCGTTTTGTTTCAGTCAGACTGTCACAGTTAGTTAAACCATTTTTACGTGGCCAGAGCTTTGAGTTTGTTTTCTATGATGGCGCGTCCCCACTTCGCCTGAAAACTGATGGTCGTCTCATATCGATGAAGCAGGAGTTGGTTTGGATTGTACTGACAGCTAGTTTTGATCCAGCTGCACTTCTGCAAGTCCACACGAGGCAGGAATAGCAAAACAAAACGTTGCTTCGGGTGTGTTGTTACTGAGCTGGAAGGAACCAAATCTAAAAGGGAATCGAAAATTCGTTTTATACAAAAAAGAAGGAAAAAATTGGGGCATTCCGAGAATTGAACTCGGGACCTCTCGCACCCTAAGCGAGAATCATACCACTAGACCAAATGCCCTTGTGTGTTTAACAAAATTGTACCATATTTGATTACCATATGTAAACAGTGCATTCTGCATAAATACCCCATACAAGAATTGGTCCTTCGATGAAAGAATCAGATTTTGTAGTCATGTTTTTGTCCTAGCAGTTTGTGTATGTATTTCCTTACTTGGTGAAGGGCTTTCTCACACTTATTTTTGTCACAACCGCCACAGATCAAGACAGTGTTGTGTGTCGTACATTGGAGCCCACATCCCGTTGTATGATATAGGCACTGGTGGTGCCGGCGGTCGCAAAGGCGATGACGCACACACAATCGTCCACTAGGGATGCGCGCGTAGTCATGGCGACGGTGGCCTCCGTGTGTCATTGCGGCAGGGGGACGACCCACGACGACCGCAATAAGGAGATCAAGTGGCACATCAGTGGCACTCGCTGGCAGCGCAAATATATTTTTTGTTCATTGAGTGGGCAGCTACCATCGCATGAGGATGCTTGAGGCGCCAGCGGTAGAGTATAGCGCTAATGAGCACAAAGGCACATTGACACTGTTTGTTTCCCGCTAGCTTCTAGCACTAACGCAAAGGATCTGGCGGTATGGTGAATGTTGTAGTGTGACTCGTACCAGTATAGAGTGGCAACGGCCTGTTTTGCGCCGAGACATGGGCGCCCCATAAGAGTCGTGGTAGTGGTCTTAAGGTGGGAAGAAGTCCCAAAGGTTTCCTAGTGTCATTTTGGCCTAGCGCGGAGTACTGACTGATGCAACTCGCGACCGATCCCATGATCAATATGCTGATTTGAACATTGTTCGTACCAAAGGTGAAAACCCTTGTCTTGGTCTTATAGGACTGACTCAACTGCGAAAACTATTTGTCATTTCCTTGTTGAATGTGTTATCTACTTCCTATTATGATGGTCTTCATTCACTGGTCTCGACATATATTTACAACCCGACTTGGTGATGATGGCGTGAAGGCGTTTATCTTCATGAAGATATTGTGGAATAAGTCGATTTAGTCGTAGTAGTTTCTTTCATATCTTGTAATGTTTTGGTCATGGTTATCTTGTTATGTACTCTATAAAATAATTAATAGTAACGGTTGTGGTCCGAGTTTTTTAAACTCCCTTTCTAAAGAAATGGTACTGCCATTCGATTCATATTCATTGTCGATAAAATGAATGTATCTATAACTAAAATGTGTCTCGATACATTCATATTAGCAACAAGTAATATAGATCTTAGGACCCCCAAAGTTCCATTATCAGTCCGAATTTCTTGCTATGTCACCCTGTCTGTACATATGGTAATGGAAAGAAACCTGCATTACAATCTTTGCAGCTCCTAGCATTCTCACAACTTTCTCATATAATACCCTAGGAAAACTGGTACCGCGTATGCCAACTCTCTCAAATCTGGCCACCGTGATCAAGGCATCAAGCTGTACGTAGCTAGCTAGATACTATATCGCAAGTGGATCAACGAGAGTTCTTCTAAATTTCTTCAAGTAGAAGTGGTCTGCATGTACGCAATGAGTTCTTTCGAATCAAGCACATATAGTTCATAAGATCATTTGCATTAGTCGTCTTGATTTGGTAGAAGAAACACATTTATTACTTGTGTGAAAACCTATCGATCAGTTAACATATACGGAGTATATGTATTCCTATATTTGGCAAAGGGCTTGACCCACATGTTTTTGTTGCCCTTGAGCATGATAAAGTTATCAAGACTAGATCCCCACAAGGTTCCACATATTAGCCTGAAATTTCTCGCTCTGTCAGTACATCTAGTCAAGGAAAGAAATGTGCATTACAATCTCTGTAGCCCCTTGCACATATACAATCTCTTTATCTCCTCGATTGAAAAATTGATTCCGCGTATGCCAAGTCGCCAGCTCTTTCAAATCTGGCGCCACGGTGATCAAGCTGTACATAACTAGCTAGATACTATATCGCTAGTGGATCAATCAGAGTTCAGCTGAATTTCTTCTAGCAGAAGTGGTTTGCATGTACGCAATGAGCAATGAGCAATGAGCATTGAGCAGGATATGTATTATTTGGAGTCAATCACATAGTTCATAATTTAACTAGCTGTTGCAATCATCTCCCTGTCAATTACAACTTGCACACAAACTAAGCGAATCAACAAATAAATCAATTTCATATATCTCGTGGGTGCACCACACCAGTATGTTATTACAATTAATGTACAGCAAGAACTGCAACCAAAACCAAGATTAACACCAAGCACATAAAATCAATACCGCAAGAACCTACACTATTTAATTTACAGCTTTGAGAACCACCCTAGATGAGACCGGGCTAATTTGATCATCGTGTGAGGGGAGCATGCGAGTTGTTCATGCAGAAACCCTAATGCATATTGAGTTTAGAAGATTTCTGAGTTCTGACTTCTGACCATATGTCGCCGCCACCGGTTGAGGGGTTGATCCGATCACTGATTCTGAGAGGACATCGGCCCGAAGATGTCGAGGAAGGCAGACGGCGAGCCGAGCGCCTGCCCGCCGGCGGGGCTCAAGAAATGGTCGCTGACTTGGTGCATCCAGGGGGAGATCATGGGCGCCTCGCCCTTGAGCGCGCCGCCGCGGAGCGGGCTGAGGTCGGTGAACAGGAACCCCGTCGTGGGCGACGGCGATGGCCCCGCCCACGACGGCGGCACGGCCTGCTGCTGCAGCCTCGTGGCCGTCACCGACACGGACACCGCAGGGCCGGGGCGGTTCAAGGCGCGCGCCTTGACGCGCACCGGCTGCGCGGACCTCCCGCCGGCTCTCTCCGTGCCCCTTGGGGACGACGACGTCGACGCCCTCTCCTGCCCGTCGTCCCCGGCGCCCTCCGGGCCGGTGAGCCGCTGCACGAGCGACATGAACTCGTGGGCCTCGACGTGGATCACCTTCGGGGACACCATGTAGATGATGACCGGCTTCCGATTCTGCTGCTGCGACGGCGAGGGCGACGACGACTTGCCGATCTTCCGCGACGCGCCGTGCACGCCGAGGCCCCTATGCCGGGCATCCCCTTCGTAGCTCGTTGCGGCCATGGACGGAAGGGGAGGATACCTACGGGCCGGCGACGGCGACGACGATGGATACAGCTACCTTGCGCGGTAATGGAATGGAATGGATATGTGCGACTTGACTTGAGGGCGAACACGAAAGGTACGAAGGGGACAGCAAGAGGTTTAAACCGATCTATCATCTGTGCTGTGGGGGCAGAATGGGTTATATAGCCATGACGCCGTCGTGGCCTCTTGGAGTTTTTATGGCTAAATCGAATGAGACAAGAGTTTTGAGGCGCGGCACGTGCTCATGTTTCATCCGGTGTGGTCGCGTCTTCGTAGCCCCAGTTGTGCTGCATTGTAGACACGCCACCATCCTTTTTTACCAGCTAGAAGAAACCCATTTGATGTGTAATACGTGGTGATGTTTATTTACAACAAAATATGATGTTTGGTAGAAACAACACGTGTTGAATATATATGAGAAAGTTTTAGTTAAAAGATCACCATAAGTTACGCACGCACATGGACAAGACTTGGAAAACCCTAGCCGTTAGCTCACTTGCCTCCGCCTCCAACCTATCTCTTCCATCTGTTGATTGCGGCAGGGGACATGGGAGGCTACCATCAACTCGGGGGCATAGCATGCATGTGTGGTTAGAGTTTGTTTCCAGGTTATGTTTTGGTCTTCGGTTGTTGGTGGCGGGCAACGACGTCACCGTCAACATGCAGTAAGTCCCCCGTACGCTCATTTTGGTGGTGTATCTTGGTGTTGCTAGGAGGCATGCGGAGGTTGGTTTGTTCTCCCTTGTGTGCAAGACGACAAAATTTGGTGTCAAGTGATCGATTCGAGAGTCCAGGTTTGTGCATGAAGACTTCCCGTTTGTCATCAACAAAGTCAAGCTGGATCTGGCAGGGCAACAACGATAGTGGACCGTCAACGCTCTCATTCTTGCGGTGGTAGTGGTCGCTTGGTAGACGATTGACCTTCACATCGGCTTTGAGGCAATGCTGGAGTTGTGGCCGGTGGGAGTACCCATGTTGTAGCGTGCAAAACAACGATGTCGTGTGAGAAGTCACACGAGTGAACTCCCAAGAAACCTTTATGTATAGGTTTTCAAGAGATTCGGATCCGGTATGGAGGCATGCTCTCCCAGTTAGTTGTGCACGTTAAGATGAATGCGGAAGACCTAGAGGGGGAGCAAAGCTTTAGGTTTTGTGTGGTGATATTTTTTGTACGGAGGAGCGGCCTCTTATATATAGACCTATAACGAGCCACGATGGAAGACAATAATCGCCCTACCCGTCCCGATATGACTACTGATGGAGGGTAACCATGTGCATCGATCCTCTTATATATGAAGCTCCTAGTGGAAGGTAGAGAGACAAACATTGTATGTTGGTCTAACTCACTCGATCTCCACTAGCAGTGCAAGAATACACTTGGTTCCATCACTTGCGATGCAATTGTTGTGTTCATATCACGGGCTTATAATCCAAAATTTTGAACAACGTTGTCCACTTTTCTAGGTTGGAACTTCGCTCTTCAAATTGTACTCCATGCCTGGCTTTGGTGTATATATGACAGTTTAGTTTCTCGGCATTTCCCTAGGAGAAACCCACTTGAAGTGCAACATGATATAATTTTATACTCCCTCCATCCTGAAATAAGTGTTTTAATTAAACTTTTTTAAAACTTTTTGTAGATACAAATGTATGTACAACTGAAAATCATCTGATCTAGATAAAACCGAGATAATTGTCTCTGTCTTAGGCGCTAAGGAGGAAGATCGATCCGCAAACTGGTTTCTTTTGTTGGAGGCTCGTACATTGATTTCCTAGGGTGAGTAATAAGGTGGCGCATGATCTAGCACAATTAGGTAAGCGTGAGTGTGGTGTAATGCATGAGGCAGTTCCTCCCTATGTGTTGGACTCCTTTTTGCGTGATTGTAAAACGTTATTACCTAATCAATAAAGCTCACCCAGTTCAAAAAAAAAAAGGATGGAGGCCGTACTAGTTCCATAATAGTGTTTGGTTTGCACGTCTGGCAGCCACAACAGATCCTGCCTCCATCTGACGCAACACCTCGTTTGACAATGCGTATCTGCCCCCTAAACCAGGGCCCACACGCGGTCCGCAGGCAAGATTTAGCCGACCAATGGAAAACCATGGCCTTTGGCCCCCAAAAAAATATAAAAACGAGCGGCGACCGGGCAAGGGCTGAGAGCCCCGCGGCAACCAACCCCTCGGAAAAAATAATTAAGAAACACAAGCTGCATGACGACCATCTTCCTCATCATAGTATACATTTGGTGTCCACGTCGGCAATGAGCAAGGACGGCGACGTGGAGCACTCCACCTCGCGCCATTGGTTCCCCCAGACCGCCAAAGTCAGCTCGCGCAACCATGGACGCGACTAAGGAAGGCCTCGTTCGATGGATCCAGCGCGCAGCTGTGGTCATCTTTCCTGGTGGCCAATTACAAGTTGAAACATATATGCACATAAAGTTTTCTTTCCTTCCATTTTTTTCAGCGGCAGGCGGCCGGCCGGCGATCGCCGGAGCGTTACTCTTCCTGCGTACGTTTCGCCGGCGGAGCTAGGGCAGGTACGGCGGCCGTACAGGTCAAGCACGCGAGGGTGGGAGGAGACTGCGTGAAGAGGCGATCGATGACGGCTTGACCGGAGGAGTTTTCGAGGGCGCGCGAGACGATCGCGATGACCAAATGCTTGAACACGTTCTTGGTTCTTCTTCGCTTGACGCGTAATTTGTAACATAGCTCGATCGGGTAGATAGACTATGCGACACTGGGACGGCCTCGTGCGCTCGATCCTGCAAGACTTCGGCAGGAACTAGGGACGGATTTGTGGACAAAAGTGTTTTTCTATTGAACACGAAGCAGTACATATAAACATTCTTTTTAGCAGAGCAGTATAAACATATGATTATGCACGGGCCACGAACCTTCGAAAGGAGCCGCAGGTTAAAAACGTGGCATATATTCACCCGGCCCAATCCGTCATCGATCATTGACGGCTATGGGTTGTTCCCAACTCATCCAAACTTAAACACAACCACGGCTCACATTGTCTGCCACATTTTAATTAGTTGTGTCCGGCAATGATATTGTTGAAGGTATTATTTTGTGAGTGTGGATTTCTCCTGAAACGATGACAGCGCTTGTGTACTGTTTCCTTCTAGGAGAAATGGTGTCTTGGTGATGTTTGGCTAGCTGCTACAAGGAACACATCACTGTAGCGAAACTTTTGCTTTCTTTAAAAAAATTGGTTGTGTACATCCGTATTGCTATTAGAGCACTGAGTTGTTGCAGAGGCTGGATATAATTGATACATTCGTGATATTAATATATTCTGTTTATCGAAAAATACTAATTAAAAGCCTGATGGTATTCTAATTAATGAATAATCAATATACATTAGCCTTGAAGGAAGCAGTACAACCCAATTCCATATGTACGGATCCGTACACATAGGTCCCATATAAGTGCGGAATTTGTGCATCGATGGTGGGTGCCGACACGCATGACTGCATCTTTGGTTTTTTTTCCAACGAAGATTTTGGTCTTATCCAGGAACATGAACGACGCCAATTGTGAACCGACGTTGAACATGTTGCCGGAGCGTATAGTACGAGGCTAGCCGGACTTGTTGCCGGACATATCTGTGTAGGGATGAAAATGAAGCGGACGCGGGCGGAACTGAGTGGTGCCACATTTATTTTCATATTCTTTTGTAGAAACAAAAAATAAGACATATTCTTCGGGAACAAAAAAAAGAACGGATACGAACCAAGTACGGTGCAGAAATGGAGCAATGCACATGTTCCTCGAAACCTTCAAAATCCTTGGGCCATGCAAAATAAATCAAGCATTCAGCTGAATCAACAAACATGTTCCCTAACACGAGGGAAAAGAGGAAGGCCGAACCATGGAAGAGACCTAACATGTATGAAGGGATTAGTTGACAAGGTCATGTAATGGGGTTTGTTTGACTAGGACATGCACATCAAATTTAAAACGGAAATTCCATTTTAGCCGGAAAAACGTTGTTCCGTTTCCGTTTTCATTTCCGCAAAAAAACTTTGCTTTGATTTCCGTATTGCAAAATTCTATTTCTGTTTCTATATTTATATTTTGTTTCCGTTTTTCCACGGAAAAGTCAGAAACTTCCCGCTCCATTTTCACCATCTAGCGAGATGGCCGTCCGATGAGATGGTGATCACGAGGTGAAGGCGGTCCGACGGTGACTCATATGTGGCATACAGATTAATGACCAGTTGCCCATTAATCTAGTACAGTACTACATCTTCTTGGCAAGGCCACTTTTGGGCAGTACCTTCGGAGCTGCTTCGATCTGTATGCATGCGACGTGCCGTCAGGTGCAGGCAGGACTATTTGCGTCGCGTCGCCAAAAGATTATCACTTTATCATGAGCAGCAGGTAGAAAGCGCCACGTCTTTCTCACGGCCGCCGCCATTGCATTTCGTTTCTACCCCACCATCTCATGAATAGGAGTAGAAAAATTACCGGCAGCAGCAACACGGCGTCCCTTTCTCCCGGTTTGACAATGCAGCAACTTGTGATCTGACCCTGATTCAGCTATCGCGGCGGAGTGGTAGAAGCTAGCGTGCAAGAAAGCGCCACGCCATGCGCACGAATGATCGACAGGGAGGGTCGCGATGGTGTTAGCACGTTGCAACTTGGATTAGCTGATTAATCAATCCGCCTGGCAGGGTTCCAGGAAGAAGATGCAGGAGACTTTTGGATGATCCAGGACCCCTGCCCCGGATGTTATACCCTTTCCAGATTCAGCTAAAGGCCAAGGGATCCGCTCGCTCACCAGGTTCCGTCCCAGCAAAGCAGAAAAAGAGACGGGCTTCATATAGCATCTGGCCACTTGGGGTCAATCGATCGGCCCCGGTGACTTTTGCAAACCTGGTGACGCCTGCGGTTACACTTGCTGCTACGTTCTGCACTCCACTTATTCTAAAATACAGTTGTTGGGAGTGGTGGAGCTCCTTTCAGCCCTCCCACCTCCCCGTTGTAAGTAGATCGATCACAAAATATGTCAGAACAAACATACAAACAAATAAGCGGACAAACTCTCCCTCGAAAACAAGAACAAAACAGAACTACCAGTCAAACCAAAATTCATCCAAGGAGCGTCAACTTAAATAGCTCGGTAAAATAACTTGACAAGAGCACCACATTTTGGACTTTCAGCGAGTTAAAAAAGAGTTTCGGTCTTTCAGGGAGTTAAGAAAGAGTTTCTGACTTTCAGCTATGAAACTCACTTGTAAAACAATGTCAACCTTCCCACAGTAGCAGCAATGGACAATTTTTTGTAACTGTAAATAGTTCCCGAGGAATACAGCAGGACAGAATAAACGGTTACACGTGAGACAACAGTAAAGGGAAGTCATTAGCCTCGACCTCACATTTGTTATAAGCTCGCATTTCAGATGGAGCGGACACATCTTTGGGTGATATGGGTAAACCAAATCATTGCAAAGGCAGATAATAATACATCTAGCTAGTACACGCGGAGCAATCAAATGCACATGATATAACACAACTCGTCCGAGTTGGTTCAGGTCAACCCCAAATCTTGGAGATAGAAATACAGCCAGGGATACAGACTGAAAATACATGCTAGTTTGAGCCTGCCAAACAACATTCAAAACTGCAAATACAGTTCTTTGTGAAATCCTGAAGGTCGCAAGCTAAAAAGAACAGACAAACAGCTACATCTTGCCTTCCATAAGAAATGCTTAAAGTTGACATGTGCACACTTTCTATAATAACCTGTTAAATATATCCCAGCATATCCAAAGTGTTCTGCCACGCGTGATGAACATTGATAGTCTTTCAGTTCCACAGAACAAAGGAAATTGAAGAACAATATTCTACTAGCACTGTTCAAAAAAAATCGGCTGATACAACGATTAATCGGCCAACTAATCGTTAGTTGATGGTCACCGATTAGCCGATAAACTCATTTATCGCCCGATTAACTTACTTATCGCCCGATTAATCGGCCGATTTTCCTATTAATCGCTAATAGTTAGCCGACCGAGTTAACACCGACAAGCGATTTCCTCAACATTGTCTACTAGGGTAAGTTACTAAAACAATTTTTAACATATCACACATTATCTCCAGCACACCCGCAGCCTCCAACGAGTTGACAAAGGCTCCAGAGAATACCTTATAAAATTATTATTTTACAACAATGATAGAGGAGCAAATATATAAGTAATCTACGAAGGACCTGGTGTTACACAGCCCAGCTTGATTTCACATTCTAAATGTCTTTATCATGATGATGCTTAATGTAGATGGAGGTCAACCAATATTACAGTATAAACCTCACCAGCCACCAGCCCCACCTTTCTTTTCTTTTTTTCATAATAAGAGCTCCTCTTCTCTTTTATCAGGGAACAGTCATTTTCAGTTCATAAGCAAAAGTACATAACCCATGCCATCCATAGCATTGGTTTGAATTGTGATGCAGGTGATGATATTTTGCAAAGATACACCTAGGTGAGCCTAAGTGTACTACTATTAGAGATACAAAGTTCTGAAGTTTCTTACTCTGAGCATTGAGTCAGAACCATCTGAATTCTGATATAACAAACACTAAATCTTGCAACTTCAGTTTTGTTTTCACATGAGCATGCTCAGTGTCATTACAATATCGAGAAATACTTACTAGTTACTACAATTCATGATTGAAATCAAAAGAAATGTTCTTGAGATATCAAATCGTGCAAACAAAGATGATGAAGATAATAATAATAATAATAATAAAATAATGCGGCTAATCTACATGCAAATCAATGATGGCAAAGGATATCACAATTCATAAGAACTGATACAGGTCAACCCCCAGATTCTTTGGAGAAAAAAATACTGCCAGACATAGAACTGAATATGGGGCTACAACACTGGCCTGAAAGGGCAGATCTCACTAGTAAGTCCATACTAGTGTGGTTCCGGCCCGCCAAACATTATTCAATTTGTAAATACAGTTTATTGCAAAGTCCTGATGGTCTCAAGCTGAAAAGAACAGACAAGCAACCACACCTTTCCTTAGAATGCTTAATGTTACCATGTGCGCACTTTACATAATTTGCTGAAGATATCCTGACATATCCAAAACGTCCTGCTGCCTGAGCAATGTGTTTGTTTTTTTGTTCTAGTTTACAAAAAAACAAAATAAATTTTACAAACATATTCCAGTAAGTTTTATAAAGAGTTTAAAACTTTTGATACATTATCTCCAGCACACCCTTAGCCTCCCTCGAGTTGACAAAGGCTTTACAAAAAAAAATACAACAATAATAGAGGAACAGAAATATAAGAAATCTCGGAAGGGCCTAGTGTTACACAACTCAGCTTGATTTCACATTCTAAATATCTATAGCATGATGACTCTTAATGTACATTGAGGTCAACCAATATGCAGTATAACCTCACCGGCCACACCTTACATGATTTTTGTTTAAGAGCCCCTCTGCTCTTTTCTCAGGGAACAATCGTTTTCAGCGCTTTTCAAAGTAAGATGATAGATGAAGATAAACAAAGTACACAATCCATGTCACCCATAGCACCGTTGTGAATTGTGATGCAGGGAAGGATGTTTGCCCTCGATGCTAATAGGGCTATAGGTAACCCTAAGTGTACTAGTTTTCTAGCTCAGGTTTCCTACTCTGTCCGCGCCACCTGAAATACCAAACCCGAAAACATGAACTGAACTTCATAGTCTGTGTGCTGAAAAAAATGGTAACTTGTGCACTCCAACTTCCAAGTCCTTAAACTTCCCTATAAAGCGTTGATAGTATAAAAGCCGATTCACAAAGCAAGTCTCAAGGCCCCGTGGCTGCAATTAGACAATAGGTTGATAATTAAGGTAGCTTGAACTTGGATCTTGTGTTAAGCTAACTAATAGTATCACGAGCAACAACCAACTATACAACAAATTTAAAGAGGCGTTGAGAAGATGCAGAGAAATTGTTCCAACTCTTCGATTAGCTGGTTTATTTAAGTAATCACTTAATGTACTCCCTCCATTCACTAATGTAAAACCTATTAGTTAAATGGTGGTCGGGAAAAACTCGTGCATAGCCTTGTTTGTATATCCAGTTTTCAGTCTAGCTAAAAACCCGTCAAAAAATTCTACTCCCTCCATTTTTGTATATTGGGCGCATCTCAAATCCCTCAATTTTTCAGAATTAAGGCATGTCTCATTAATGACAATTTTAATTGGGGCGTTTGGTGCATGCGGTGCCCTTTTCCTTTCTCCTTCCAATTCTGCATGCATGTGGGAACACTTCAGTTTTTGTTGAGGTGTGAATGTAGAAGGGTTTGCATGCAGCACAAAGATCCCTTGTTCACACCGTAGCTATTCCCATTCCATGAAGCAGATCGGTGGAAGCCAAATGGTGTATAAAAGTAGACCCTTTTGCTTTGCTATTCCATGAAGCACCGAGGTGGAAGCCAAATGGAGAAGGATGGAGAAGGAGAGATGGAAGACGTCCATGGAGAAGGAGAGGTGGATGGCGTCGATGTAGAAGGAGAGGTGGAGGGCGAGGTTGATGCCGTCCAAGTTGTGGAGGATGGCGATGTGGAGATCACGCAAGGCCAAGTAGAAGAGCTGGAGGATGAATTTCAGAGGGCTCATAAAAACATCGAAGATCTATTTCATAAAGTGGATCGTGCAACGAACGTCGAAGCTACAGATGCAAGGATTTCGCCTAGGTACGTCCAAACCGCTAACCTCGTGCAAGATGTGGTACACAGAACCTACTCCAACCCGACCTCAACTTGCGAGGTGTGCATTCATCCAGCTTTGTGCCTCAAGTGTGGCATCCGCGGTGAGCCTTCCATATTTCTTTGCTTAGGATGTAGGCTCCCGGTACCAAAAGATTTGCGTTGTTGCGAAGCTTGCGGAAATCCTTGCCTGTGTGACAACTTTTGGTGCAAAGATTGTGCGACTACGGTGGCGATAAACAAAGAAGGGGTATGCATAAGGTGCCGTCGCAACCCATCTATCTATCTCGAGGACGAAAAGAAAGCGCATAATGTGCCGGATAGTCAAGTTTAGATTCGCCGGAATATGTAATGGTTTTATATGCTTCAAGTTTATGCTTCAAGTTCACGGACACACTTTTACATATTCTATCACCAAGATAAGCTCATAATAAGGTCATATAAAACCATATTCTCACTCACTTTGTTACATAAACTTGAAGCATATAAAACCATTACATATTCCGGCGAATCTAAACTTGACTATCCAAGCACATTATGCGCTTTTTTCGTCCTCGAGATAGATAGATGGGTTGCGACGGCACCTTATGCATACCCCTTCTTTGTTTATCGCCACCGTAGTCGCACAATCTTTGCACCAAAAGTTGTCACACGGGCAAGGATTTCCGCAAGCTTCGCAACAACGCAAATCTTTTGGTACCGGGAGCCTACATCCTAAGCAAAGGAATATGGAAGGCTCACCGCGGATGCCACACTTGAGGCACAAAGTCGGATGAATGCACACCTCGCAAGTTGAGGTCGGGTTGGAGTAGGTTCTATGTACCACATCTTGCACGAGGTTAGCGGTTTGGACGTACCTAGGCGAAATCCTTGCATCTGTAGCTTCGACGTTTGTTGCACGATCCACTTTATGAAATAGATCTTCGATGTTTTTATGAACCCTCTGAAATTCATCCTCCAGCTCTTCTACTTGGCCTTGCACATCGCCATCCTCCACGACTTGGACGGCATCAACCTCGCCCTCCACCTCTCCTTCTACATCGACGCCGTCCACCTCTCCTTCTCCATGGACGTCTTCCATCTCTCCTTCTCCATCCTTCTCCATTTGGCTTCCATCTCGGTGCTTCATGGAATAGCAAAGCAAAAAGGTCTACTTTTATACACCATTTGGCTTCCACCGATCTGCTTCATGGAATGGGAATAGCTACGGTGTGAACAAGGGATCTTTGTGCTGCATGCAAACCCTTCTACATTCACACCTCAACAAAAACTGAAGTGTTCCCACATGCATGCAGAATTGGAAGGAGAAAGGAAAAGGGCACCGCATGCACCAAACGCCCCAATTAAAATTGTCATTAATGAGACATGCCTTAATTCTGAAAAATTGAGGGATTGGAGATGCGCCAAGTATACAAAAATGGAGGGAGTATCGCAAATCATCCAATAGGCAAGTACCTTGGTCCCGGAGTTTTTCAAGCCGCGCCCGAGTATACAAAAATGGAGGGAGTAGCTAAAATTTCTGCTGAGGCAGTTAAGTCCACAAGAGCGGGATACAACTGATGCTATAGTGAAAGCTAGGTACGTTGATTTAGGATTTTACTGTAACACCTTTATATTCTGCCAAGCCAAATTTCCTAATGAAATTACAGCCAACAACACCTATTTGTAAGAATGTTCCAGCCACTTCCTGTTGTCTATTGTTCTTGTTGGAATTGGTGATGGACCATGGGATGTGGCGCAGAAGTTTGACGACAACGTACCTGCTCGCTCATTTGATAATTCCCAGGTGATTATCCTACAAATTACATCTGACCTTTAGAAAAAAAAATCTGCCTCACAATAACAGAAAGGTGCATGAATACTTAACTTAATGCAGTTTGTGAATTTCGCAGACATTATGACTAAGAGCATAGCAAGTGATAGGAAGGAGGCTGAATTTTTGTTATCATCATTGATGGAAATTCCTAGACAGTATAAAGCAACACTTGACCCTAAGGTTTTTTCAACCTCACCTGAGTCAATTAGAGAGATTGTTTGACCTTTTGGCGATAGTTATGCCATTTGAGCACTTTCTTCAAATCTCTTCTGTTTCAGTCGTCGGCTCATCAGCAAGGAATACCTCCAAGAGTTCCTCTGCACCCACCGACAAGGAATCCTTATTCAAGGTCTACCAGCTTTGACCAACAATCTGGTGTTTATTCACTGTGTAGTAGCTTGGGAAACAAACAAGTGGCTTTCAGGACTCAGAAAGTTTCTAACAGCAACAGCCTGCAGCTACAAGGAGACCTGACACTTCAGAATGTTCTCTACAAAGCAGACTTTTAGGTATCTTTTTGTGTTTATACCGCATTCCCGCCATCCCATACCCAAATATGGATAGATAAATTCAAAAATGTGTACTACAACTTTGATTACCTACACCACCAAAAAGCCTGAGGGTACTTTTGGATGCTGGGGCTTGGGGCAGCTAGTTGATACAGTGGAACTATATGGGGAACTATTAGGTGAAAATGTACAATGCTGTCAAAATGGCGCTTACAAGTTCCAAAAGTTCTCAAATATTTCACTACTATAAGGAACTATATGTTCTACGTCCATGCATATTTTGAACTCCAAAGTTACTTCACGCCATAGAAGAAAAGAGTGACGTATACTTATTGCAAAGTACTTCGAATATGAAGCTGAATTTTTGCATCATGTAGAACGTACCATTCTACAGTAGCCTTTTCAGATCTCTTTTGAAAAACTGATACAGACTTCACAAATTTGCACATTGTGTGCACTTTTACTGGAAATGTCCCTGGGCCTATAGTGCTTCGAACTTTCTAGTTCAACCACACTGCTAGCTATATTTGGCTTATCCTCAACAATTCGCGTCTGCCTTTAAAACTATTTATGCCCTGAAATATTCTAATTTAGCTGTCAAAAATATGATAGACTTTAGCTTCCTATTCTACATCGACACATGCACTTGCATCTTGCGGCCCTTGCAGATCATTGTGCTAACTGCATGATCCTCTAAACTTTAGCAGAATAGAAACTAATCTTGGCTGTTTGCGGTCATGTGCTATATGTACGGATAAATCGGAAGATCTTGCATTTGGATGTGGACATCAAGTGAAGAAAAGTTTCCCTTACTTTTCTCGGAGCATTTCTCAGTCTTGTTGTATATGCTAATAGCTAACATATATAATTCAAAGGCTTGCAATGACTGGATTTTTTTTGATCTGCTGCCCTATGTGCCAGCAGCACATAACCACAAGGATCAGGCTGTACTGATTAAAAACTGTTCTCTGATACTTTTGAAGCCCAAAGGCATCGCCAATATTGGAAGAAGCTCAATGGAAAATGTTCTCAGTCACATAAATTTTATTGTTCTCCTTCTTGTACTTGGTGGTTTAGTGTTCTTACTGCAGTGCGATGTCTTCAGTTAGTGCTTCAGGGGCCCGGTTGGCATGCAAAAATGGCATTTCCATTTTCCGCAAGGGAAACGGGAATGGAATGGTTGAGTTGAAAATTACTGTGTTTTGAACGGGCTTTTACTGCCTTTTTAAGGTAAGGCACTCCCTACAGTTTTAACCGCAGTAGTTGGCATTGAAAATGTGGCCTAAAAATAATACTCTTATTAGGGCATCTCCAGCGGCCCAACGCAAACAGACGTTTTGTGTCCATTTTGGTCTGCGCGGACAAAAGAAGGGTCTGCCCACAGCCTAACGGCCCGACGCAAAGTGAACAGCCTGTCCGTTTGGACGCAATTCTTGAACAAATTTGGGGCAGGTTTGCGTCCACGCGGACACTGCCCGCGTGTCCATGTGTCCGTCAAGAAGCATCTCCTCCTCCCTCTCCTCCCTAAATTAATGCATGGAGATGCTTTTTGACAGACACAGGGACGCGCGGACAGTGTCTGCCTGGACGCAAACCTGCCCCAAATTTGGGCCATAAATGCATCCAAACGGATAGACCGGTCACTTTGCGTCAGGCCACTAGGCTGGGGGAAGACCCTTTTTTTATCCGCGCAGACCAAAACAGACACAAAACATCCGTTTGCATCAGCCGCTGGAGATGCCCTTAATGTCTTTTTTAAGGCATAGTACTTTTGACTACAAGAAGTGGGTGCAGATGGGCTTCTAGTGATAAGCACCAAAATCGAGCCCATCAAATTAATAGAATCATACAGTTAACTTAGTATTAGGAATTCCACCAAGGTAAGAATCACATAGATGGATCATGTGGAAGGAACATCAGATAAACTGTTTAGATGACAGATGCACACTACACAGTCATCAATTGTGGACTGTCATAGTAGTATGATAGTAACACAGTTCGTGCCAGTGATCTGAATACAGCCTTAACCCTGTTTCCAGTTCAGAAAGGGCCTACTTCCATTAATAGACAAACAAGTTATGTGAAAGGAACACAATCGACCACTAATTAAACATTCCTGCACGTTACTAGTTCAGAAAGGGCCTACTTCCATTAATAAACAAGTTATGTGAGAACACAATCGACCACCAATTAAACAATCCTACACAGAGATGTACATATGACACCTATGCCTTATTGACAAAGCAACAAGACACTAGTCAAACTCAAATTCAACAATTACAAGGGTAAGGGCCTACACCAACAGATAGACAACAAAAAATGCCTAAAGACTTCAATTGCTTTCACTTATCAACAGAACAAACCTTTTAGCAGTGATAGTAAAAGTACTACCCGCAAGTTTACCCAGAACCAATATGTGTGGAATGGTAAATCTAGGCAAGAAAAGGCTTCACGGAATGCAAGATAATAACAGTCAATACCTGGTACGTGTATGGTAGCTCGCATGAAGGCTAGCCAGGCCTTGGGGTAACACAATCATGATAATTGGATGGCTGGGCTAGCTCTACGCTGTGGCCCGCACGCGGCACGCGCTTTAAAGCACCTCCGCGCCTCTGCAGCGAGGGCACATGGGTGGCTACAGCGATGCAACCTGTGTACATGAGCATGCGGGTGATTTGTTGTGCTCACCTTCCTTAATCTTCTTCACCTACTCCCTTCTAATCACACAGCCATGCTTGGAATCAAAATAAGCTCTACACGAAAAAATGCGTGTCGATGATATGATATTATGATTCCATTCTAACAATCGGTTCCGAGTTTCACTAAATGTAAACCCCCAATTTCATCTTCTTGTTTGGAGCTTTTCTAAACGAATTTCGTCAAATTGATCGAACATGGTCAACCTTCCAAACATGGTAAAATTGATCAAACATGGTCAGCCGTTTGAACATGGTCAACTTATCCTTTCTGATCAACAAAATTGTGCTTCGATTCATGACGAGGTCAACATGAAAATCTTGCGCATAGACTGTGCTTCCATTCCGACAAACAATTCCGAGTTCCGTTAACTGTATCTTCTCAATTGCGTGTTCATGTTTCGAGCTCTTTTAGATGAATTTCATTAAATTGATGGCACATGGTCGACCATTTGAAATTTCCTATAAGGACTAGCTTCATCTCGCCATTTTCCACAACTCGTGTTGTAAGTTTTCTGTTTCGGCACTAGTAGATGAATAGATCTGATTTCTTAATCTCTATGTCATGTGAGTGGTGTACGAGGTAAGTCTACCATGTTGAAAAAAGGTGATAGGAACATCACTAACACATTCATCACCGGATCTAATGTGGATTTCGTTTTTCACCTCATGCAAGTAAATGGATTGTGGGCAACCAAACGAAGTGGAGAACATGGCTCAAGTGCCGTTCTCCCATGGCCATGCCCATCCCTGGACCACAAAATTTGGCCCAAGAAACCAATCCCACCCTAGGTGGGCAACTAGGACCTTATATAACACCTTGGCTATAAGAACATCACACTAACAGAAGTATATAATTTATATCATGGTTGTGAGTTGACTGAATCTGTCAAAGTTTACAATACCGAACTTAATTAAGCAAGTGCAGATGCTATAGGATTTGTTCAAGGTTGATAATGACTCTACTCTACGGCTATTGGGGTGTTCAACTGCAGTACTGCACTATTTGGAGAAGCTACACCAAACACTTGAGAAGCTACACCGAACAGTCCCGCAAGTGAATGATAATGCCAATTCAGCAATCTGAAATTGGATTCAGCAATCCATCCTAGCACAATTGATATGCAGAAGAGGGCTCACCGCACGCCTAGAAGTCCATCTGCAGCCACTTCTTGTAGTAGACGCAGGTGGTCGGCGAGATGACGCCATCCGGCGAACACTCGTCCATCCTGGGGCAAACCCCGCAGGGGATCCCCTCCATCATACCGCCCTGTGGCGCGCCGCCCCTCCGGTAGCACACCCTTCCGGCCCTGACCGCGCTAAACTCCCCCTCCCCAGTGCTCTTGCGCTCCTCCAGCACCCTGTCGAGCGCCATGGTCTGCAGGATGTCCCTGATCTGGTCGATGGTGTACCCGGCCCTGGGGTCGTCCCGCTCGACGCCCTTGTGGACCATGTCCGGGGTGGCGGCGCCGAGCCTGTCGACCTGGTCGAGGCACCTGCGGCGCACGGCGGCGACGGCGTCGGTGTCGAGCTGGCCGTTGTGGTACCAGGTGCCGCCGGTGATCTCCGGCGCGGGCTCGATGCGCGCGTCCATGAACACCTTCTTGGCGCGGTGGCGCACGTCCGTGACCTCCTTGAGGATGCCCCGCTGGACCAGCGCGCGCGTGGACTTGCTGAGGCTGGCCGTGGTCAGCTGCGTCGCGCGCCGCAGGTCCTGGCTCCACATGCCCTTGTTGCCCGCCAGGTAGACGCGCTTGTAGACGTCGCGCTCCGACGGGGGCAGGTTGTTGAGGATGGCGGCGGAGATGGGCGGTATCTCCGGCGCGTCGGCGGCGGGGACGGGAGCGGCGGCGGGCTTCGCCGCGGGGATGACGGGCTTGACGTCCGGTGGTGGTGGCATGCCCGAGGACGGTTCTAGGGGGCGCTTGCGCGGCGGCATGGCGGCGGCGGCGGCGGCGGCGGCGACGAGGAGCGGGCGGCGGTGCGGCGGCGTTGCGGTTGGATTTGAGGGTTTCTGTGACTTGGGCGTTGCGTTGTGACGAATGCACTGTTCCGATGCTTCAGTTGGGCTTTTTTTGTAATCGGCTCTGAGCATTTAACGGAGCTTAGAAAGGCTAGTAAGTTTATGGGCCGGGAAATGGAAAAGGAACTTGAGCTCTCATGCTTTAGCCGACCCCTTCGTTTCTTAAGTTTTTCCAAAAAGAGCAATTCCAAATTTTCCTATATGTACATGTGCGGCTGACCTCTGAATCTGCAAAATATTGTGATGAATATTCTCATTTCATCTTTATCGAAAAAAAATATTCTCATTTCATGGGTCTATAAAATAATAATGAGATAAATGTTAAAATAGTAGTGCTCTGATTTCCTCTTCTTGACTCCTTTCTTCTGAAACATTTCAAGTGTATTTGAAATTATAGTATTTACATGTTGTCTATTTTTCAAAAAAAATTGCAATGCAGAAATAACTTCAGCAACACTGGGTCTCCAAGGTAGATCAAAATAAGGTTAGGGCGGTCTTCGAAAAGATTTTCATTGCAAAATGCAGACCCTAGGTTTGTTTGAAGGCCGAAAAAACAGAAAGGTACAAATCCATGAGTGGGTACTGCCTGTCTTGAAATACCAAAATTCTCCAAATAAACATCACCTACACATAGTATAATACATGAGAATTAGTAATTATTGGTGAAAAAGAATTCACTCATGGATGCAAAATAATGATAACGTTGAGCTAAAATAACAAATATTGGTGTTTCTATTTGCACGAATATGCAGCTGCAAATAGCATTAATACGCTTCCACACATGGTATTTTTAGGAAAATTTCGGCAACATGGTTTTAGTTGTCCCAAGACCCTAATCTCGAAAATTTGATCAAAGTTTTCTTAATGGAAAAATGTGTGGATGTCAACATCGGATCGATGGGACACAACTGAGAACTAAGTTCTTTGCAAGAGAGAGTTAGCAAAACCAAGTTAACCCTAAAACAGTTTGGTTTGCACTTGTTTATTTTTAACTAGCCAAACTTCTATGTAAGACACTCCCGGTACCTGCAAATCCAAAGCGACATCTTAGAAGTCACAAAAAGTTCCATGGAAAGGACATAGATACAATGTGTATCAATCATGTAAAAGAGCATATTCAGATTCAAAACACAACTCTAGGAAAAAGAAAGATGCTCCCTCTATTCCATATTAGTTGTCGTCACGTTAAATCAACTGCGAATACGAAATGGAGGGAGTAGCTAGAATTAGTAACTCGATCAAATTTTGGGCTTCTTATTCATTTCATGGACAGTATTACACCTGGGCAAAACTCGGGCTAGACGAAGTAAGCCTAACTCACTTGGTTAGGGGTGGATGTACGATCCAACCACCCATATTTAAGTCCTCAGCGACCCGAATTTGAGTTCTTATTTTTTTTAAAAATCGTTGTAGAGGTTTCGTCTACCATATTCCTTTTAATAAAAGAAAAAACTCAATCCGGGCTAGGCTTTTTGTAAGTCCGAGCTCGGCCCGGCCCAACCTTCAGGCTTGAAATTCAGGCCCTAGCCCGACCCAGAATTTTTGGACCGGGCTAGGCTGCCCATGTCCAGGTCTAGACATTATCATCCCAAATCCCCTTTTTTTTTCTCGGTGCATGTTAAGTTTGCTTATAAAATTTTATGAAGTGATAGATGCATGTAATATAAATGTCACAATGTTTGGCAACTTTGAAATGGACAAAAAGATGCGGGTGCACCGGGAGGACTTGATGCCTAGGGGTACTACAGTACAAGGTCTCTTTGATGGGAAGGATCCTAATAGGAAAGTTTAAGATTTAAAATAATTTGGGATTTTTCATGTTGTTTGATTTTTAGGTTTGTTATCATTGGAAAAAAATTCTAAGAAACGTTTCATAATTTTTTTTTTTGTATTGATTCAGAGCCGTTGGATCCACTTGACACGGCATTGCAATCTTGTATTGTTCTTCTTTTTCTAAATCTGCGAATCAAAGAGCCCTAAATCTGATCATAAAGAAAACAGTACCGTCTAAACACAGGTTCCTAATAACAGTGGTGGTGCTACTCGGTTGTAGTACCAAAGCAGAAAATAAGAGGGTTGGACCCTAGCAAAGCAATATACGGAAATTCATTTTGGCTCTCAGGTCCAGATGCTCCTGTTTTCTGGACCAATCACATGCGTTGTGTTCCTGATTTGTCAGTGTATTTAAACATGTATCTCTCTCTGTATATTCTTATTTACAAGTTTTACCATGATTGGCGATTTTAGGAACCGTCCAACCAGCCTAATCCAACGACTCGAAAATAGGTAGTACTGGAAAGTACAAACAAAGAAGTACTGAAAAGTACTGGAAAGTATTAATTTGTTTTATTTATTAAAAGGGTAAATATGTCATTTTGAGTCTATTGGTCCACCTGTCTGGCTCTCTCCCGTCACTGACACCATGTCGTTTTTGGGGCCCCGTCGTTTTTCCCTCCCCCACCTCCCTGCCGGAGTGAGCTCCACCGTGCCGTCCCCGCCGTCGGCCCTAAGACCTGCGAATCGTCTCATCCACACCGCCCCGACGCACCGGTCCTCCCCGTGTGAGGAATCGTCCCGGGCCGCTCGCCTTCGTCTCCATCTTCCCCGCCTACCGCAGATCGTCCTGGACCATGGCTTCACCTCGTCGTCTCCGTCGGCATCTCCGACCACCTCATCGTCTCCAAGGTGAGTTTCTGTTCCTTCTGGAATCTGTCACGCATCTCCACGACATTGTGGAGAACTGTCGTCGTTCACCGGTGTTCGGGAGCTCAGTGTCGCTGTCTCCGGTGACCGTAGGGCCCCGTGGCACCGCCAATCTCTGCCCCACGTGGTTGGGATCCAGATACACGCCCTAGAAATGTCCCAGGCCTGGTACTTCGCCGTTCCCCACGCCATCGCGCCGGTGAGTAGCTGATGTTTGCATTGCTCGGTAGATTTATATTACCGTCGTTTCAGAACGTTGTACATGGACGATTCACCATTCCGAGATTGTGACAGCCAAACTGGTGGCATGTACCACTGGATTTACCATTGCTGAACACTTCTGAAATTCTTGAGATTCAGTTTGACCCCAAAAACTGATTTGATGGGACTCCAGATTTCAGTTGCAAACTTACTTTGGAAAAAGTGTGTTCCTCTGGCTCCTCCGGTGAACAGAAACAACAGTTGTAATCTGCAGGGATTGAAAGCTATTGCAGCTGAACAGTAGGCAGACAGTCATGGGGTTATGTCTTTGTAATTTTGATTAATTTTGTCTTGGAGCATCCTGAAGCTAGATGAAAAGCTAACTTAATGTGCAGAACTGTAGCGTATATAGTTTGGTCGTTGCTTATTATGTTCTGTGAAATGTTCTGCTCAGTTGCTCCATTAGGACTCAGTCGCGGTCACCTGCACGTGTTGGAGAGGACCAGTACTGGTACTATCACTGCTCCAGTTTTTTCTGCTCAGCTACACCAAGGTATGAACTATGAAGCGCCATGAATTCTGACTAGTGACAACTGCTTTTACTGGCCATAAGATGCAACCAGAACTAGTTTTATTCGGATTAAGAGTGCATTTAGTAGTATTTCTGAAGGTTGCTTGATTTATAGTATGAATAACCTTATAGGATCTTATCTGGTTAAGTGTTTTTCAATATTTCTTGCTTTCTCATCTTTTAAGATATATTCAAGGTTAGGTTATAGGCGCCAACTAGCAGCTTACTGTTTTTGGATATGTATAGACGAACTTGTTCTTTATGTTGTTACACAATGTTTTTAAGACTGATAATGAGCAGCTGGGCACTAAACATGCAATATAGAAGTGTGCTTGTCGTGGCCTAATCGACGGTACCTCGGAGGAGGGATCCTCACGAGGGGGAGAAGAAGTAGGGGCCATAGGGCGGAGTGCACACGGGACGGTGGTACGCGATTTACCCAGCTTCGGAACACCTGCACGATGACAGGGCCTACCTGCTGCTTGTCTGGAATTATCTGGGCGCTTTCGCGTTGTTACAATGAGTTGTGGTTGTGCCGCTAGGGCTCCCGGGATCCGGCTTATAAAGGCGCACGGATCTAGGGTTTACACGGAGAGTCCTAGCCGGATTACAGATAGACTAACTACGGTACAATATCTTGCCGTGCACGTCACGGATCCGCCTTCCATACACGTCGTCCCGGATCCGGGTTCCTCATGGGCCTCCATGGATCCGGGTTACTCCTACGTCGGTACGGATCCGGCCTGGCTGATCTCGGGCTGGACTTCTTCCTTCATGATCAACAAGCAATCGGGCCGCCCGATGGGCCACATGCCTCATCACCGTCTGTGGGCCACCCGGGCTTGCCGGATCTAGGCACTCGTCGATGGTACACCTATGAAGTATACCCACAACGAGTAGCTCCCGCAGTTCTCCGAGTTTCACCTGCAGTTTCCGCCTTGCTGGTTTATTACAATCTCTGGCAAACGTTGGTAACGCGGAGAAACTTGAAGAGCTCCAACTTTGCATTTTCCTTTTTTCCAACTTATAGCCGGAAAATACTCCCACCCCGCGGGACTTCATCCATCGACGTTCAAATGAACATCTCCGGGTTACTCCTCGCTCGAATGAGAGACAACTTATTTACCCGGAATCTTAAGAGACTCAAACGGCTTCGGAAATCCTTCATCTTCAGATCACACGCAACAACGGAAGTTCCGTATTTCCCGCGCACAACTTCCTTATTTCCCGCGCTAAATTTTCGCAGACGCAAATCTTCAGCCGGAATTTTCGGGAGTGCATGGTTAAATTACCTCCACGTCGTTTTACCGCATTTGACCTAAACACGTGTCATCCATCCAACGGCGTGACCGTTCAGTTTCCACCGTCGGATCCGGATCCCGAATCTCCGAGCGCGGCCTATAAATACCCCGCGGCCCGGTAAAAACTTCATTCTTTCACCCCTTCTCACCACATCGTCTTCCTCCTCGCGCCTGCGCCGCCCGCCAGATCTTGACTCCGGCGAGCTTCGTCACGGTGAACTTCGCGCGCCGCCGAACCAAGGCTCCCTTCGCACCAAGATTCTCACGTTTGAACGAGAAATTCGCTCCGCCGCCGATCCGTGGTCACGCGGGTCGATTTCCTTCAAGTTCGGCGACCTCATCTCCGCCGGAGCTCCGTCGAGCCACCGCGCCATTAGCGGTAAGTTCATCGGCTTTGTAGAAGACAACCTAGTGTAGAAGATAGGCTTAGTGATCCGGGTACTCAAACACTTTGTATGGGTGCAGCCGGAAGCATGCCACTCGAATCGTCACTTTGCACCGGTAGCTCTTCGAGTAGCCCGGATCCCAATCGAGATAGAACCCATATGCCCGGATCCCATATCATTCCCGCCACCGTATGTTTCCGACATCGAGACTAGCTCAACCTTTTTCCGCATCTTCCGGCACCGCTCCAAGCCGGATTCCTACCCTCCAAGAGCTCCAAGAAGAACTCGAGGGACAAGCTCGGATGGCAGCAAAGGTGCAGGAGGCGGAAAACAAGAAGGCGTCCAAGGCCCGGATCCGCGAAGGAGAACGTGGTCAATGGTGGCCTTGCGAAACTACCGACGTGGAGCTTAGGGAGCTCCAGAACGAAGGGATGATCTCCTCACATTGGAGTTTCACGCGTGATTCCGTCGTCCCCAAGCCAGAAGCCGGAGAAGTTGTTATGACTAAGGCTTGGGTGGAACGCGGACTTTCACTCCCTTGTTCGGAATTTTTTCTCTCCATCCTTAGCACCTACGGGCTCCAGCCCCACAACATTTGCCCGAATTCATACCTTCTTTTGTCCAACTTCGTGACTCTCCGCGAAGGACATCTTGGGATCCGGCCGGACGTCAAGTTGTGGCAATTCTTTTCCGGGTGAAGAAAGAAACCAAGGAGAAAGCTATGGTGAACTGCGGAAGCATGACGTTTATGCTCCGCCCTAGTCGCATGTACCCCCCTCATGACTCACACGAATCCGTCCGGCATCGGAACGCCGGATGGTTTTATGAGAAGAATGCCTCAGTTCCAAAAGTTCATGAAGGCCTGCCCCAGTTTGTCAACGAACCTCCGGAAGAGCTTGCAAGCTGGAGCTTCGTCCCTTCGCTCGCCCGGACCCCACTGCGGAGAAGGCTGCGCGGAGAATCTCCTCGGCTAGTCCACGACGGACTAACCGGAGCCCAGCTCACACTCTAGCTGGTTTTCTCGGAGAATCCAGCCTCTACGCTACAACGCGCGCTTGATGTGCGCTTATACCGGGGCGGATGATCTTCTCCGGGTTACCCGCCACGACCTTCCGGCCGACTCTCTGAAGAGAAGGATCAAGACACTGGTGAAGATTCCGAGGGCCAACGGGTCCCGGAACCGACCAAAGACATTTATACAAACGACCGGTGTCCTCCGGTAAGCTTTGTTCTTTTCATCGCTTCAAACTTCACAACTTTTTGGATGTTTAACTTAACTTTTATGCATCTTCCTTCCAGCTCAACACTTTGGCGGAGGAGGACTTTCGCACCATTCTCCGCGTCCCCGTCACCGAAGACACGGCGGAGGAGGTTCCGGATGACGACGAGGAGGAAGAGGAACAGGCACCTCGCAAGGCAGCCCCTCGACCTACAAAGCGTCCCCGCGCCAAGGCTTCCGGCTCTGAAGCCGGAGCTAGCGGCGAGGCCTCCGCCAAGAAACCGAAGACGGTAAAACCACCTCCGCTAGACTCAAGAAAAGCGGAGCGTGCACGTATAAGGATGCTCTCGACGGCCGGCCAAGGGACACGCCCCATCATCCCCGGCGCCCCGTAAGTTTCCGAGCATGATGCGAGTTTAACTTAGCGAAATTATCTCTTGTCTAAACCCTTTCACTTGTTCGCAGGAATCCGAAAACCGCTGCTACGCGGACCACCAGCCAAGAGCCCATCACAAAATATATGAAGAAATCTCCGGCCGTTGGTCCCTTGATGTCTACGGGAGCTTCTATTCTTGTAGACAGTGTTGGGCCTCCAAGAGCAGAGGTTTGTAGAACAGCAGCAAGTTTCCCTTAAGTGGATACCCAAGGTTTATCGAACTCAGGGAGGAAGAGGTCAAAGATATCCCTCTCATGCAACCCCGCAACCACAAAGCAAGAAGTCTCTTGTGTCCCCAACACACCAAATAGGTGCACTAGTTCGGCGAAGAGATAGTGAAATACGGTGTGGTATGAATAAGTATGAGTAGTAGCAACGGTGCCGTAAAAGTGCTTGGCGTGTAGTTGATGGTGGTGGTATTGCAGCAGTAGTAACGCAAGAAAACAAGAAACAAGCAAGTAGTAACTCAGCAGTAGTAACGCAGCGAGTAGTAAACAAGCAGTAGTAACTCGAGCAGTATTTAGGAACAAGGCCTAGGGATTACACTTTCACTAGTGGACACTCTCAACATTGATCACATAACAGAATAGATAAATGCATACTCTACACTTTTGTTGGATGATGAACACATTGCGTAGGATTACACGAACCCTCAATGCCGGAGTTAACAAGCTCCACAATAATGCTCATGTTTAAGTAACCTTTAGTGTAAGATAGATCAACGCTACTAAACCAAGTACTAGCATAGCATGCACACTGTCACCTTCATGCATATGTAGGAGGAATAGATCACATCAATATTATCATAGCAATAGTTAACTCCATAATCTACAAGAGATCATGATCATAGCACAAACCAAGTACTAACACGGTGCACGCACTGTCACCTTTACACACGTGCAGGAGGAATAGAACTACTTTAATAACACATCACTAGAGTAGCACATAGATAGTAGTGATACAAACATGCCGCAATCATAAAGAGATATAAATAAGCACTTCACTATGCCATTCAACAGTTGAATAAGTATTCTGTGAAATCTAGCCTAAGAGACCCACACGGTGCACACACTCGTCACCTTTACACACGTGGGACGAGGAGTCTCCGGAGATCACATAAGTAAAACCCACTTGACTAGCATAATGACATCTAGATTACAAGCATCATCATATGAATCTCAATCATGTAAGGCAGCTCATGAGATTATTGTATTGAACTACATAGGAGAGAGATGAACCACATAGCTACCGGTACATGCCCCCGAGCCTCGATGGAGAACTACTCCCTCCTCATGGGAGCAGCAGCGGTGATGAAGATGGCGATGGAGATGGCAGCGGTGTCGATGGAGAAGCCTTCCGGGGCACTTCCCCGCTCCGGCAGGTGCCGGAACGGAGATCCCGTCCCCCGCATCTTGGCTTCGCGATGGCGGCGGCTCCGGCGGTGTTTCGTGGGTTTCGTCAATTGGTCTCGGGTTTTCTGATCCAGGGGCTTTATATAGGCGAAGAGGCGGCGGCAGAGGGCCGACAGGGGGGCCACACCATAGGCGGCGCGGCCCCCTCTCGGCCGCGCCGGCCTAGGGTTTGGTGGCCCCGTGGCCCCCCTCCGGTCCTTCCCGGGTGTTCCGGATGCTTCCGATGAAAATAGGAACTTTGGCGTTGATTTCGTCCGATTCCGAGAATATTTCGTTACTAGGATTTCTGAAACCAAAAACAAGCAGAAAACAGGAACCGGCACTTCGGCATCTTGTTAATAGGTTAGTTCCGGAAAATGCACGAATATGACATAAAGTGTGCATAAAACATGTAGATAACATCAATAATGTGGCATGGAACACAAGAAATTATCGATACGTTGGAGACGTATCAGCATCCCCAAGCTTAGTTCTGCTCGTCCCGAGCAGGTAAAACGATAACAAAGATAATTTCTGGAGTGACATGCCATCATAATCTTGATCATACTATTTGTAAAGCATATGTAATGAATGCAGCGATCAAAACAATGGTAATGACATGAGTAAACATCTGAATCATATAGCAAAGAATTTTCATGAATAGCACTTCAAGACAAGCATCAATAAGTCTTGCATAAGAGTTAACTCATAAAGCAATAATTCAAAGTAAAGGTATTGAAGCAACACAAAAGAAGATTAAGTTTCAGCGGTTGCTTTCAACTTGTAACATGTATATCTCATGGGTAATTGTCAATGCAAAGCAATATAACAAATGCAATATGCAAATATGTAAGAATCAATGCACAGTTCACACAAGTGTTTGCTTCTTGAGGTGGAGAGAAATAGGTGAACTGACTCAACATTGAAAGTAAAAGAATGGTCCTCCAAAGAGGAAAGCATCGATTGCTATATTTGTGCTAGAGCTTTGATTTTGAAAACATAAAGAGAGCATAAAAATAAAGTTTTGAGAGGTGTATGTTGTTGTCAACGAATGGTAGCGGGTACTCTAACCCCTTGCCGGACAAACCTTCAAAGAGCGGCTCCCATTTTATTTTATTTTTGGATGGCACTCCTTCCAACCTTTCTTTCACAAACCATGGCTAACCGAATCCTCGGGTGCCTGCCAACAATCTCATACCATGAAGGAGTACCTTTTTATTTTAGTTTTATTATGATGACACTCCTCCCAACCTTTGCTTACACAAGCCATGGCTAACCGAATCCTTCGGGTGCCGTCCAACAATCACATACCATGGAGGAGTGTCTATTTTTAGTTTGTTAATTTGGGACTCGGGAATCCCATTGCCAGCTCTTTTTGCAAAATTATTGGATAAGCGGATGAAGCCACTAGTCCATTGGTGAAAGTTGCCCAACAAGATTGAAAGATAAACACCACATACTTCCTCATGAGCTATAAAACATTGACACAAATAAGAGGTAATAAATTTTGAATTGTTTAAAGGTAGCACTCAAGCAATTTACTTTGGAATGGCGGAGAAATACCATGTAGTAGGTAGGTATGGTGGACACAAATGGCATAGTGTTGGCTCAAGTATTTGGATGCATGAGAAGTATTCCCTCTCGATACAAGGTTTAGGCTAGCAAGGTTGTTTGAGGCAAACACAAGGATGAACTAGTACAGACAAAACTCACATAAAAGACATATTACAAGTATTATAAGACTATACATCGTCTTCCTTGTTGTTCAAACACCTTACTAGAAATTATCTAGACCTTAGAGAGACCAATTATGCAAACCAAATTTTAGCATGCTCTATGTATTCTTCACTAATAGGTGCAAAGTATATGATGCAAGAGCTTAAACATGAGCACAACAATTGCCAAGTATCACATTACCCAAGACATTATAGCAATTACTACATGTATCATTTTCCAATTCCAACCATATAACAATTTAACGAAGAGGAAACTTCGCCATGAATATTATGAGCTAAGAACACATGTGTTCATATGAACCAGCGGAGCATGTCTCTCTCCCACACAAGCATGATGTAATCCAATTTATTCAAACACAAACAAAAACAAAAGCAAACAAACAGACGCTCCAAGAAAAAGCACATAAGACGTGGCCGAATAAAAATGTAGTTTCAAGAGAAGGAACCTGATAATTTGTCGATGAAGAAGGGGATGCCTTGGGCATCCCCAAGCTTAGACGCTTGAGTCTTCTTGATATATGCAGGGGTGAACCACCGGGTGCATCCCCAAGCTTAGAGCTTTCACTCTCCTTGATCATAGTATATCATCCTCCTCTCTTGACCCTTGAAAACTTCCTCCACACCAAACTCGAAACAACTCATTAGAGGGTTAGTGGACAATAAAAATTCACATGTTCAGAGGTGACACAATCATTCTTAATACTTCTGGACATTGCATAAAGCTACTGGACATTAATGGATCAAAGAAATTCATCCAACATAGCAAAAGAGGCAATGCGAAATAAAAGGCAGAATCTGTCAAAACAGAACAGTCCGTAAAGATGGATTTTATTAGGCCACCAGACCTGCTCAAATGAAAATGCTCAAATTGAATGAAAGTTGCGTACATATCTGAGGATCATGCACGTAAATTGGCATAATTTTCTGAGCTTCCTGCAGGGCAGTGGGCTCAGATTCGTGACAGCAAAGAAATCTGGAACTGCGCAGTAATCCAAATCTAGTACTTACTTTTCTATCAAAGACTTTACTTGGCACAACAAAACATAAAACTAAGATAAGGAGAGGTTGCTACAGTAGTAAACAACTTCCAAGACACAAAATAAAAACAAATTACTGTAGCAAAATAACACATGGGTTATCTCCCAAGAAGTTCTTTCTTTATAGCCATTAAGATGGGCTCAAGCAGCTTTAATGATGCACTCGCAAAAGATTGTATGTGAAGCAAAAGAGAGCATCAAGAGGCAAATTCAAAACACATTTAAGTCTAACATGCTTCCTATGCATAGGAATCTTGTAAATAAACAAGTTCATGAAGAGCAAAGTAACAAGCATAGGAAGATAAAATAAGTGTAGCTTCAAAAATTTCAGCACATAGAGAGGCATTTTAGTAACATGAAAATTTCTACAACCATATTTTCCTCTCTCATAATAACTTTCAGTAGCAACATGAGCAAACTCAACAATATAACTATCACATAAAGCATTCTTATCATGAGTCTCATGCATAAAATTATTACTCTCCACATAAGCATAATCAATTTTATTAGTAACAGTGGGAGCAAATTCAACAAAGTAGCTATCATTATTATTCTCATCAAGTGTAGGAGGCATAGTATAATCACAACAAAATTTACTCTCAGCAGTAAGTGGCATCAAAAGACCACTATCATTATAATCATCGTAAATAGGAGGCAAAGTATCATCAAAGAAAATTTTCTCCTCAATGCTTGGGGGACTAAAAATATCATGAAAACCAGCTTCCCCAAGCTTAGAACTTTCTATATCATTATCAACAATGGTGTTCGAAGCGTTCATACTAATATTACTACCAGCATGCAAAGAAGATTTCATAGGTTTTTTAATTTTCGCATCAAACAATCCATGTTTTAAATCAGGAAATAGAATAAGAAGCTCACTCTTGTACATTATGCCAAACTAGTGTAAACAAGAAACAACAAGATGCAATTGCAGGATCTAAAGGAAATAGCTTTGAGCACACACACAACGGCGCCGGAAAAATACTTTACTCCGGGACCGTAGTATGAGAGCCTTTTACCTTTCCTCCCTAGCAACGGCGCCTGTAAAAGTGCTTGATGTCTACGGGAGCTTCTATTCTTGTAGACAGTGTTGGGCCTCCAAGAGCAGAGGTTTGTAGAACAGCAGCAAGTTTCCCTTAAGTGGATACCCAAGGTTTATCGAACTCGGGGAGGAAGAGGTCAAAGATATCCCTCTCATGCAACCCCGCAACCACAAAGCAAGAAGTCTCTTGTGTCCCCAACACACCAAATAGGTGCACTAGTTCGGCGAAGAGATAGTGAAATACAGGTGGTATGAATAAGTATGAGTAGTAGCAACGGTGCCGTAAAAGTGCTTGGCGTGTAGTTGATGGTGGTGGTATTGCAGCAGTAGTAACGCAAGAAAAACAATGAACAAGCGATAGTAACTCAGCAGTAGTAACGCAGCAGTAGTAAACAAGCGGTAGTAACTCAGCAGTATTTAGGAACAAGGCCTAGGGATTACACTTTCACTAGTGGACACTCTCAACATTGATCACATAACAGAATAGATAAATGCATACTCTACACTTTTGTTGGATGATGAACACATTGCGTAGGATTACACGAACCCTCAATGCCGGAGTTAACAAGCTCCACAATAATGCTCATGTTTAAGTAACCTTTAGTGTAAGATAGATCAACGCTACTAAACCAAGTACTAGCATAGCATGCACACTCGTCACCTTCATGCATATGTAGGAGGAATAGATCACATCAATATTATCATAGCAATAGTTAACTCCATAATCTACAAGAGATCATGATCATAGCACAAACCAAGTACTAACACGGTGCACGCACTGTCACCTTTACACACGTGCAGGAGGAATAGAACTACTTTAATAACACATCACTAGAGTAGCACATAGATAGTAGTGATACAAACATGCTGCAATCATAAAGAGATATAAATAAGCACTTCACTATGCCATTCAACAGTGAATAAGTATTCTGTGAAATCTAGCCTAAGAGACCCACACGGTGCACACACTGTCACCTTTACACACGTGGGACGAGGAGTCTCCTGGAGATCACATAAGTAAAACCCACTTGACTAGCATAATGACATCTAGATTACAAGCATCATCATATGAATCTCAATCATGTAAGGCAGCTCATGAGATTATTGTATTGAACTACATAGGAGAGAGATGAACCACATAGCTACCGGTACAGCCCCGAGCCTCGATGGAGAACTACTCCCTCCTCATGGGAGCAGCAGCGGTGATGAAGATGGCGATGGAGATGGCAGCGGTGTCGATGGAGAAGCCTTCCGGGGCACTTCCCCGCTCCGGCAGGGTGCCCGAACAGAGATCCCGTCCCCCGCATCTTGGCTTCGCGATGGCGGCGCTCCGGCGGGTTTCGTGGGTTTCGTCAATTGGTCTCGGGTTTTCCGATCCGGGGGCTTTATATAGGCGAAGAGGCGGCGCAGGAGGGCTCGACAGGGGGCCACACCATAGGGCGGCGCGGCCCCCTCTCGGCCGCGCCGGCCTAGGGTTTGGTGGCCCCGTGGCCCCCTCCGGTCCTTCCCGGGTGTTCCGGATGCTTCCGATGAAAATAGGAACTTTGGCGTTGATTTCGTCCGATTCCGAGAATATTTCGTTACTAGGATTTCTGAAACCAAAAACAGCAGTAAAACAGGAACCGGCACTTCGGCATCTTGTTAATAGGTTAGTTCCAGAAAATGCACGAATATGACATAAAGTGTGCATAAAACATGTAGATAACATCAATAATGTGGCATGGAACACAAGAAATTATCGATACGTTGGAGACGTATCATCCCTCTACTCCAGTTCCACCAAGTGTCTCCCATCCAACTCCCCAACCGTCGCCCCCTCAAGCGGATCCATCTCCCCCACCTGCCGCCAACACTCCACCGGAAATAATTCCGGTTAGCAGCGGGCATGCGGTCGAAGAGGATCCTAAGGCCAAAGGCCCTTCCCAAGAAGAGGCGGAAAAACAAGTCCAAGGAGAGGTTGAGGTAACTTCTTGCGAGAAAGCTGGAGAAGGTGCTGGCGACATGGTCGTTTTTCCGAAGAACTTTGGAGATCCGGCTGACATCACTTCCACCCCAAAGGCCTATGCCACTAAGTTTTTCAACAAGCTGACTGAGGCGGAGAAATGGGAGCTTCAACAAGACCTGCTCAACGCCATGCTGAACAACGCCTGGGGGAAACCTGATTCCAGGACGTCGGAAATCCAAGACTTCAAGAAAAATGTTGGCCAGTTCTGCGACCAACTCATCTGCAAGCAAAAGGTACTCCCCAGTAGCCCCCAAGCATGTAAGCGGAAACTGAAAAAATAGTTAGCGCTTAGATGCTTAGAGAAAGATTACTTCCGGGAAAAGTTTTTTAGAATGAACCAGTAGCCCCCAAGCATCATGGCGGAAAGATTCCGGCAATGATGCTTTAAGAGAAACCACTGTTACAGGCGGAATTTTTACTCCTGCACTGTTTAAAATTCACAGGAACAACAGGCGCTGCACTACGAGCTGCACAAGAACATTGCCTTGCAGCGCCGCGTTACTCTGAGTCAGGCGGAGAATATCCGGACCCTGAAGGATGAGAATGCAGATTTGGCTAAACAACTGGCGGACGCCCAAGGTTGGTTTCCGCCTTCTTCGTCATTAACCAATTTCCGACTTTGAACTTATTGTTAACTTATACCATTATAGGCGCATCCTCTTCCCTTGCTACAGCCTCAACCGAACTTGAGAACCTGCGCTCCTCGTACCAAGAGTTGGAAACGAAGCTAAAGGAGGCGGAACTTAAGAGGGAGCAAGCTGAAAAGCGACTGGCGGAGAAAAACTCCGAGCATATCAGGGAAAAGGGCGAGCTGGTACTAAAAAAGAATGCTGATAGCGAGACCATCAAGAGGCAGCAAAAAGAGATTGACGGACTCCGGAAATTTATGAGGACGGCGGAGCAGCGACCGGGACTTGCTCAATGAGAACATCATGGGTACCAATACTGGAACCCTGCCCGGATATTTGTTCCGACGTTTTACTTTATGCTCAATACCGTATGCTTATACCCTCGATCGTTTTGTGCAGAGCCGCTTGGGTACTCGGAAGAGCGCCGGAATTTGTACCCACGTGACGACCTCCTTCAACTTGCGAGGCGATGACTCGCAAAGATCTTATCTCCGCCTCCCGCAAGATATGTTACAACTTATCCATCAAGAGGAGCCGCACTTGCGACGTCCGGAAACTTATTAGGAAGATGGATGTCCTGCCGGAACTGGTGACAGATCTGCAAGCATCCTCAGCCCGGGGTGCGGCTGCAATGGCCTTAACCATGTGCCTGGCACATACTCCGGATCTTGATCTTGATGAAGTGACCACGGGCGTTCCTCCGGATGCGGATGTCAACGCGCTATCGGATGCGAGTGAGCGGCTACGACACCCGTATCGCGCGCAGGATCCGGCACGAGGAATTCTACGACAAGGTCGTTCTTCCCCGCGGACGAGCCCTTAGAAGCGGAACTTCGAAGGAGCTTGCCGCCAAGGCGCGACCTGCGGAATCCGGAACCCAATTTACCCGGACCAGCTCCAAGGAAACTCCCCAAGAGGAACCCAAGACCAGCGCTGCTGCTTCTGAAAAAGAAAGTGAAGAAGATGTGTCTTCTCCGGCCGAAGGCGCTAAGGAACAAGATCCAGAGGGCAAGACTTCTCCGGCTAAGGGGGAGTGAGAACTTTTATTCCTGCGAGAAAAACAATGCATCATTTTGGCCCCAGCGAGGGTTTGTAATAAGACTTTAAGTTCTTAAGTAGCTAGGAACGAAACGATTATGCATGGGGCGGAAACACTTATCCTGCTATCCGTTTAATATTATGTGCATGTTTCGTTTTATGTCGGAAAGCAAGTGCTGATCTCATTATTTTCCGGCTTGCCCGCTTGACCTTCCACGAGCCGGAAAACCTTAGCCGGAGATGCTCGCCAGCGGCGACGAAGCCCAATGGCAATCCGTCCATAACCGCGGAAACAAGCCCCCGGGCATAGGTGCCGGAAATCGCTACTAGGAATCCACGAGTTCGCAACAGATAACAATTTAATCAGAAAACTTAAGCTTACGTCCTAAAGGACGATTTTAGAAATCACAACTTTTATACACGCCTAGGCGGAAAACATCCAGCTCTGCGGTTTTAGTCGGAAAAAACATACACGATCTAAAATGAACAAGTAAAGGAGGTAAAAGACTCAAAGAGTGAACCATAAGCTTTATTTCATTGATCATGTATAACTATTACGCAGTTTGTAACTCGGGAAAATATGCTAAGTGTAGAAAGGACGTAGCTGTGCTATATTCCAAGGGCGATCTCGTTTCATCGTAGATGTCATCCGGATCCTCACGCTTGCGTTTCCGGCGCCGGTTAGCAGGTCTATCCCTCAGCTCGCGGAAATCGACAAGGTAGTACGATCCGTTATGAAGCACTTTGCTAACGACAAAGGGTCCTTCCCATGGAGATTGCGGCTTATGGTCCTTCACTCGTCGAAGGCGGAGGACCAGGTCTCCGGCCATGAAGGAGCGTTTCCGAACTCGACGACCGTGATAGCGTCGGAGCCTCGCCGGTAGATGGCGGAGCGCCTGGTCAGCTAGGTTCCGAGCTTCTTCGATCGGGTCCACGAGATAGCTGTCCGGCCTCGTCAGCTCGTTTCTTCATTATAGGCGGAAACTCGCGGTGAATCGTGGATGATGTCGGAGGGAATCACGGCTTCGGATCCGTATACCAGGAAGAAAGGGGTAAACCCCGTTGACCTGTTAGGGGTAGTTCGCAAACTCCACAAGACAAGCGTCTAGTTCGTCGGCCCAAGCTCCAGCTGCTCGTCGCGACGGTTCTTCAAGGCGTGGCTTGATTCCTGATAATATTAGACCGTTAGCTCTTTCGACTTGACCATTGGATTGTGGGTGAGCCACGGATGCAAGGTCCAATCGAATCCCCATTGTCTCACAGTAATCCTTCAATTCTCCCTGAGCGAAGTTTGTGCCATTATCTGTGATTATGCTGTGTGGGATGCCGAATCTCATTACGAGGCTGATGACAAATTTTAGTGCCGTAGCACCGTCGGCTTTTCTCACTCGGCTTGGCCTCGATCCACTTGCTGAACTTGTCAACAGCGACCAGGAGGTATTCACAACCACCAGGAGATGATCTTTTTAACTTACCAACCATATCGAGCCCCAGACCGCAAATGGCCAGGTGATAGGTATGGTCTTCAGCTCTTGGGCTGGAGCGTTTGGTTGAGTAGCGTAGTACTGACAACCTCGGCAGGTCTTGACTATTTTGTCAGCATCTTCTTTAGCTGTGAGCCAATAAAAGCCTAGCCGAAAAGCTTTTGCAACGAGTGACCTGGGAGCGGCATGATGCCCGCAGTCCCCTGCGTGGATCTCTCTGAGGATTTCAATGCCATCTTGATTGGAGACGCATTTGAGAAACACCCCTGTTGCGCTTCGTTTGTAGAGCTGTCCATCGACGATTGTGTAGGATCGTGCTCGTCTGATGATCTGGCGCGCGAGGACCTCGTCCTCCGGCAACTTCTGATCGATGAGGTAGTCCAGGAAAGGTTGTGTCCAAGCCGGAATGGTAGCCAATACCTCTTTAGCCGGAGACACTGCCACTTCTGGATTTTCCGGGTTAGCGCCCTTCACCGAGGGTATCCGGAGATGCTCTAGGTAAATTCCAGGCGGAATTGGCTTTCTGCCGGATCCGAGCTTGGATAGCATGTCTGCCGCTGTATTGTCGTCTCTTCTGACGTACTTGACTTCGTATCCGAGGAAGCTCTTGGCGATCTCGTCAACTTCGTCTCTGTAGGCCGCCATGACGGAATTTCTGGCGTTCCAGGTTCCGGCTACTTGCTGTGCCACCAGGTCGGAATCTCCGCAACAAATTATGTGCTTGATCCCTATTTCCTTAGCGATGCGCAGTCCGTGAAGTAGAGCCTCGTATTCCGCCATGTTATTTGTAGCTTCGAAGTGAATCTGCAGAACATACTGCAGTTCTTCTCCGGTAGGGGACTTCAGGGTGACTCCGGCTCCTGAGCCTTGATGCTGCTTGGATCCGTCAAAGTGCATGACCCATGTTTCTGGTTCCGGCTCCAGACTTTCATCCGGAGCTTCTGTCCAATCTGCAACGAAATCTGCCAAAACTTGGGATTTGACCGCAGTCCTTGGCTTGTAGGCGATGTCGAAGGCGGATAATTCAATGCCCCATTTAGCTGTTCGTCCTGTTGCGTCAGCGTTGTTGAGAATTGTTGACAGCGGAGCTTTGCTCACAACTCATTACGGGTGCTCCCGGAAATAGTGTCTCGGCTTCCGGCTGCCTAGGAAAACTCCATAAGCTAGCTTCCGAAAGTGAGGGTATCTTTGCTTTGACTCCGTCGCACCTCGCTTATGTAGTAGACAGGTCTTTGGACGTCATATTCATGACCTTCCTCCTTTCGCTCCACCACGATGACGAGGCTGATGACTTTGTTGGTAGCCGCCAGATAAAGGAGCATTGGCTCGACTCGCAGAGCTGCCGGGATAGGTGGGGAGGTAAGTATTTCCTTCAACCCTCGAAGAGCTGCGTCAGCTGCATCGTCCCGCACAAATTTGTCTCGTTTTCTTCAAAGAACTTGTGCTAGAGGTAGCGCCTTCTCGCCAAGACGGCTAACAAACCTACCGATTGCTGCGACACAACCGAGCTAGTCGTTGCACATCTTTGAGACAAGTTGGCCGTTTGATACACGGGATTGCCTTGATTTTTTCCGGGTTAACCTCAATGCCTCCGTGAGAGACTATGAAGCCAAGGAGTTTTCCGGCTGGCACGCCAAAGACGCACTTCAGCGGATTCAACATCATCTTGTACCGACGGAGATTCTCAAAGGTTTCTGTGAGGTCGCTGATCAAGTCGGATCCTTTCCGGGTCATGACCGCGATATCGTCGACGTAGGCGTGCACGTTCCGGCCGATTTGGTCCTTCAAGCATCGCTGCATCGTACGTTGGTAGGTGGCACCTGCGTTTTTCAAACCAAAAGGCATAGTAACATAGCAGTAAGTGCCAAACGGGGTAATGAATGAAGTCGCCTTTTGGTCGGATTCCTTCATCCGGATCCGATGATACCCGGAATACGCATCAAGAAAACACAGAGTTCCGCCCCGCCGTCGAATCAATGACTTGGTCAATGCGCGGCAGGGGAAACGGATCCTTCGGGCAATGCTTGTTCAAGCCGAGTAATCGATGCACATTCTTAGTATTTCGAGTGTTCTTTTTGGGTACAAGGACGGGATTCGCGACCCAATCGGTGTGGATAACTTCTATTACAAAACCTCGCTTCTAGTAACTTTGCTAGTTCCATTCCTATGGCGCGGCGCTTCTTATCTCCAAAGCGTCGCATAGCTTGCTTCACCGGTTTAGCCCCCGGATTTATGTTGAGGTAGTGCTCGGCGAGTTCCCTAGGTACTCCGGACATGTCGAAGGTTGCCATGCGAAGATATCCATGTTAGCGCGGAGGAACTCGACGAGCGCGCTTTCCTATTTGGGGTCCATGTTGGCTCCGATCGAGACTTGCTTGCTAGGGTCATCTTCCTTGAAGCCGACTTTCTTGGTCTCGATCGCGGCCCCGAAGGGAGTTTTTCTCGTTCGGAGATCTCGCTTCTTGGTGGTTTGCATCTCGCCGGATCCACCGCGGCCCCGTAGCCTTTCAGCTCTTCTCCGGATATGACAGACTCTGCGAAGGCGGCTTCGCCCAACTCGCACTCATGAGCCTTCTTGTAGTCTACGGTTATGGTGATCATACCATTGGGACCCGGCATCTTGAGCTTGTTGTAGATATAGCACGCCCTTGCGTGGAACTTGTGGTAGGTGGGCCTGCCGAAGATGACGTGGTAGGAGCTCTTGAAGGGCACAACTTCAAACGTGATCTTTTCTTCGCGGAAATTATGAACGTCGCCGAAAGCCACGGGAAGTGTGATGCTGCCGAGGGAGTTCGCCTTCTATCCGGAACCACGCCGTGAAACTCGGTGGTGCTGTGTTTGAGTTGTTCCTTGGTGAGGTTCATCCGCTCCGAGTCTCCGTGTACATGATGTTCAAGCTGGCTCCGCCATCCATGAGGCACTTGGAGAAGTCATACCCGTCTATGCGAGGACTCACAACCAAGGCGTAGTATTCTTTTGGCACAATGGCGGGATGATCCTCCCCGTCAAATGTGCACGGAACTTCCGACCACTCGACATATCTGCGGCACGGACCCGGAACCGTGGCGTTCAGGATCCGGGTAGCTGATTTTGTAGCGCGGACTCGTTGGGGTTCCGAGGAAGGTGTGGTAAGCCCCCACGCTCTTTTTCTCGAAGGGGTTGGATTTTCCTCGCGGATCCGGCTTTGGGATCCGGCGAGTTATCATCCTCGTCCATCGCCTCGGAACCTGTCTTCCTCCTTGTCCTTGTTCTTGCCCTTGCCTCCTTTGCCGCGTGGGCGGTGCTTCCGGCTCGCTTGTATCCTGCCTCCGGGTCGTTCTTGAGGTCGTTGACCCACTTGCGCTTGCGGTTGGTGTGAGTGGACTTCCCTGTAGCCGGATCCAAGTGGGCCAGGCAGGGCATGTCTCTCGTACTCCTCGTAGGTTTGCGGGGTGCGGGATCCGCCGCAGCGTGACCTCGTGCTGCCATGCCGACCCCCGCCGGCTCCGCCTCCACGGCCGCGTCCTCTTCCGCCTCCTCGAACCTCCGCGTTGGAACGCCATGGCGACCATCTCGGATCCGCCACTCTTCTTGTCATCGTGGTTTTTGCGCTTGTGGCCGTCGTTGTTACCGTTATCACGGTTCTTCTTTTGCTCGGTGCAGGGGGATTGCTGTAGCTGCGATATCACCGCCTGCGTCGTCATCGGCGGCAGTGTGATCACTGGCAATGGAGATCATCTCATCCAAAGTCAGTTTGTTGGCGTTAGCCAAACATGTAAGCTTATGCCTCATCAATCCTCCTCTCTGCAGTCCACCAATAAAGGCGTACATGGCAGTGGTGTGATCGACGTTTTCGCACTCGTTCCTGCATGCCAACCATCGTGTGAGGAAGTTTCTTGAGGTTTCTCCCTTCTTCTGGATACAAGCTTGTAAGTCGCTTGCTGTGGCAGGTCTTTTGTAGGTGCCCCTGAAGTGTTTCTCAAAAGCGGTCTTCAGGTCGAACCAACAAAAGATGGAGTTTTTCTCGAGGTCGCTGAGCCAGATCCGGGCTGGTCCTACAAGGTACAAGCTCGGAGCATGCGGCGAGCGATGTTAGGGGTTCCTCCGGCGAAGGTTACTGCATTGTAGTAATCCTCAATCCAAGTATCCGGCCTTTCGGTGCCATCATAATGCTTCAAGTTTCCGGGTAACTTGAGGGAGCTCCTTGGCTTTGGTTCCTCTCGAATCATCCTGCCAAAGCACTTTGGTCCGATGTAGTCGGTTCTGTATTCGTTGAGGCGTTCCCGCGCGTCGCGCCGAGCCGTGTCGGGGGACTTTGAGCGAGAGCGAGATCTCCGGCCACCGCCTCCGCCTCCACCTCCGCCGCCACCGCTAGGTGGTGGTGAGGGAGACCTGCGAGGGGGCCGATCCGACCTTCTCGCTTCCGCTCGCGATTCTCCCCGGCCCTCCCGGTGCTGGCTCCGGCTCCTGTGGCTGCCCTCGCCATGACGCTGGCTTGCCTGGTCGTTCCGGCTCCGGCGGGGCTCCGGGTCACGCTCCTCATTCCGGCTCCTCCTAGGCTCGGGCTCACGATCATTGTTCTGATTCCGGCGAGGCTCCGGCGTGCGCTCCCTGTTCCGGTTTCCGGAAGGCATCACGATGTCGCGGATAATAATTCCACCATGCCCTTGAGGCCTGGTGTTTCCGGCTGGACCGTGGCGACGGGGGGACGCGGGTAACCATTAGGCGGAGGAGAGGCGTTGCGGTACTTGTCTCGTCCAGAGTACATTGCGTCCTTTCCCTTTCTTGGATCTGACGGTGGCGTCTTTGATGGTATGGGGATTGGATTTGGGTGTTCCCTGGCTCTCCTTCTGCGTTCCGAGGATCCGGTTCGCGACTCGTCATCTCGATGGCGATCGTTGCGGGCGTCCTTCTGCGCAGTGGAGACGCAATGCTCCGGGTTGGATTCCAACTTGCGCGAAGTATCTGCCTTGCTCTGCTGTTTAACCGCTGAAGCGACGAGCGTGCGCAGGTAGTTGATGTCAACCTCCTCGTCACTTTTCTTCAGAATTTCTGCAGCTCTTGCCAAATTATCCTTTGGGGTGGCGAGCGGCTGCTGTTCGGCGGGGGTTGCGAAGTTGATCCTGCGGGGAGGGATTGCTTCTCTGACGATTCTATCAGCCTCCGCCTCGTGCGTAGGTCATTTTCACCTCCCACTCCGCTCTCATACTCTTGACTTGCTCGAGCGTTGCGGTGACTTCGCGATCCTCGTCTCTCAAAGCGATCCATGATCGGTCGCAGCTTCTTCCCTCTCATCCAATATAGCAGGCTGCGGTGTTGGCAAACTTTTTGGCTGTGGCCAGCATCTCCTTTACGGTGGCCTCTAGGGCCTCCGGATCCGCGGCATCGCCGGGAGTTATTGGTTTGTTGAGGACGTCCGACTTTGCGACCAAATCCATGCGTGCTTGTGCAACTATCTCTTCAGGCGACAGGAGGCTCTCCGAGGAAGGATCCCTACGGGGCCGTTCCCGCGACATCGGAGATCCATGGTGAGATGGCTGGGGGTCGGATTGAGTGTCTGCCGCTTCTGATCCGTCTTCTCCGAGCGCTGCTACTGTTGCAAGTACCTGCTTTGGCTGGGCGGAGTCGACTTCAGGCTGGTCGCTGAAACCATACTCCCCTAGCTTGCGGACGAAGTCATCAGATTCCGTGGACGGGGAGTCTCCGGAAATTGGGCTTAGATTTCCCAAGATCGATTCTTCAGCCGGAGTCTCGCTTTCTCCGACAGCCTCCTGCTGATCCGGAGCAGCGTTGTTTTCCGGGGCCTCAACCTCGCACGGGACCAGCTCCGACTTCATGAGGGACGGTTCCGGCGGTATGGGCCAAGAAGTGTACGAAGTGACACCTTTGCTTCTCTAACACTCGGGAGACCCGGGCGGATCCGCATTGGTCTTCCACTCGTTACTTCCTGCTCGTGGGCGGATTGGGTGGGTTTTGATTTTTCCAGATCTAAGGCGGAATCTTCGCTAGGAAGTTCCAGCGTCTCGGATCGGATCTTCGCGACCGCGTCCTGCTCAGCCGGCGGTCGCGTCGGCGCTACTTACCGGTGGGTTTCCGTCGGAATCGACGGTTTCCCCGATGAAGATGTGTATGCCGCCAAGCTGGGACGATGGAGAGCTTGATGGGGTCGGTTTTAGCCGGAATCCAACACTCATCCGGAGGGACGATCGGCAGATTTCCGGCGTAAAGGACACGCCCCACAGCGATGGTGTCGTCGTAGCTTCCCATGGCGGAACCCTCCCGGTTCCGGCCTCCAGACGCCGCAGGCCCCACGGTGGGCGCCAACCGCCCTTGCCTAATCGACGGTACCTCGGAGGAGGGATCCTCACGAGGGGAGAAGAAGTAGGGGCCATAGGGCGGAGTGCACACGGGACGGTGGTACGCGATTTACCCAGCTTCGGAACACCCGCACGATGACGAGGCCTACCGCTGCTTGTCCGGAATTATCCGGGCGCTTTCGCGTTGTTACAATGAGTTGTGGTTGTGCCGCTAGGGCTCCCGGATCCGGCTTATAAAGGCGCACGGATCTAGGGTTTACACGGAGAGTCCTAGCCGGATTACAGATAGACTAACTACGGTACAATATCTTGCCGTGCACGTCACGGATCCGCCTTCCATACACGTCGTCCTGGATCCGGGTTCCTCATGGGCCTCCATGGATCCGGGTTACTCCTACGTCGGTACGGATCCGGCCTGCTGATCCTGGGCTGGACTTCTTCCTTCATGATCAACAGCAACTGGGCCGCCCGATGGGCCACATGCCTCATCACCGTCTGTGGGCCACCCGGGCTTGCCGGATCTAGGCACTGTCGATGGTACACCTATGAAGTATACCCACAACAGTGCTTGTACTTCATAATTCATATGGTATCTTATGGTGCTTTGGTATTGCAGCTCGTATACTCCGGCGCCATTGTTGAGGTATGCATGAGAAAGCAAGTGTTTTATCCAGAAGCCGTTGATTTTCTCGAAGAGGATAAAGATGAATTCCCTTATGTAGAAACCAGGTATGCTTATGGGTCACCACCAAAGCTCATAATGCTTGACAACAAGGATGAACAGAAGGAGACTATTGTCATTTGCATCCATCAAAGCCAAAATATGAGTCCATGATCTGATCACAGAGTGACTCAGTTTCACCATCCTGGATGGACAGTAAACAAGTCACCGTCCTGGATAATGCAACAGGGCAACAATGGATCCCACACTGGTGTTTATTGTAGAGTTATTCCCCTTGTTCTGTACACTAAGGAGACGGGCTTTCAGATGCGGAGCCATCTTCCTTTCTTCACATTTATGAGAGGAAATGTGAACTTCATTGTGTATGCGGTAAAAAATGTGAGCTAGTGGTACACTGGGAAAAGAATGAAGAATATATATATCTGTGATTACCACACTGATGTTTCCTTGAGAAATATTACCTCCATTAAAAATAAGCCTTTTTAGAACCCTACTATAGCTTTCTAAAAAGGCTTAAATTTTGGAACGGAGGTAGGAGTAGTATTAATCCTCTCACTTGTGTACATCAATGAAAGGGGTTTTAAAATTGTTAGCCATCTTTCCTCTGCTTTTTCACAGAACGTGAACTTCATTCATTATGTATGAATGATCAAGTTAGCGATTCGATTCATTTTGTCACTGAACCTAAGAAATGACCAGAAAGTCTCAACATAACTACTTATGTTACATATTCTTCGTATGTTTCTAAACTAATTTAATACAGTATGTAGTCAAAAATAAGTTATATCCCTGAGAACATCCCATGCCACTAATCACAGCTTCTCGCTTCTCATGGTGGCAACGAGCGACGCCCAGGATTAGGACGGGCATCCAAGTCCGGAGTGAAACTAGCATAATCACCTCACATATCTTCAGTTTCCCCAGCCATCAATTAGCTTGAGACCATGATCTGATCACACGCCTCGAGGGCCTGGTTCGCGTAGTATCTCACATCCACGTCTGTGTCCTCACTGAGCTTGATGAGGCATGGCTTCAAAGTCTTCACAGCAAAGGACTGATGTACACGACTGCAGAACCTTGGCAACATTGAACTCGATGTTGGGCACCCTGGAAGTTTAAAGATACTTGTCAGCGTCTCAGCGAAGAAGCCTTCGAGAGATGAGTTTTTGCCGGTATGGTATTTGCCAGTCACATGTTCTTTGAAGAATTAACCACGACATGGAGAAGCTTCTGGCATTTTACGTCTGCAACCACGACAAGGCTAGCAATGAGGCGGCTTGCAGGATGGTAATGTGGTACATGTAATGTGGGTTGTTTATCTTCTCCAACACCTAGACAATAGAACATGTGACCTTTCATGACTAGTAATAGAAATTAAGGAGAATTCGTTAAGTTCCAGTTAGGCATAAATGGGTCTAACCCGAGAGATTATATGCTGCATTCCCACTCTGAACCGAACACCTCCGCCAGACACTTTAACTTGTTCACATCAGCTTCTCTGATAGAAAACAACACCTGAAATTCAAACTATGGTTAACAAGCTTTGCATTAATAGCACCAACGTTTCCGGAAGAATTTTGGAAATCCTCTTGGAAGATGCAAGCTCTGTCAGTAAACTAATGCAACTACTACATCAGATTTGCAGTTCTGTTACGGTTGTTGCAATTGAAGAGCACACAAACTTCTCTGGGTGAGCAAGCATAAGACCAGCACACATATATATAAACCAAAGAAAATCCGGTAATCATGAAATGATAATATTGGTGTGACGGATAGTTCTTGTGAATTTCCATGCTACAATTAAACTGGTAAAATAAATGTGAGACAAACACGAAAGTAGCAGCTTTATAAAGTCCAAACCCAAGCTATAAGGAACAGTTGGACGCCAACTTTCTAGGCATAATGCTATTTGAATAGAACAGTGGCACCATATTGTTCATTATATACAAACCTTAACCAGAGAAATAGGCAAGCTAACTAAACATAGGGGTCAGGTTGTTTGTAATGCTGGTAAATAAGATGAACATGGAAGTGTCTAATTATCAAGGCTGAAACAATATGTTTGAGATGTGATATACCAAAATCACATGAATGCACTTCTTTGATTTCTAAAGGAACTAATTTCACACTAGTAATCAGAATACCACATATCATTAGTCATATGGCCAAGGATAGAATTATAATCAGAATGCCAAATATCATTAGTGATATGGCCAAGGATAGAATTATAATCAGAATGCCAAATATCATTAGTGATATGGCCAAGGATAGAATTAGAAATAATGATTTTGTTCAGAACTTGGTGAACATGCTCTGCTTAATCGGCAGTAACTCAACTTTTCAGACTGCACTGCCAGGTGGAGATCAACGGCGTGGAGGTAGCGGTGGCGTGCAGGGACAACGCTGCCGCGGGGGTTCGGAGTGGGAGAGCTGAGCGGTGCAGGTGTGTTAGATCTTGGGCGAGGCGAGCGACCTCCCGGGGGACGCGGGTGAGCTCGTCGGCGAGCAGGCGAGGCGACCGAGCTCCTTGATGAAGCGGGCTAGGCAGGCGCGGTGCAGGAATGGAGTGCGGATGCGATTCAGCTTCGCGTCCGACGAGCGGCGGTGGCGCGTCCGGCTAGCGGGAGCCACGACGTGGCAGGGGGAGGATTGCGGCAGGGACTGAGATCGTGGACCAGGTCGTGCGGATTGGGTAGGCTAAGGAAGTTGCCAAAATACCCCTGATTGTATTAATTTAAAATCCCTACTTAACTGAACAGATCGGACGGACAGAAAAAATTAGAGCAGTAGTACTCGTTAGTACTCAAAAGTACTACCCAATCACCGTAACACAGCTCATTCTTATTTGAACAGTGCACAGACCCATGTGCTCTGATCATTCAATGCATACAAGACCTTTCTGTCCCAATAGTACATGACGGAAGGAATTTTCCTATACCGTCATTTTACCAACATGGACTTGCCCCCATCGGCATGCCCCCATCGGCACCATGCCCAGGCCATTAATCTCTCTGTCAATAACAACTCCCTTATAATACCTAACAAAGCACAACTAAAAATAAGCTAATTTTCGGAAAAATAGAAAAGGTCTGAGAACGATGAGTAGGTTTCACTTCTTTTGCGGACGCCACTGAGATTTTATTATTCTATATAACATTCATTACAAGCTGCGAATCACATTCAGGAACTTGCCGTAAGCAGAAATAGTACTACCTTCCAATCTACCAAAATTAGCAGAAAATGTGCAACCATATTTTGTTCACGATCTAATTACATAAGGATAAATTCTCAAAGACTCAAAAGACGCTTCACCTCATCAAAATAAATGGCCATAGCGGCCGTAGCTTGACCTATTTCAACCTGGATCATTTAAAGTGTCAAGATTGAGGCACAATCCGTCAGTGGGGATGAACACCCCCTCCATATCAAGAGTATTATAGCGCATGGTTCGGCCTCTAGCACTTCGTTGCAAAGAGATAGACATCAGCATGAAGAAAAAATAACCTCACCGCTCGAATTTCTTAGGGTCATTCCTACTCCAGCTTTTCCTTCATCATCAAACGATCCATCAACAGATAATGCGGCCCAACCTTGTTCAAGGCTAGGCCATGGCAGGCTAGGGTTTCTGATTGAAACTCCCCTTGCCTTAGTAATGATCACACACGGCCCTTCGCCCTTCAAAACTTCATCCGCTGTTCGTAGTCGGATCTGTCGTGTTCGACATAACCTTCCTAATTGCAACTTCCATGGCTCAGCATTGATCTGCATATACACATGTGTCATTGATGTTCATCAGACATTACTTTTCTCTCAATAAATTCTATTTTTTCTGAGATCAACTTACAAGTATTGTACAGGTGGAACTCCACCATGACACTTGGATGCTCCAGAAGTGGTTATTTACAACCACAAACAAACTAAAATGGCATGTCACAGATGTTGGTCTGGTATGTCATGTGGAAGGTTATAGCATCCCCACAAAAAATTGTGTACTGCATTCCGCTTGCCCCTATGGTCCAGAACAGTTTTTTGATTCTCCCCTCATCGTCCGTTTGGACGCTAAACATGAATTCTGGGTCCTTAGCTCCCAGGTCATCAAATACCTCGATGGTTTTCCTGACATCATCGCCGGCCTGCTCCTTACTTAGTTGTCCACAAAAGTTCCGAAGCAATCTTTTAGTGAGCGGAACTTTCCCTTAAATCCCAAAGAAAGCTGCAATTATGATCTATACTTCTCCAATATTTATGTCATTGTCCCTTAGCTGACGGACTAGGCCCACGGTGTACACATACATCTATGTACTTCTCTGATGTCAGACCTTTTCCCTACAGTTTTCAGTCATCATGTGTTATGTTTGACACCGTGCTCAGTTATGTACAATTCATATCCGTAGTCCGAAGCAACTGGGTACTCGCATCGACACAATTTAGTGTTCTCCATCGACAGTTTTCTCTGAACAAAAAAGAGCAGCAGAAACAACTTTAATGTCACTAGAATGCAGGCAAGCCATAGATGGACCAGGAGGTTCACGCCACATAACAAACACTAGTTGGACATTCGCACACAATTTCCTGCATGCATTTCATCTTCTCTGCATTTAGATGGCTCTTTCCATACCTAATTCGGAAGCAATGCTCCCATGAATTCAGTACAACCGATTGACACGGACCAAGCATTCAGACAGTAGGAAAGGATTGATGACCTCATCCCCAAGCTTTTCTCCATAACAATGGGTCAAGTTTTCAAGGGAATTCTTCGTGGATGAATCGGTGTCCTGTCTGGTGACCCAACCGACACGGATCCTGCAAGAACGACAAGAACATATCAGAAAATCAGAAGCTATATAATATACTCCCTGTGTTGCCGAACCACAACAATATGGGTGTATGAACACCTACGCATCAAACTTGGCAGTCCCCAATAAACTCGACAGCCTAGCTACCATAATCTATACATGGCAAACGTCACTGCACTACACAAAATCCCAACCTAAATTGTCAAAATTCTGCGTTTGGTTTGACTAGCTTAATTGAACCCACAAGGACATTGCAAGCACCCAAATTTTCAAACTATAATTAATTTTCTCTATGTTATCGGATGAAAGTACACATACTAGTTATCTGTACCAAATAAGGCCATCATAACGCACATTTTCTTCGACTGAACATGTGAGTGACTTCCTGTATCCGTCTCGACGAAACTACAACAAGAATCGTTATCTTCCACACCAACACACCATGCCCTAACTTAATAATCTTTCTTTGTCTTCTGGCTTAACCATAGCAAGACGATTCAATACGAATTCAGAGCCAACGTTACTGGCTGCATTATGGATTTATGGAGTAATCAGCTCATTTGGCATAGTTCAGAGATTGTGGATTCGCTTTTCCAATTGACTGTAAAGTCAGTTTACCCATCAGCTTCCGGACACAGCTTGTATGATGCCCAACACAGATTGCTTTGGCTCCACCGACCCAACATGGCTGCACTCACCTTCTTCCCTTCCGACTGTACCACTTGCGACAGTCTCTGAAAATGTAGGAGACACTACCGGCCTGTCAAAGGTTTGAGAAGATTACCGCTCATAGCGCCCTGAGTCCCTGACCAATAACAAGTATGCACACACGAACCTGCTCACTGTATCCAGGGTAAAGTCTACTTTTTGCCTGAGGTTGCCGGCGAACTTGTGCTCTGCTCCCTGTCCCCGCCGCCGCTGCAGCTCCAGCCGTCTGCTTCCCAATCGCCGGAGTGCAAAGCTTCTTCAGGAATCAGGAGTCCATGTTCCTCCAAATCCATGTTGCAGCCTCGGGCAAAATAAATATTTCTTGGTCAGATCCGGAAGCTACGCATCGCTGGTCATACCAAACACGAAACCTTGGACCATGGTCTAGGTAGTCGCCAACAACATGTTCCATAGGTCCATATCATCACGGTTAAGCCACCGTCTCCAAACCACAGATTCTCTCCGTCGCGCACACGTTACTTCTGTGGGCCCTGCGCGCGATCGTATGCGACAAAGACGTTGTATTCTCCAATTACTGACGCGCGTAGCTCAATCAATGATGTCTGAATTGTCAATCTCGGAGCAGGAATCAATGGTCCAGATAAGAGGTCCATCTGGACCTGGGAGCCAAAACTCCACTCCCAGCAATATACTACTATACAATATACACCCACCCAAGAGCAACACCATTCCATGAAAGACAAAATATTTCTTGTACAAAGTCTGGAACGAGCTCTGTACCATGAAAGACAAAATATACTACGGAGTACTATACAATCAACTATATGCGCAATCAGTAAACCAGTTCTGTACCAAAGACTTGTGTGACAGACCAAATAACAGCAAAAGTACATGATAGAATTCACAGTAGTGATTAAAACCATGTATATCGACTCTGATAGCTATGATGGCGTTATATGATTTAACAATTTGTATTGTACATTTCCACCATTTTACAGCCGTTAGGAATCCTCGAATTTTACAAATTACAGAATATGAAACAGGGAATCAGATCCCAGTTCTTTCTTCAGCAGCGATCGTCAAGATTATGGTCGGAATGAGTAAGAGGTGTCATATACCAGGTGGCAGTCATGTCATTTGGCAGCCTGCTCGATCACAGATATCTTCTTCCACCTTTCCTGCTCTTCTGCTGCATTGTTGCCCTGAAGAGGTGGCAGCGAGAACGCACTGACTGTTGAGCTTTTGCTCCGAATCTCTTTCAGAGACCTAAGCGCCGCAACGGTGCTCTTCATGTACATGCTCTCCATGAACTCAATCTCATCAAGCTCTGGAATGCATCCGCTGGTACCCAAGGAGGAACTGGGGTTCAGATGCTTGTCCTCAGTGTTGATATCTTCTTTTCCATCTACATTTGATACAGATGGTTTGCTCGATGGTAGGAGCTGGTCGAGCATGGCCTCGCACTCCTTCACAAGCTGGTAAAGGAGGTCAGTGGTGAAGAAAGGCTGAAGCAGCACATTCTGAATGAAGGGGAGACGGATCAGGGCCCCAGTTCTCTTGTCATACTTCTTGAGAATCTTGACCAGTCCTGTAATGGCAAAAGGGAACATAAGCATCATAGATAATTCGAAGGAATTTAGACCAAAATTACATCGGGCACAATTTGGTGACTGGATAATTTCAAACAGTTACAGAAAAGTAGAAATATTTTCGTGCTCATAGAAGCATAATAAGCGAACTAGGTGTCTAGCACCACAAGAAAAAATGGCAACGGCCACAAATGTGAAACATTCGGGCGAAGTATACAAGAAACATGCATCTGGCATGCATGTTCTCAGAATTCCATACACCCTTCAAAATGGCAAAGCTGTATGTGTCACTCACAATCAGAAAGTGAACTGAACTTTAAAAAAGTGAACAGACTCTATTAGTCGATTACCCCAATCTAATAAGAAGTTTTAGGTCACTTATTGAAAAAAATCGGTGGACTGTCTCACGAAACAAATGTTCACGAGCAGATGCTTGATAATAGAATAGAAGTGCTTCTTGTTTAGTCAACTTGTAGGGGCAAATTGTTCTCTACAGCCAAAAAGAAATGAACCGTGACATCTCCATCTTACAAAAACCATTTTATTTCCTAAAGGTCAAACAAGAACATGAGTCAGAAATAGTGGTGCTACTTTTTGAGCATGGACAGATCATAAAAGTATGGCTCATAGGTCTGCGATGCCATCAACTTGCATTGTTGTATTGGCACATTGCAGGAGCTAGAAGCTCATATCAGATTGAGTGGGCTGGCCACATCATGTCCACTAAATGCAGAGGCACATATAACAGCAAAACAAACTACTCGTTAACCTCAAGTTCATTACAGGCACCAAAGTAGCACTACAAAATAGATCACACACTGTAGGTGCAGCTTATATAGGACTTCTTTGAATTGTGGAAGAATTTGAGCAACACCAAAAAAATGGGGAAAAATAGATCATATGATCTATCAACAACCTGACTGATCAGATCAGTTTTTTTCACACTCGATGCATAAATATTGACAAAGAGGAGATAAGGTTACTCAAGCTGAAGGACTAGTTTGCACACGCACTACATAAGCTGATTGCAAGACAGTCTGGCAAGGAAATGCATAAATCTAGTGCGTAATACAACATCATCATGACGCCATGTGAGTAAGCAAACAATATTTTAGTGCGAATTGCAACACTCCATTTTGAATGGCAATATGTTGAGTGTGTTATGTGGATTCAGAAGCCATAATACAGCGAGAGATGCATATCAGCCTACTGCCAACTTATGTTCTAGTGGAGTAATTCTTTTTCATGTTTATACTGTCTAGACCCTCTACTAGGAACATTCAATTGATTTCTATGGCAAGGCAGATAATATTTTCAGACAGATGTAAATCCTATCAGGGCGATTTCAGATAGTGGGAAAAAGAAACATAGTGTGCTTCAAAATGAACAAAATATATGGACGTGTGCGAGAAGCCGAGAGATCGTCGATTTCTCGCGAGAAATCAAACTGCTCATATATCATGCCACCGCGATTTATCGTCGAGCATTTATATATTTGTCAACAGTCGGGGCCATGTGAAAATTCGACGGCGGAACAAGGATCCATTCGCGTTGACAGCGACACAAATGCTCCACTCACTGACAAGGGAGGCATAGCTACTTGGAGCCATTCCTTGACTCATGTTCACGGCAGCTCACTCTCAGCGCCCCGCTTTACCATATGCCCTAAATTACTGGATTGCCGAATTTGAACCATTTTCCTTCTCCATTCCCACCCACCACACGCCCAAGCAATTCCCAAAGGGGGTACTAAGGCACCACCAACACATCCTCAAAAGTACCAATAATTCTGAAACCGCGTAGCAACAAGTGCAGGCGACGCCATGCATCGACCTCGAAGGGGGAAGGAAGGAAGTGCTCACCGGTGTAGTTGAGGGCGCTGTAGTTCTCGAGCAGCACCATCTCGCCGTGGAAGTCGACGATCTCCTTGTGCACGCGCAGCAGCTCCTCCCTGGAGTCCATCCCGGCCGCCCTCGCCACCCTGTCCTGCAGCTCCTGCTCCACCAACACACACCGGCAATCGCAATCAGATCACGGGACGGGACTCGGCGAAATATTACAGAGGAAAATCGAATGGCGAATCGGAGGAGCGAATGGATGGGTAGCGAGCGAACCTTCTGGCGGATGATGTACTCCTCCTCCTTCTCGACGAAGAAGGAATTGAACTTGTCGAGCTCGGCCTCCAGGAGGCGCATGAACTCCGCCTCCTCCGGGGTCATCTCCGCGGCGGCCGCCGCCTCGTCGCCATCCTCCGAGACGCGGGCCCGCTTGGCCTGGCGCTCCTCGCCGTCGGCGCCGGCGCCGATGAGCTTGAGGCGCTTCTTGAGGTCCTTGTAGGAGAGGAACTTGTCGCGCCACTCCGGCAGCGTCTCCACGATCTGGCTGCTCAGGCTCTTGCCGAACTTCATCCCGCGAGCCTCGCGGGGGCAATTGGATTATCCCCTTCGCTTGCTCGATCTCCAATGGCGATGCGGATCGAGGGATTGTGCTTGCGGCGGAGCGAATGGGGGTGGTGAAATAGAGGGGAAAGGGAAGAGGAAGAGGATATGCGGAGAGGAGGAAGGCATGAGCGGAATATTCGCGAGGCGGGGGATATTACTTGCTGTGTGCGCCAGTCGTTATTCCTTGCTCCTTCCTCCTCTTGGCCCCGGTTTTTTTTTTTCAGATCACAAGTGAGACCTTAGAGCATCTCCGCTCGTCTTCCCGACGAGGCCCCCGAACGACGTTTTTTCCATCCGGACGACGTAATTCGGTCCAGTCGTGCCCCCGGTTCCTTGTTTTCGTCTGGATTTGGCCCTTCATCCATCCGGCGAGCCCACGTCAACCCCGGTCCCCCGGGGCGCGCTCGGGGACTCCGGACGAAAGATTTTGGCGCGAAACGTCGTGTGGACCCGCGTAGTCGGCGACAGGAAAACCAAATCCTGTCGATTTTCCCTCCAATTTGCTTGCATATCCCCATTCTCTTCCGCCAAATTTGTCCATTCTCCTCCTCGTCTTCCAGTTCCAGTTCCCGGCGTCGTCTCCTCGTCCACCACCGCTCTCCTCCTCGTCTTCTCGTCCACCAAAATTCCGCCGAAGGCGACGACGAGGAAGCCGCGGGCGAAGAAGGAGCGGCCGCCGGGCATGACGAACGCCGAGTGGGCGGCGGACGAGAAACGGCGCGAGGTGGAAACAAGCGGCAGGGCGGAGAGGGTGAAAAAAGCCGCCGCCAAGAGGGCGGCGGCGGCCCAGGACGAACAAGCGAGGAAGATCAGCATGGCCATGAGCGGCGGCGCCATGTTCCCCGGCCAATGGCCGACGCAAGGTACAACCAGTTCCCCGTCGTCCTTCTCCCCTTCGATGTACTCGCCGTCGCCGCCTGCCATGTTCCAAGAGGGCGCCTACGTCCAACCGTCCAGGTTCACGCCGTCGCCGCCCGAGATTGACGTCGGCAGCGGCGGCCAGCTTGAGGGCACCTCGCCGGCCCTGCGATGACGGCCGCTCCCGTTCGGTGCGATGGCGGTGCCGAACGAAGAGGAGATCCACGAGATGATCACCTCCGGCTCCATGGCCGCCGCTGCGAGCCCGGGGTTCTTCATGGCCGCCGCCGCTGCGAGCCCGGGGTTCTTCACGCAAGAGGAGGCGAGGGCGACGGCAGCTGTCGCGGCGCGCAACGAGTATGTGGAGGATGTGGCCGACGGAAGCCAAGCCGTCGAAGAAGAAGACGAAGAAGAAGAACAGCCAACTCAAGCCGCCGCCAACCTGTCGAAGGGGAAGAAGAAGAGGAAAAAGGACTCGCCGCCTGCCGAACCGCATATCAAATGGATGCCGAAGGAAGAGGAGTGCCTCGCCGAAGCTTGGATGGTCGTGTCCATGAACGGCATAACCGGGGCTAATCAGTCGTTCGACACATATTGGCTTTGAGTGAAGCAGGCGTACGACGAACGCAAACTCGTCGATCCCTACTTCAACAAGACGAACATGAACGTGTACCGGGGAGATAAGGCAATGGCCACCCATTGGGGGCTCATGCAGACGGCGTGCAGCAAATGGCACGGCATACAGGAGGAGGTCGAAGAACGGCCAATCAGCGGCCACGACTTGGAGCAAAAGGTATGCTCCGTCGACCCTGCATCGCCGAGGTTAGCTGTGCACCGTGTACATCGTCGTGAGCTGACCCGTATCGCCGTGCTTTTTTTCCCCAGTTGCGCCGTGCTTTGGACATGTACACGGACGACACCGGCATGCAGTTCAAGTTCCTGAACGTCTACGCCCGCCTCGAGAACTGCGAGAAGTGGAAGGAAGTCCGCATGACCCTCTCGAAGAGCAAGACCGAGCAGTACAACCCCGACGCTCCGGCGGCTGGCGCGGCGGAAGGGCGCCCTGAACTCGGCCAGAAGAAGCTCAAAGAGCTCAAAAAGACGGGCAATCCCGCCGACAGGATGCAGGCGTCGATCGACAAGTGCTGGGCCGACTTGAGGTCGCACGCCGATGGGAGGAACGACAAGTTCGACGTGAAGGAGATATGCCCTAGAGGCAATAATAAAGTGGTTATTATTTATATCTTTATGTTTATGATAAATGTTTATATATCATGCTATAATTGTATTAACCGAAACATTAGTACATGTGTGATATGTAGACAACAAAGAAGTCCCTAGTATGCCTCTTAACTAGCTTGTTGATTAATGGATGATTAGTTTCATAATCATGAACATTGGATGTTATTAATAACAAGGTTATATCATTGTATGAATGATGTAATGGACACACCTAATTAAGCGTAGCATAAGATCTCGTCATTAAGTTATTTGCTATAAGCTTTCGATACATAGTTACCTAGTCCTTATGACCATGAGATCATGTAAATCACTTATACCGGAAAGGTACTTTGATTACATCAAACGCCACTGCGTAAATGGGTGGCTATAAAGGTGGGATTAAGTATCCGGAAAGTATGAGTTGAGGCATATGGATCAACGAGTGGGATTTGTCCATCCCGATGACGGATAGATATACTCCGGGCCCTCTCGGTGGAATATCGTCTAATGTCTTGCAAGCATATGAATAAGTTCATAAGAGACCACATACCACGGTACGAGTAAAGAGTACTTGTCGGGAGACGAGGTTGAACAAGGTATAGAGTGATACCGAAGATCAAACCTCGGACAAGTAAAATATCGCGTGACAAAGGGAATTGGTATCGTATGTGAATGGTTCATTCGATCACTAAAGTCATCGTTGAATATGTGGGAGCCATTATGGATCTCCGGATCCCACTATTGGTTATTGGTCGGAGTGAGTACTCAACCATGTCCGCATAGTTCACGAACCGTAGGGTGACACACTTAAAGTTGGATGTTGAAATGGTAGAACTTGAATATGGAATGGAGTTCGAATATTTGTTCGGAGTCCCGGATGAGATCCCGGACATCACGAGGAGTTCCGGAATGGTCCGGAGAATAAGATTCATATATAGGAAGTCATATTCCAAGTTTGGAAATGATCCGGTGCATTTATGCCAGGTTCTAGAAGGTTCTAGAAAAGTCCGGAAGAAATCACCATGGAAAGTAGAGTCCCGGAGGGATTCCACCTTGCATGACCAGCCAACCCTAAAGGGGAGGAGTCCAAGGTGGACTCCCCTAGGGTGGCCGGCCAACCCACCTCAAGGAAAGGTGGGAGTCCCACCTTGGGTAGGACTCCCTCCTTGAGTAGGTTTCCCACATATGGGAGGTTTTAGTGTTGGGGTCTTATTCGAAGACTTGGACTAGAACTCTTGGTGCTTCCACCTATATAATGAGGGGCATAGGAGAGGGGGCTGACCACTTCAAGCCTCAGCCTTGGCCGCACCCCTTAGAGGGCCGGCGCCCAACCCCCTCTCTCGCCAAACCCTAGCGGTCTCTCTCCTCCACCACATCCCGCACGCTTAAGCGAAGCTCCGCCGGATTTCTCCACCACCACCGACACCACGCCATCGTGCGCTGTCGGATTCAAGAGGAGCTACTACTTCCGCTTCCCGCTGGAACGGGGAGGTGGACGCCGTCTTCATCAACAACCGAACGTGTGACCGAGTACGGAGGTGCTGCCCGTTCGTGGCGCCGGAAGCGATCGTGATCAAGATCTTCTACGCGCTTTTGCAAGCGGCAAGTGAACGTCTACCGCAGCAACAAGAGCCTCATCTTGTAGGCTTTGGAATCTCTTCAAGGGTGAGACTCGATACCCCTCGTTGCTACCATCTTCTAGATTGCATCTTGGCTTGGATTGCGTGTTCGCGGTAGGAAATTTTTTGTTTTCTATGCAACGTTATCCTACGAGTGGTATCGAGCCGTGTCTATGCATAGATGGTTGCACGAGTAGAACACAATGGTTTTGTGGGCGTTGATGCTCTTGTTGTCTTTAGTTTGAGTACTTTGCATCTTTGTGGCATAGTGGGATGAAGCGGCTCGGGCTAACTTTACATGACCGCGTTCATGAGACTTGCTCCTCGTTCGACATGCAACTTGTATTGCATAAGAGGCTTTGCGGGTGTCTGTCTCTCCTACTATAGTGAAGATTCAATTTACTCTTCTATTGACAACACTAGTATCACCGTTGTGGTTCATGTTCGTAGGTAGATTAGATCTTACTCGAAAACCCTAAACCACGTAAAATATGCAAACCAAATTAGAGACGTCTAACTTGTTTTTGCAGGGTTTGGTGATGTGATATGGCCATGATGTGATGATGAATATGTATGAGATGATCATTATTGTATTGTGGCAACCGGCGGGAGCCTTATGGTTGTCTTTAAATTTCATGTTGAGTAGTATTTCAAAGTAGTTGTAATAGTTGCTACATGAGGTGAACAACCATGAAGACGGCGCCATGAACCTTGACGCTACGCCGACGATGATGGAGATCATGCCCGTTGATGATGGAGATCATGTCCGTGCTTTAGAGATGAAGATCGAAGGCGCAAAGACAAAAGGGCCATATCATATCACATATGAACTGCATGTGATGTTAATCCTTTTATGCATCTTATTTTGCTTAGATCACGACGGTAGCATTATAATTTGATCCCTCACATTAATATCAAGATAATAAAGTGTTCTCCCCTAGTATGCACCGTTGTACAGTTCGTCGTTTCGAAGCATCTCGTGATGATCGGATGTGATAGACTCAACGTTCACATACAACGGGTGTAAGCCATGTTGCACACGCGGAATACTTGGGTTTGCTTGACGAGCCTAGCATGTACGGACATGGCCTCGGGACAACGGAAACCGAAAGGTTGAACACGAGTCATATGGATGATATGATCAACATTTTGATGTTCACTATTGAAGCTACATCATCTCACGTGATGATCGGTTTTGGTGTAGTGGATTTGGATCGTGTACCACTTAACAACTATGAGGGATGTTGTATTAAGTGGGAGTTCATTAGTAATTAGATTAAAACATGAACTAATTATCATAAACATAGTCCGAGTAGTATTTTGAATTAATTTTGTTGTATTGGCATCCGTTTTCTACCATGCGCTAGTCTTGTAATTGAGATAGAAATACTGTTAAAATCTGACAAGAAACTTTACGGATTGGTACCGTATTGTTAAAGAATCAAGAATTGATTAAGTCCTATTGCAAACTTTTAGTAAACCTCATATTGTTTATTCAAAGAGCTATGGTTTCAATTAGTACCTAAAGTTATCTTGTCTCCGTGAAACTTGAAGTTCAAATCTGTTTGAAAGTAAGGAGCTGAAAATTTAGTTTTCAGAAATAATCAAGGTATGAGATATATGTGATATGTAAGACCTTATTGCAAGATGATAGAATATAATTTGGTGAGACTACATGAACTCATAAGTTTTATGGGAATGTACGAAGGTTGAAGACGCAAGGCGTCACAATCCTCCAACTATTGGGGCACTAACGATATTCGCATATCCATGAAGTGACCATCCTTAATATGCACCGTTGCTAAGACTCGTCGTTTCGAAGCATCACGTGATGATCGGGTGTGATAGATTCTACGTGTGCATACAACGGGTGCAAGCTAGATTTGCACATGCAAATACCAAGGTTAAAACTTTACGAGCCTAGCATGTACAGACATGGTCTCGGAAAGTCGTCATGATATGATGGATAAAATTATGAGTGAAATTGTTCATCATATTACAAGGTTACTAATAGTGAAATCCGGAACACTTGTCATATGATGATCAACTTCAAAATAAGAACCTCAAGGTTATTGGTATCAGACCAACAAACCTAGAAGTTATTAATGTTGAAGTGTTTTTCCGAATAATGAGGAAAGCTAAAAGAGAAAGCCGCAAAAGATATTTTAGCGAGAAGAAAGAAAAGACTAGAAAGTCTAGCTCGGGTGTATATAAATGATATACATGTTATGATTGTATTCCTAGTTAGGTCACACTATGAAATTCTTGGGTATTAGTACTATATTGGTTGGTATGAAGTGTCATACAAAAACAACGCAATACAAGAATTCAATGGCCTAAGTGACTGACAAGGAATATGATAGGAATGCACGCCTGGAACAAAAATAAAGTGTTATTATGTTCATCGTTGGCATTCTATCTAGCCCTTAGAATTTATAATAAAGAACTTAATAATTGTTATTTTGCTCTGGTCAAATGAAAACAATGAGTTGTTTAAATTATGACATTACTCCATGTACGATGGATAAGTTATTATAAATCTTAATGGTGAAACACACATACATAACACTGACGCTAAAATGCCATAAGGCAAATGATTTGAATTTCACTTATTTGTGGAACCGCCATTTAAGGTCATGTTGGAAAGGAACGCATGAAGAAACTCCATGCAAATGGATTTTTGGAGTCATTTGATTTTTTGAATCGTTTGGCGCTTGCAAATCTTTTCTAAAAGAGAATGACTAAAATACCGTTCATAGGCCAAGTTTTGAACGGGCAACTAACTTAGTGGAAACATACATGATGATGTATATGGATCACCGGGCATAGTTGTGTGCGGGAGATTCTTATGCTTCATGAAAACTTCAAACAATGAATTGAGTATATATATGTGGATATATTCGATAAGGAAGAAGTTTGAAACATTTGAATGGATTCAAATAAATTTCAGCATGAAGTAGAAATCATCGTAATAGAAAAGTCAAATATCTATGATTGGATCATAGTGGAAATATTTGAATTACTATTTTTAGCGAACATCTAAGAGAGTTATGAAATTGTTCTACAACTCACATTTCTTGGAGTATCATAGTGATGATGAAGTATCCGAGAGATGTATCCAGACCTAGTTGGGTCAATGATGAGATAAAATATTAATGCCATTATATTTTTGTGAATTATGCTTTAGTGACTACCGCTTTACACTGAATAGAGCATCATCATGATCCGTTGAAATGACATCATACGAGTTATGACATGGGTATAAACCCTAATAGTCTTTTCTTAAATTTTGGTATGCAAGTTTACAACCAAAATCGGATGAATGTCTTTGTTGGTTATCCCAGAGAATTGATTGGGAATTCTTCCCACAATGGAGACAAAGACAAAAGTGTTTGTCAATGTTTCTTATTTCCAAGAAATTGTTTCTAGCGAAGTTTTTGAGTGGGAGGACAATAGAACTTGATAAGGTTTATGAACCTGAGCATAATGATCAGAGTAGCGCAGCATCGGAATTGGTTCCGGAAGCGGCCACGACGATCATGGCTCATATGACTACAAAGTGTTTTAGCCATGGAGATCGAAGTACATATTGAACCTTGTAGGTATGGTTTACTTTGTGATCAAATAAATGATTTGTGGACAAAGGATTGATTTTTAACAATGATAAACCAACTACAAGCAAAGAAGTTATGATGGGCCCTAACTCCGTTAAAATGGCCATGCACCATGAAATCCATAATAGATGAATACTTTTTGAAAGTAAATGGATCTATAGACTTGGATGAAATATCTTTGAAGAAGCTCGACTTGTTGAAAAATTGTTTACGACAAAGTTCAAAGAGTTGACTACGATAAGATTAGATCTTCCGTAGTAATGCTTATAGTCTATGTGGATTATTCTAGTAATCACTACATATTTATTTTATGAGATATGCTAGTAGGATGGCAAAATACATTAATTATCTGAAGTAAGTATTGCGGAGTTGGAATCTTCACCAGATGAAATAGTCAAAGAGTTTTTGATTTCATCAGAGACGATGAAGAGGCTTGCATTTGCAAGAAATTAAGTGGGAGCGCTAAGACACATTTATAATACTTTATGTAAGTGACATATAGTTAGTTATAAATGATGTAATTATATACTTGATTAAAAGGTTTCATTGAGAAATTAATTTCAATGAAAGGGTATGGACTGAAACATATCTAGTGTCAAGATCTATGAAGATAGATTGAAACACAAAATAAGTTTAAGTCAAAGTACATAGAATGGATATTGAAAATAGTTCAATATAGAAATATTAAGAAAATATTCTTGTCATGTGAAGTTTTAACAAGACTTGAGTGTATCTGACACTCAATGAGTAAAAACACATGAGTGATTATAGATCACGAATAACATGTACACAATCAGATATCATGTGCTATAAAGTGTTATGAGCATATACCAGAATGATTCATATGATGATCATTGGACGACAGTAAGAATATCCTTGAGTACTTTAGAAGAACTAAGGACATATATATATGTATTTTTTGTATGAAGAAATTACAAACAAATCGCTGTAAGGTGTTACACCGATATTGGTTTTGTCACATATAAAATATAATTTCAATCTCAAATTAGATTAAGTGTTGTTTAAAAGGTAGCACAATGAGCTAGAAGTTGTCTATGCTAGATTTAGAAGAGTTCTAAATATTGTGATGGATTCTACAAAAGAAGGCAGAGTATGTCATTGTTTTGACAATGACAAAGGATGTTAAGTCAAGAGGTTCTTTGAGAACTTGGTGTAGTTCCGACGAGTCGAACTTTGAAGCTATATTGTGTGTGACAATATTAGTGACATATTTCAGACCGCGGAATTAAGGTTCCACCAAAAGATCAAACATATTTAATGCCGACTCATTTGGAAATGAGTGATGCGTTGAGACGCAAATGAATTACAAAATACATACGTTTCTGAGCGTGTCAGATCCGTTGACTAAAACCTCTCCCATGAGCAAAACATGATAAAGCACCGGAAGGCCAAGGTGTTATATCTTTACAAATGTAAACTAGATTATTGACTCTAGTGCAAGTGGGAGACTGAAGGAGATATGCCCTAGAGGCAATAATAAAGTGGTTATTATTTATATCTTTATGTTTATGATAAATGTTTATATATCATGCTATAATTGTATTAACCGAAACATTAGTACATGTGTGATATGTAGACAACAAAGAAGTCCCTAGTATGCCTCTTAACTAGCTTGTTGATTAATGGATGATTAGTTTCATAATCATGAACATTGGATGTTATTAATAACAAGGTTATATCATTGTATGAATGATGTAATGGACACACCCAATTAAGCGTAGCATAAGATCTCGTCATTAAGTTATTTGCTATAAGCTTTCGATACATAGTTACCTAGTCCTTATGACCATGAGATCATGTAAATCACTTATACCGGAAAGGTACTTTGATTACATCAAACGCCACTCGCGTAAATGGGTGGCTATAAAGGTGGGATTAAGTATCCGGAAAGTATGAGTTGAGGCATATGGATCAACAGTGGGATTTGTCCATCCTGATGACGGATAGATATACTCTGGGCCCTCTCGGTGGAATGTCGTCTAATGTCTTGCAAGCATATGAATAAGTTCATAAGAGACCACATACCACGGTACGAGTAAAGAGTACTTGTCAGGAGACGAGGTTGAACAAGGTATAGAGTGATACCGAAGATCAAACCTCGGACAAGTAAAATATCGCGTGACAAAGGGAATTGGTATCGTATGTGAATGGTTCATTCGATCACTAAAGTCATCGTTGAATATGTGGGAGCCATTATGGATCTCCGGATCCCACTATTGGTTATTGGTCGGAGTGAGTACTCAACCATGTCCGCATAGTTCACGAACCGTAGGGTGACACACTTAAAGTTGGATGTTGAAATGGTAGAACTTGAATATGGAATGGAGTTCGAATATTTGTTCGGAGTCCCGGATGAGATCCCGGACATCACGAGGAGTTCCGGAATGGTCCGGAGAATAAGATTCATATATAGGAAGTCATATTCCAAGTTTGGAAATGATCCGGTGCATTTATGGCAGGTTCTAGAAGGTTCTAGAAAAGTCCGGAAGAAATCACCATGGAAAGTAGAGTCCCGGAGGGATTCCACCTTGCATGACCAGCCAACCCTAAAGGGGAGGAGTCCAAGGTGGACTCCCCTAGGGTGGCCGGCCAACCCACCTCAGGGAAAGGTGGGAGTCCCACCTTGGGTAGGACTCCCTCCTTGAGTAGGTTTCCCACATATGGGAGGTTTTAGTGTTGGGGTCTTATTCGAAGACATGGACTAGAACTCTTGGTGCTTCCACCTATATAATGAGGGGCATAGGAGAGGGGGCTGACCACTTCAAGCCTCAGCCTTGGCCGCACCCCTTAGAGGGCCGGCGCCCAACCCCCCTCTCTCGCCAAACCCTAGCGGTCTCTCTCCTCCACCACATCCCGCACGCTTAAGCGAAGCTCCGCCGGATTTCTCCACCACCACCGACACCACGCCATCGTGCTGTCGGATTCAAGAGGAGCTACTACTTCCGCTTCCCGCTGGAACGGGGAGGTGGACGCCGTCTTCATCAACAACCGAACGTGTGACCGAGTACGGAGGTGCTGCCCGTTCGTGGCGCCGGAAGCGATCGTGATCAAGATCTTCTACGCGCTTTTGCAAGCGGCAAGTGAACGTCTACCGCAGCAACAAGAGCCTCATCTTGTAGGCTTTGGAATCTCTTCAAGGGTGAGACTCGATACCCCCTCGTTGCTACCATCTTCTAGATTGCATCTTGGCTTGGATTGCGTGTTCGCGGTAGGAAATTTTTTGTTTTCTATGCAACGTTATCCTACACGACGGCAGGTGGCGGGAGATGCTCGCCAACCAAGGCGTCCGGATCGCCCTGCTGAAGACGACGGCAGCGGCGAAGAAGAGGAACACAGACTTGGCGTTCCTGATGGGCGGCGGCAACGTGGAACTGATGGACGAGGAGACGAGGAATTGGTACCAGGGCCACCGCAGCGACATCCTCCGAGCCACTCCGGCCAGTCCTTCGTCGTCTCCGCCGGCTCCTACCTCGGCTTCCTCATCGTCTACCTCGTCGACTGCCGCTGCTTCGACGTCCACTGCCGCTGCTTCGTCGTCGACTACCGCAGCCGCTTCGGCCACGGCGTGTGAGGAAACTGGTCCGTCGGACACCGCCGTGCCGGCCGGGACCGCCGATGAGCCTGTTTCCGTCTAATTTCCCTCCGATCGCTGATCTGTGGCTGATCCTTTTGCTCCTTTTGCCGATCAACTGGCCGTACTTGTAGCGCGGGACGACGCTTTGTTTGAATTTAATGTCCGCCGAACTCCGGGTGGACGACTGGAAATACGGAACTCCCCACGACTTTATTTCGTCCAATCCGGCGGGTGTTTCGTCCGGATTTCGCCGTGGGGAGCACCAAAGAGTGGAGATGCTCTTAGTAGCCAAAGAATAAAAAAAAAGTGAGACATCTTCTTCCCAAACTGCCAAAACACACACGACCAGAGTAGTACCACACTTAATTCACAACTTCACTATGATATCATGCTACCACCCTTCAAATTATTGCCGTGGATCGGGACGATGCCCCACCGATGATTGGGTGCATGTTTCTAGTCGGAACCGGGAACCTACCCCGAAGGAAGACATGATGGGAGACTAAAAGTATCGCCGCCATGGGACAAAATATCATGCTGAGAACAAAGGCAACAAACCACCATATCAGAGCACTGGGTGTGATATTGCCGAGAACCCTGACCGTGAGCTCTACATCAGTAGCAACCTCCATGTTAGTGTGCCTCTCAAGCACGGCTTCCTCGAGGAGGGCGACAGATACGACCAGCGCCGGTCCAAATTTTGGACCCGTGGCAAGTTAAATAAATATAATCTACACTAAAATTTTATAGTCATGTATAAATTTATTTGTTATACACCTTCCCCATTACACATTCAGCATAGTTAATCAAATATGAAATGTTACTCATTAATATTAATTGTATAATTCTTTTTGTTGCAATGTATAATAATTATTAGACTTCTGCAAAATCATCCTTGTGCTAAACAATTATATTTTTCAACAAAAATATACTTTTTTCTACTATACAAACATTGACATAATTGTACACATCCTTATATTTTTAATCTGCATTAATGATTAAATATATCTAATAGTTTGGTAGATATATCTATTTGAGTGTGTTCTAACAAATATCTTAATAGTAAGATTTCTAGTGTATCATTATGTTAGATTTTTTTTAGAAACTTTTAGAGTATAATTAGACCCTTTGCATGACTGTCTACCAATTTTTTTGTTATCAGATATGCCTTCAAGTTACAGTCTGTTCAATAATAATTTTGACAATGCATGCATTATATATACCGGATATTGAAATGTACTAATAACCAACTATCATAAATTATGAATTCTCTAAATTTCTTGTACACGCAACACTTGCGAGGCTCATCAATGCCTCCGATATAGACAAGTTTTCAAGTTAGTTTTTTAAAGAAAGTGCGTAATAGTAAAAATATAAATTTAGTTATCTTTGCTTTCGCTATGACCAGGGGAGCTTTTCATCTGGACGAGACTAACGATGTAGCTAAACTTGCCATCGTCGATTAATTTGGTTAGCATTTATGGGTACAAGATTTGTATTGCGGACTTACCCGTACAAACGAGCTAAGTTTTTTATAGCTAACTAATAGTTGCGAATAGATAATAATATAATAATAAAAAATAAGAATAATGCGGGCTCCTCAACCCACTACATCGACTAGAGATGGGTGATGGGGACCCCGCGGCGGCAGGTGAGGATGTTGTTGCAGTGGTGGATGCGGTGGCATACGACATGGAGGTGGGGGCGGGCGGCCGAAACAACGCCTAGGCGCGTGCCCAACCTTACACCGAGCAAAAGCTATAGGTAGTTTTGATGGATCGTCCCCCTTCATAGCTCTAGGTAGATGCATCTTTGGTTACTGTCGTTTGTGATGAACGATCCTTCTGGCGGATGATGTACTCCTCCTCCTTCTCGACGAAGAAGGAATTGAACTTGTCGAGCTCGGTCGCCGCATGAACTCCGCCTCCTCCGGCATCATCTCCATGGCCGCAGCCTCGTCGCCATCCTCCGAGACGCGGGCCCGCTTGGCCTGGCGCTCCTCGCCTTCTGCGGTGGCGCCGATGAGCTTGAGGCGCTTCTTGAGGTCCTTGTAGGAGAGGAACTTGCCGCGCCACTTCGGCAGCATCTCCACGATCTGGCTGCTCAGGCTCTTGCCGAACTTCATCCCGCGAGCCTCGCGGGAGTAATTGGATTCTCGCCTTCTCGAGCTCGATCTCCAATGGCGATGCGGATCGAGGGATTGTGGTTGCGGCGGAGCGAATGGGGGTGGTGAAATAGAGGGGAAAGGGAAGGGGAGAGGATATGCGGAGAGGAGGAAGGCATGAGCGGATATTCGCGAGGCGGGGGATATTACTTGCTATGTGCGATAGTGGTTATTCCTTGCTCCTTCCTCCGAGACGCGGGCCCGCTTGGCCTGCCACTCCTCTCCGTCGGGCCTGGCGTCGATGAGCTTGAGGTGCTTCTTGAGGTCCTTGTAGGAGAGGAACTTGTCGCGCCACTCCGGCAGCGTCTCCACGATCTGGCTGCTCAGGCTCTTGCCGAACTTCATCCCGTGAACAATTGGGTTCTCGGTCGATCTCCAATGGCGACGCGGATCGAGGGATTGTGGTTGCGGCGGAGCGAATGTGGGTGGTGAAACAGAAATAGAGGGGAAAGGGAGGGGAGAGGATATGCGGAGAGGAGGAAGGCATGAGCGGAATATTCGCGAGGCGGGGGATATTACTTGCGGTGTGCGCCAGTGGTTATTCCTTGCTCCTTCCTCCACTTGGCTTTCATTTCAGTTTCCGGGTTTTTTTTAGATCACAAGTGAGACCCTAGTAGCCAAAAAAACAAAAATAAAGTGAGACATCTTCCCAAACTGCCAAAACACACATGACCAGAGTAGCACACTTAATTCACAACTTCACTAGGATATCATGCTAGCACCCTTCAAGTTATTGGCGTGGATCGGGACGATGCCCCACCGATGATTGGGGTGCATGTTCCTAGTCGGAACCGGGAACCTAGCCCGGAGGAAGACATGAGGGGAGACTAAAAGCATCGCCGCCATGGAAAGGAACACCATGCCGAGGACAAAGGCAACAAACCACCACGTCGGAGCACTGGATTCTCGAAGAAGCCAAACATGTCGTTGAGAAGGGGGGGGGGGGGAATATCTATTAATTGCCGCATAGTCGAACTCATACTATAAATAGTTCTTTATCGAAAAAGTACTACTACCTCCGTTTCAAGGAATAAGGCATACACGTATTTCAAGACGAACTTTGACCATAAAAATTGAGCAACAAAATCTTGACAAGGCATAGATGTGTTTATTGAATCACCTATATTGTATTTTTTAGAACTAACTCCACTATGTATCTATCTTCGTTAACAAGGCATGAGTATGTTTTATTGTGAAATATGATCATGCTATTTTTCATTTTATTTCTTTAATAAATAATTTTAATAATTTATATAAATATTAATAGTGGTGTACATATTTCTTTGGAACTCCTAAGATGCACCCTAGACTACAACTTTGGCATCATGTCCCACCTAGGAGCTCTCTTATCCGTGTGTGGTTGATTTATTTTTCTAACCAACCTTCTTGAACGACAACTTGAGTTATCAAATGAAAAGGTCAATCTCAATTGTGGGTGTTCATAATCACCTTGTCAATTTTCACAGGAAAATCTTAGTCTCAACATTGATGTCATGTTTTTTAAAGCTTATTCCAATAAAAAAATCCATAATAGAAGATAAAAGTTCTGAATTCCAAATAAATAAATACTTGGTACATCTTATAGGAAACAAGTGTCACTTCTGCCGACCATTTCCTTTGCGGGTTGCCCGCCCATTATATTAATACTCACTTTTTAGCAAATGCAAGTATTTTTGCTTATCCGACCCAACATGTATGAACTGGTCAAATTAATGTATTGCACATAGTACTGGCTACTTTTGCCAAGTGAGTGGAGAAGAAATAGAGTCCATGGGATAATGAAGTATTGAAGTGATAAGTGCAACTCGTCAATGCTAGGATGAATATCAAGGTTTTTATAAACTGGTTAGGTAGCTATGCAGAGATATCCACCGGAATATTCCTAGCAATTATGTGATAGGTACCCCTGGGTAGTCAATTTTATATGGCAGCATGTCATGTAATGGCCTCCATGTGGATGTGACTGCCCTAAAGAAACAAGCTCATGAGCAAATGATGACAAACTTGGTGTCCGCATAAAAGGTGTATGTTAGTCTGATCATCGTGCCGTTCATACAAGCTCTTTTCATGTGCCTTAAGGATAGATGTGTAGGCGTTAATTGGTTCGGCGGTTGAGTATCCTTTTTCTAAGTAATTTAATTCGATAAAGAAAGATAGTTTAACACCTTGTCATCATGTTCTAGCGAGACCATATCTTTATGGAGTACTTCATATGGTTTTGATAAAAGATAGCACAGAGTACGACTTAGTACTCCTTTTGTTCAATATTAGCTAGATATATCTAAATCAACAACAAGTAATACGGAACAAATGGAATATTATATTTGCTACTAGTAGTCAAATACCACTAGTATGTAAGAAAAATCGAACCACAACAAGCATTGATCACGTAAATTTAAAGTGTCACCCCAATGCTCACTTCTCTACTTATATCGTCGCCCAATTCATCTTCAATTGTACCATCCGGAGAAACTAGCTCTGTCTTAAGAAAAACTGCTCAACTTTATGAAGATATATAAACATATTTTAATTATAGATAGTACATCCGTATCTAGAAAATGTTTTGCAACTTTTTTTTAGGACAGATGAAGTACTCCATGATTTCTCAAACAAACCATAAAAGAACAAACAAACCACTGTGATGCGACGACGCGGCGAAGTTGCATGAGCATGGGACAAACAAAAAGCTACGTATCCTCAAACAAATCATGAAAAATAACAGCTACATGGTGTAACACAGCTCGTGTGCCACAGAAGATCTTAGAGAAACACCTTGGACTATTCCCCAAAAGAGCACGCACACGGCACACCTTGCAGCGATGGAAGATTCGAAGCATAATTCCTTGCTTGGGACCGGAATATCCAATCGGACAATGCCCCAGATCCTCTGCGCGTCGTTGCCCAGCTTTAAAGCCCCCCGTCATTCTTTGTCGAGGAAATTGCATATACCAGTAAGTGTTGGGGCAAACGTTGCGCAAACCAGTGACTTGAAATTGGTTTTGCGCAAACCAGCGACTCTCCATATAATACATTGCATGGCGCTGTAATGATTAGATTACAATTACAAGCACCAGAAACCCTCCCGACCCTCCCGACCCAGAAACCATAGTTCCTCCCGCCGCCGCCGCTGGCGGCGCCACCGGGCAAAGGCCGCAGGGCGTGGCGGCGGCGGCGGGCTTCCCTCATGGCGCGGCGGGGACGGCGGCTGGGTCCTCTCCTCGATGCAGCGGCGGCGGCTTCCTTCCTCCCGTGATGGTGGGGCGGCGGCGGTGGACTTCCGGCCTCCCGTGTGATGACGGGGCGGCGGCGGTCGAAGGATGGAGGGGCGACGGTGGTCTCTGTGCTGCGGCCTCCCCTGCCACCCGGCGGCGGCACACCGGTGGCGGCTGGTGGTGGGATGGAGCGCCATCCCATCCGCTTCTCGCCGGTGCGAGGGGGTGACCTTGGGATTCTCCCGCGGTACGAGGACGCCCGGGGCATCAGCCTCGGGTTCGAAGATGGAGGCGACCTTCTTCTTCGCCGGAGGAGGTCGGCTGGTTGCTGGGGTGGCGGATCACGAGATCCCTCTACCCCGGTGATGAAGATCTAGTCGACGACGAGTTAGCGGCGAAGGGGCCACCGGTGAACACCGAGCCTTGACTTCGTTCTTGGCGGATGATGGCGGCGGCTATTGGCGTCGTTCCCTTGCGAAGGCATCATCTTTGTTGGCCTCTACATTCGCTCTCGCCGAGTAGGGGACTTGAGGCTGTCGGTGAAAACCGTGCCATGATTGGCGAGCGATGGCGGCGTTAAGCGTCGCTTTCCTTCTTGAAGGCATCGTCGTCGCAGTCTGCGGTCTCTCACTCGTGCTGCTCCGGGGGAAACCCTAGGTCCGGGTCTCCCGGATCGGACGATGGCGGCGCGCCCTGCGTCGTTCTACCTCTTGGGGCATCGTTTTTGGAGCAGCTGCTGGATGCTGGCGGTTTTCAGTGGAGTGGTGTTCATCTACCACATTGTTGGCGCTGAGTCTCAGTGGCATGGTGCTGCAGGGTATCGACGACATATGCGGATTACAACGAAGACATGGAGGAGGGCCTCGAGGGCAAGGAGTTTGGGGAAGGTGAAGACGGTGGCGGTGATAAGGAAGATGATTTGCAAGAGATAGAAGAGGGGGCGTTCGATTGCGCGATGGCCAAGGCGAAGGGGAGGGCGACGATCTGCGGCCCTGCAGACGAAGACGATGGCCACGACAAGACGGAATTGAGCCAGTGGGCGATGGATTTTCACCATGGTGACCGCACGTCGGCTATCTCTAGCTACTTGACGTGTTCGGCGAGGCGGGGCGGGGGCAAGCTGGCGACAGGGGAGCGACAACGGCTTTATTCCCAACGGCAGCTGGCCGGATTTGGCCAGCGGCAGCGTGGCAGCTCGTGAGGGTGGGGAGTGACGACAAAACGGCAGTTCGAGCTCGAGCGCAGCCATTGGTTTACGATACATCACCTCTTTGCATCCTGGTGTAATATTTTTAAGGCTTTTTTTACATCTACATCATCAGCTGGAGCTGTTTTTTCTTTAAATTAAGGTGTTGTGTATGGTAGTTATTTTTGTATGTACATTATCTGCTGGAGATGCTCTAGTACCACCATGCCAGTCAGGCCACCTCATGTGGGTCTCTTTTATCAGTTAGTAGTATATGTTGTTAACATGTTTAATTTGGTCATTACAGCTCTTTGCAATGAGTTACACGTAGAGTTGCTGGTCTCTGCAAAATTAAATTCAAGTGACTGGTTTGCACAATGTTTGCCCCAAGAGTTACAGGTCTATGCAATTTCCTCTTCTTTGTCCCATCGGTCAGTTTCCCTATCTCTGTCTGAAAAAACCCATGAGAAGCTCAACCCTCCCACTGACCTACACGGCCCCGTGTCTTCTCGATCATGTAAAAACCAAGAAAAAGTTATACGCCCTCTTTTGATGTTTCTTGACACGATGTTTTTGCTTGTTGAAAGCCGGATGGTGCAGTGGATTCTGTTAGAATCCCTCTTGCGTGACAGTGTACTTCTCACGATTTCTCGGGTGTGGAAGTCCATGTGCCACTGAGCACCTGCTTGCTTATTTTAACAAAGTGGGGTGGTTGTTTCACTATTTTAAGTAAGGGATAAAAGGGTTTGAAGACTAAGATAACGAAGCCAGTTAAAGTAGAAGTCACATGGCCTTTGTGGGTCAGAAAAGTACAAGTTATGACTGGTCTAAGGTGCGGTCCACATCAGACAGCTATTATAATGATATGTTTCTGACCCTTTGTTAATTATAGTGCATGCTATTGCTAGTCAACTTTAAGTCTCGTAGTTGGAGACTAGTATGCGTGACTTTTCTCCCACTTTTGATTTGGTGTCACCAAGCTAAGTTGAAAGGTTTCTTGCCGATCATAAGCAACATAGTATTGTCTGCGAAAGGTCATTTACGATAAATAGTACCTAGATTTGTTTGAGTTATCCTTGCAGGTTTCTTATCAACTGCTATGTTATTTTCTACATAAGTCATCCGCGTGCATTAGATGATCGCGTTATTACATACTCTTATCGTGCAAAAATTTAGAATCACATTTTACCATGATTGTAAGTTGAATTTAGTCGGGTACTTCAGATATTGTATGCTCATACGTCAACATTACCACTTAATAATACTGATATCTGTGAGTGAGGAACCGATCTTTGCTTCATGGTCAGCAAATCACACAACAAGAATAGTCGTTGCACCATACTCCTTGAAATGAAGTCAAATTGAAAAAACGGGGTAGTTTTCCAACGGTCTTGGAAGACAACGGAGAACACAACAAATCCCGTTCATAGCTTTATCCCCTCTCTCTCTCTATATGTATCCTGCATTGTTTTCGATTAAGTTGCAAGCGAAACAGATACTGTTTGGTTACTGTTGTGAAAGGATCAAGCAAGGAATATCCGATGCACAAAGGATCGCTGGACGTAAGCTGCTCCTCGATTTCAGATCCTGGACAAAGCGGCGTGGAGAAGACGCTGTCCTGATCAAGTTCTCAACTGCCAGAGCATGCAGCAACCGCCAGCTTTGGGCTAGATTTGAATCGAGCTAGCCCGTGGCCAGGTGAGCAGACTATCGGGAAAACGATCGGAATCTTCTGCATATTCCCGCGCAGATGCGCATGTACCTTGCCAAAATACGTGGGTTAGTTCACGCGTCGGTGCGTATAGCCGGAGCGATCTCCTATCTCTCAGTCGTGCTTGGAGTTTGAAAAGTAACCATAAGTTCATATGGGCCGGCAGGGATATGTTTTTCTTTGCGAGAGCGTGGAAGATTGGTCTCCAGATGGCATCAGAGGAGCATATCCTCGTTGACGTTCAACTGCTTTTAGACGGCAAGAGACGCATATTCGCGCTTTGTGCCGGCTGCCAAGATACAAAAACGCATGATTTTATATATCAACTCGAAAGAAGAAAAATAAAAAACGCCATTATGGCTAGCTTTACTCATTCATCGCGATAGCAAGTACATCGATCTTGCTCTTCAACTTGAGACCCACTTGCTCACATATCTTCACACGTTGGGCTCCTTAACGCCTATAAACATGGATTGAAAAGCGACTCGCTCCGGCCCTAAACCTGCGACAAGTATTTAGTGCTGAAGGGAGTAAGATTATTATTGTTTAAATTGCATTAGCCGCGTCCCCCAAAGCGTCCCCAAACGGCGTCGGATCGAGCGTTTGGGGCACGTATTTCGTTCGCCCCGCATTTGGGGGACGTCGCTCCCCAGCCGCGTCCCCCAAAAACGCACCCCAACTAAAAAAATGCACAAACATAAATGTTTTCATTCAAATTTGATTATATATTGCAAGTTCGAATAAAAACGGTTAGATTTCATCTAAACCCTAGCCTACTGGCTGTCCGGCGGTGCGCTCGACGGACCCACCTCATCGTTGCCTTCCCTCCGTCGCAGCTCCTGCTGCACGCGCCGCATCTCCATGCATAGGGCGGTGGCCAGACGCCGTTGCTCCAGCAGCGCGTCGTCGCCTGCCCTCCCCTGTTGCGCCAACTGGAGGGAGAGCTCGACGGCGCGGCAAATTTGCGCGTCTTCGCGGGCACGGGCGTCGTCCTAGAGCTTCTTCTCCGACTCGAAGGACTTGACGAGCGCTCATTGCTGATTCGCCGCCTCGTCCGGGTGTGGCCCGTTGTCGTCGGCCCACTCGAAGTCGTCGTCGTCCTCCTCCTGCTCCACCCCATCCTCCTCGTCCCCCTCATTCTCCTCCATTTGCGCCGCCAACGCGTCGGCCTCCGCCGCCAACGCATCCACCCGCCCCCCCCCCCAGGTTGCCACCGTTGCCGCCAGCGCCGCCTCCCGCTGCTGACGCTCCTCCGCCGTCTGCCGCTGCTGACGCTCCACCGCCTGCCGCCGCTACTCCATCGCCTCCCGCCATTCATGGTACTGGAAATCCCGCTCCATGTGCAGGCGTTGTCGTTCTGAGAGCGGCCGTTCTGCACGCCACCGCTCTCCCATCTCCTTCGCCCGGTGCCGCGCCTCTTCCACCGTGGCGGCGTCGAACGCCGCTATGGTGTCCGCTAGCACCGCCTCCTCCCACGCCTCGTTCTCCGCAGTTTCCGGGTCGATGTCGAACTGCGGTGCTTCAGGTGGTAGAGGTGGTGGTAGATACAATGGTGGAGGGAACTGGCTGGCGCCGGGGCGGTTCATAATTACGCAGGGCTGTGCGAATGGCGGAGAAAGGGGTGCCAATGGCTGTGGTGGCTGCCATTGAGCCGGGAGGGGGGCTTTTATAGACGCCGACGTCACCAAAACAGGCGGGAAGATAGCGGGGGAAGAGGCCAGAAGCGGCGGGAAGAAAGCATGGGAACGTGCGGTGGCGTGCGAATGCCAGCAACACGTGGAGGATGCGCAACATCGACGAGACGTCTCGGCTGCCACTCCGTCGCCATTAAGGCAAAGCTGCGACGCTTCGTTCGTGTGTCACTGCGCGCCAATAACTTCCGTCGCAAGGTAGACGATGGTTAGGTTTAAACTTGAATGTGTCGCTGACGCGTCGGTCCCGCGTCTCCTCGCCTCGCTACTCATTGTGTCCGGCGTGCCGGAGCGTCCCCTGTGTAGCGGGAACGGGCTCAGGGTGTCGGACACCATATTGGGCCGCGTCGGACAAAAAAAGCCTTTGGGGCGCGCAGCTGAGAACGAGTTTTTGTCTAGCGCGCCCCAAATCCCTTTGGGTGACGCGAGTGGAGAAGCTCTAAGACATCTTAGTTGTGATACCACATTGAATTGTTGCACCGGCGAGCTCATCCAAAAGTTCAAAATGATGAAGAAGGGCGAGGCATATATATCAACTCAAAGTCTTGCTCGATTGGTTGTTATCTTTTATGCAAGAGGTAGATTGATAGCAGTTGAGGATCACCTCTTGATAGCAGCGAAGCTATAGAAGCTAGATTTAGATGTGCGCCTTGGCGCACGACCCCGTGGAGTTCACATCGATTTACGGTTTGTAAAAAGAAAAAAATTAAGTAGGAAAATATTAATGTGTTTTTCAGGTTTTATTCAAAATGAAGTGGGGTAAATTAAATTAGGATAAAGCAAACAATTTCACGAACGAAATAGTAGTAGCACATGAGTGGCTCAGGGCACCGGTAAACAATTACAAAACACTATATTAAGCATCTTTAGAAGTGAAATGAAAAACTATCATGGGTGAAACACTATGTAAATCTTCATTAATACAATTTCTAAGCACACTTAGATTCTACTATTTTCAGGAATATAATACCCATTATGTACCTGCTGTTCCATCTTCTTTATTGGGAGTAGCTGATTTTGTCACCCCTGGGCAGATGGCGGGGATGCATTCCTATATGATGCATCCTCAAGGTATTCTAAAAACTTTAGCCTCATCCAACTTCGGTGTTTCTCAGTTTGGTAATTTTCAGCCTATAGTCCAACAGAGATTACACTGTCCTAATCAATAGGAAATTTATTACTTGCGATGGTGACTGCGGCTAGGCGGCCGGCGCTCCACCGGCGGCGCCACCCCCGCGCGCTCGGCCCTTTCTCGCGTCCCATCGGCGGTGCCTCTCCCGCGCCCCATCACCTTGGCGCACGATCCCGTGAGACCCATGTACAGACGTGCGGAACGATAATATTTTTTTAGGCTTTACAAATAATTGTGAATGGGAGCTGAGAAACAATTCTCTATTTTAATGAAAACTTGGGAAAGCGAAAAGTATAGAAGCAGAAGAAAAAAAAAGAAAAAGATGTAAAAAAAAAGTAAACCGGGCCGTCTCAACATACGGGCCGGGAGCCAAAGATGCTGCAGCCAGCAGCATGGGAGGCAAGCCGGCGACCCCGATTAGGTGGCGGTGGGTAAATCTAGGAGGCAGCGCATAGCAAAAGATAAGTCTCTCTATGCATGTCGGCTCCTCTTAGGGATCTGGCTCGAAGGCAGGGGCACAGCTCGATCTGTTGATGCTATCTCCCTAGCGATAGTTACGCCGTGTGCCCCTGCCCCTTCTGCCCTTTCTGGAGTAGAAGCGAAGGACCCTTCTAATAACGGACGGTCGAACACCGTGGCCCACGCTCGTTCGGGCAACGGAACGGCAGAAGCGGAGGTCGGCCACCACCATTCCATCCTCAAAAGTGGTCGGGATGTTCGTCGGGCCTCCACTCGGCAGAAGGCGGGCACACTGTCGGCATGGACATGGCTGACTCTTTGACAGGATGGCCACAACACCACTCATGCGCGGAGTGGAGAACTGAAAGCTTGCAGGTGCACTTCCCGACCTGCACGGCTGCACCTATATCTTCTCCATGCTTATCTAGCTTCGCTGTTTGGCCAGAATGCGTGTTCGCTTTTCGTATGCTAGCTACAGTTCAATCATCTTATGTTGTATCAGTAGTTCTCATCGAAGAGACAGTCTGATGATGACTCCATCAATTCCCTCTTCCCCTTTTTTCCCTTCTCATACTTGGGATCCACATGTCTACATGCAAGGTACCAACAGCTGGTCATCAATCAGCTGTTACGTACAACTGAATCTTAATTTGCATTGAGCGTTGCAGGTAAAAAAAGTAGCATGTAATTTTACTGGAAATATGTAGATCAGAAGAGTGTAATCATGCTTTCAACATAGTAAATAGGGGTGGCGTGTTGCTGCTAGATAGTCAAGACATGCTGCGTTTGCATGTCTAAACTCTAAACAAGCCCCGTCAGTCACCGCACTTGGGTCTGTAGGATCTAAATTAAATTCAACTCATTCTCATCATTCATTTCTGCCTGACAGAGAACAATCGGAGATGGTGACTCAACAGTGCCACTGCATATATTTGGCTCCTACCCCTGAACCGAATATGATTGCTTAAATAAGGCAGCAGGCTATTTTCTTTATTTTGAAAGAATAAGGAAATAGGCTAGGCGGGTTGTGAGATTTGGTTAACCTAACAATTTGAATGCGGAAAAATCAGAGGGGCTCTAGTGAAACACACATCTCTCTGTCTATTTGTCCCTCTTCAACTTTTGAGGATTTGAGCTAACAATTTGCCTCTCTGCCTGCCTCTCTCTCTCTCTCTCCCTCACTCCTTCCCCTCCCCCTCTCTCCCTCTCTAATGACTTTCATGTGTTTTTATATAAATCTTGTTTGTGCCATCTAGAAACAGCTATGTATTCATATGGTTCACATGCAATCAACCTTGTTTATATTTCCTGTAATTCCCTTGTACATTTGCATGGTCTACCTATTCCTTGTCTATTTACAGAATTATTAAGCATGCTCATATAATGCAGTGTCGCTCCTAAAGTCTTGGCTCTGTTTTTTGATTGGCTCTGCGATATATATACAGTGGTAACCATTAGATTTGGCTTTGCATATGCAACACCAGCTAGAGGTGTCCTATGCTGCCCTGTTATGTCCTGTGCGGGTGCTCCTGGGAACATATCGGTTAGCGGGAGGATGCTGGGAAGACATCGGTGTTGAGCAGCGGGGGGATGCTTTGGTCGAACCTGCAATGGCCAGCCAAGCACAATCTGATGAATCATAGGTACACACTCTAGCTCTTTCTGATTCTTAAGTCATATGCTATTCAGACAACAACATTATTTTTAAAATAATGTACAGTACTTAGATTCTGCAAAACTATATAATATTTTTCTGTTACATATGAACTTAGTCCTTCTCAACAAAATAACCAAACCTCATGAATAGATATGAGAGCAATGTGCTATAGCTTATTTAGGTCATTCTAGAGAAAAGGTACCCCCTCTGATCCATAATAAGTGTTACGATTTTAGTTAAAATGTCCTCAACTTTGAACTAAACTTCCAACTCTTATTATGGATTGGAGCAAGTATTACAACAGCAATGAAACAATTAATCTGAGCTTATGTTTGTAAAAATCCTGCCATAGCAATCAAAGCAGAACAGAGAAATCCTGGCCCTATAAATTCATAAGATTGCTCAAAATCTCAAAATACTTCATGTGAACCTCATCTATATCCCTGGTGTGTATCATCGCTCTACTGTTTTCACCGGCTCAGCATTGTAAACTTGGATGGTGAAAAATGTTTGCATCAAATCTACAATATAGATATATGTTTAAGTACCTATATTTTCATTTAAAATCATTTTACTGTAGAAGCTCCCATTGAGAGTGAAACATACTGCAGAAACAATTTTAAGCAGACCAACTACTAACCTCTTCATTGTCTCTAATAACTATTGGGGAATTAAATAATCAATTCTGATGATTCTTTGGTTGGATTTACGCCTACTGATGCCTGGTACTAACAAGTAAAGACACCCAAAACTATCGTTCATTCCATATATGATGCGCCAAGTGATTGTTCCGGAACCTGTTAGAAGAGCAACAAACATGATTGAGTAAATCACATATTTGTATTCTGAAGCAAATTGAAATCTGAGACCAAATGTATAAAAAACGCACTGCTTAATTTCTCTAATCACAAAAATATAATTCAAATGGCACCAACGGCTGGAATTTTTGATATTCTGACGACATGCACGGAAGTAGATGATAACAAACAGAAGTTTCCAAATAATTGATAGCATGAAAATAATCGACCAGATGTAAAATAGGTGCTTCAGTACATCATTGGAACAAACCACACAGACAAAGCTCAAATGCTAGCTTGCCACACTTTAAAATGTGTTATCTCAAATAAATGAAATCCTTCCTTTCCCTAAACAAAGAAACCTATATGGCACATGTGGATTTTCTACTTTCTAAAATGTGTTATCTCAAATATAGGAAGCCTTTCTTCTATGAAGTGTTTGCCACTGCCACCTGGAATCTATGGAAGCAACGGAACGCTTTTATTTTTGACAATGTAACCCCTTTTATTAGAGCTTGGTCCTTTTCTTTTAAGAGGGACATCTTCCTTCTCTCTTACAGAATGAAGGACGACCAAAAAACACCTCTCTTAGCTTGGCTAGACGCTTTGTAGTTCTCTTTGGGTTATGCCCAGGCTAGGCCCTTTGTACATTCCCTCCTTTCTTCTCCTCTTGTACATATTTTATCTCTTTTAATAAAATTTTACTGTCGAGGCCTCCCCTACAGTTTTTAGCTAAAAAAAAGATAATAAACAAAATGACAACATGCTGTTATCCAGTCCCAAATGACGACAATTTCAAGTTCCCGAAGAAACCAACAATTTAGTTTAAGAACCAGCGGCAAAACGAGCAGTGTTCATATGTTTTATGTAGTAAACATGCACACATTTTGGGCTTGAAGTAATAGTTTGTCTCCTGGTTTCCCGGCTAAATGCTTTAAACTAAAATGTGAAGGGAAACTAAGATTCAATTGTTCCATGGTTGTATCTACAATTCAGATCGTTGGCCGTTGTCGCCGCTGGTTTAGAAATCTCCTGCCACCCAGACACAAGCATTCAAGGTCACATCTCAACATATACAGAGAAATAAGCAACAAAATAATAATTGCTCATGCTGACAGTTATATTCCAGCAAAGGAATAAGGTTACTATAATTATCTCACAGATCAGATGAGCATACTGTACTCTGGACTTTCGTCATCCCTGATTTCATACATACCAAACTGATAGTAGTTGATTTGCATGATAATCTAAAATCCTCGCAGTAGTTAATTTATTTTTATATGTTTATTTTCGTTGGTTTAATTTACATGAAAAACAAACAATGCAAATCAATGGCACTTCACACAAATCATTGGTAGCGAAAAGAAAGGATAACACACATAATAGAACACTCGTATTGCTTTAATGGAGAGGTTTGAGTATAGAATTCATGTCAAGAACCAAGAAGCAACTTTGATAGGTACCTTATTTTTGCAAGGATGGATATCAAGTGACGCTCTGGCTGTTGTCCTTCCGTGTGACTCCCTGTACCCAATTTAAGGAGGAGATAAAACTCAATTAGCATCACGTGCCACCCACCATGTCTGCGTTTAGGCCAAACCTGAGAGATAAATGCAAACTCAAAAGCATTACAAAAAACTTAGCCAGCTTAGTTTAAAGTACAGGGAGACCAACAACAGAAATGTATATCTCCAAATATTATTTAAAAATGTTCATTGGGCATTGGACGGCACTTAATCAAGTATTCAGGTAGGAAAATCAAATAATGTGTACAACTCGTCAAGAAGCAACCAAAAAATGGGAGAGCAAACAGATTTTTCTACAAAAAAACTGACATCAGACTGGAGTTGTTTTACAAATCTTTAGTTGCAGGTCAGAAGCAAAAAGGAAAAAAGAAAAACTATTTAAAGGAAGGATATGTAGAGGTATAAACCGCACACTAAAAACACACATTGTATATACATGTTGTTTATGTCTTTATGAGATGGTTGATCAGCACAACCAGTCTCAAAACCTAAGCCCCATATTTTTGCACAAAGCCCTATAAAATTTTGTATTTTATGAAATGTCTTTGGAACTGCACAAGGATGCAATGAGTTTGAGTAAGAATTTACCGTGGGCTCCTCTTTATTTCAGGCAGTGAAAAAATAAATAGCTCAGATTGGCTGGCAAGCTCAACCAGACAACTGCCGTTCCCTAAGTGATGAACTGGCTGGAATCATATTCACCCGATGATCAACCTCTCTGCTATATTAAAGCAAGCAAAGGCTAGTGCAGTTTGGCTTTTCCTGTAGTATAAAAATAATTCATTAAGGTTCCTCAACTGGACGACATAGAATTTTTAGTAGAAACCTATAAAGTGACACGGTAAATTTGCATCTTGTCAAATTGGTAGAAGTACATATCAGCAAAAATGCTAGAACTTCAGGCTATATATAGATATACCACATCATTGTTCATATGAAAATGAAAGAACTCACGCGTGCATAACTGCATATACCAATTTATACCCCCAGAAAAATCATGCATCATTTGAGTCGTATATTCTCTTCAAATATATCTTAATTTAGAGTTCATTAAATTTAAACCAAATAATGAGTGAAATAACTTGTTTCAGTGAAAAAATCATATAAACAAAACAGCAGAAGCTCTGCCAAATAGGCTTAAGGTACAACATAGGTTTAGATATTCAAATACAAACAGCTGCCAATTACATGGGTACAACCACTAAGTACCTTCAAAGAGAACCACAGCTTTGCATCGTATGGGCATTTGAGGAAGCAATTAACCAGCTGTCTACTAAACTATCCATTAGGCACATAATGTTAGCTGCAGCTAGTGTAATCTGCGAAGGCAACCAAGAGAAATAGAAACCAGATGTGCAGGAACTGAAACCAATTATATCACAATAACTTCCTATTAGTGTAACATGGCAATGCAAGTAAACTCATTATCTAAAGCGGAATGGGCTCAGCCTTTAGTTACTATCCATATTAGATTTGACTTAATAGTGGCAACATATAGGCATTTGATGGGACTATAAAAGAGAAAATCAAATAATATCAAGATTTGTCATTGAAAAGGCTTGCTGGAAATATCACAAGCATATTCAAATATTTCAATAAGTACCCGTGACAAAGAAACTTACAACAGTAGTTCAGATTTCCTTTGAGATGTGTTGGAGAAGTGCAAGCTCATGGAACTGAAAATAGATGTATTCCTTCACAGGGACTCATATGACACTGATGACACCCATTTTGCAGGACACTGAATCAGTTTTTATGAATTACTGCCATGAATAAGAGTGTCATGGAGATGCAAAAGAATTCCTTTTCAACAAAAGAGGATATAACATAGATAATTATTCAAAATGCTAAAACATTCAAAAGAGGATATAACATAAATCGAGTATACCTTGTTGATCCCTTCGTTGAGTAAAGTCTGCTCAATATCACTCCATTCTAACAAATGTAGTGGCAGGTCAAGAGCCTCTGAATCAGCGCCCGACATAAGATCAAATGGATTAGTGACACTTGATAACCTGAGGTTCGTTGGTTGTAAAATAAATATAGTGTAAAAAACCAAATTACATTAGATAGATGGAGTACAAAATAATGAAGCCATACCTAATGCATTATCTCGGTGCTTTTTCGCCAACCCTCACACCTACTTCGCTTGAACCTATTTCTTGAAGATCCCAAGTCCTCCTATCAGTTAACATGCAGCCCTGCACCAAAGTATCTAAATTCCAGGATTGTGCTTTTGTAACAACATAGAGGCACTACTTAAACTGTAACACTGATTATGATACCCGTAGTATAAACATTAGATGCAGAAGGCATATAGCTTCAAAAGATAATTGGTAATATGTGAAATATCACAAGGACAAGGAGAGCAACCTTTAGTATGTCATCCTCAAGTCTCTTGTCTTCTGTTCCAAATATATATCACATACATACAATAACCCCTGCATACTTATCTTCTTGCCACCTTTTCTTGCCAACTCTTCTTCGTAGACTATTAATGATTCTTGCTGTGGGGAAGGATGAGCTGGGAATGGTGAAACATAATTTAATCTATCATGGAATAGCATGATAAATTATGAACAAAAGCTATCAAAATAATGTTCTGCAAAAAACAGACCAACAACTTATTTTCATCGCTGCAGCTAAACCGCTGAACCAAATTGAGTGAATGACCACTCAAAACGATCGCATGAACGACACCTACAAAACACTCTAACTAAGCTTCCTCTGATTTTGCCATCTGGGTACTCGAAAAAGACGATCTATGAACATGTATGTCCCAAAACGGGAATATAAAACATATTTCCTCTAGCTCCCACTTAATCTTGCTAAGCTTCTGCCATAATAATCTCTTAACCACTATTTGCAGAACCTAAGAGGATCATGGAGGGTGGGGAAACTCACCTTTGGAGCTAGACCAAGAGGAATCAGCCGGGAAAGGTGGGGATCTTCTCTTCTTCCTTCTCCTCCTCTAGCCCCTCTTCTTGCCACCTCTTCTTCATGGACTATTAATCTTTCTTGATGTGGAGAAGAACGATCTGGGGCATGGCAGAGGAGAAGGCCCAGGGCTCGCCAAGCTCGACCAGGAGACGAAGCGACGGCTGCTCGTCCGAGAGATGGCTCTGGGGGAGGAGAAGGGAGTGGGCAGGGAGGAGGAGATTGGAGAAGGGAGAGGATGATGGGATTGGGGGAGGGGGGGATGTGGGGATTGGGGAGAGACGTGGAGAAGAGAGAGGATGAGGGGATTGGGGGAGGGGAGAGATGCAGGGATTGGGGAGAGACGGGCCGGCGGCTAGGGTTTTCATCGGTTGGGGCAATTTTATACCAAGCTGTGAAAACGAGCGAATGGCTGAGATTTGATGGAGACAAGATCCAATGGCTGAGACTCTCAAAACCTTGTGAGGCCCCCTATGGGGGGCATCGTTTATACCTTTAGATATGCATGAACGGGCCGGCCCAAAGAAAGTGTACTAGTTTGCTAAAAACTAATGGGGTTCTGAGGTCCGTCTCTGCTGGAGAGGGGCAGTTCTACACCGTGGAAACCCCAAGTACACAGTTTCATGGGCCTGCCCGAGTGCGAACCCCGTCCCCACTTCCGCGTTGGCGCGAAGGAAGTTTCAGCTCCTCCCCTTCCCACTCTTGCACACCAGCTGACGCCGATCCCGCCACCCACTAGCTCCGACTGGCGACCGGGGCTACTGCTCCCGCTCCCGGTGCGACCAAGCGGCAAAAGAAGCCAACCAGCAAGCCGCGTTACAAGCCGGTGGAGAAGACGGCCACCGTCAAGAAGCCAGCCGCCAATGATGATGACATCCCTACCGAACCACTACCTCCATCATTACAAGATGAAGACAATGTTGTTGTGAAGTTCAAGTCCAATGAAATTAGGATTGGACCTATGACAAGAGCTTGTGCGAAGCTACTAAAACAACATGTGAACTTGTTCTTAAACGATACTTTGATTGATGAGAATTTTATACTACCTAAGTCCTTTGACTTGTGTATGATCATGTACGAGGATAAAGGAAGCATCGCACGAGGAGGAGGAGAATAGCTAGACATGGTGCTGGACATGAAGACACCCCATGGACGCGCGAGGGAGGAGAGGGAGGCATGCGCGAAGGAGGGAGAAGAAGTACAGGCCGGCGCCACGCCCGGCGCAACCAGCCGCCACTCCGGCCGGTCGGGCCCCATGCCCGGTCATGCCGGCTCCCACGCCGGATGAGCCCGGCGCCCGCAGGCTCCTGCGCCGGTGCCATTCGGATGGGTATACAGAGATCCCGTCCCTTGGCCCGGAGGCAGCCCGACGCCTGGTCCGGTCCAAATCGGACCGCCCGGTCCCTGGCCCGGTCGACCGGCCCCCAGGCCGGCCGTGTCCGAGTCAGTCTCGACCAGATCCCGATTTGGGTCGGTTATTATTGTTATTTTTTAACTTCTGGTCGTCCTGAACCTCTCTATAAGTGCCCAGGACGCCCCCATAATAGCTTTAGACCACGTTTAAGATAAACCTTAGTTCATAGTTGATTGCTTTGCAACTCTATTGAATCTATACACCAATTCACATCGATCTGGTGTTTGCTACTGGAAGTTTTGTGTGATCTGTTGTTCCATTGGTAATTAGAAGGTTGCAATTTACCGCTTCGTGGTCGGAGGCTACGTGCGCAAGTGTGTGGAGTTGCGAATATCTTGCAGGGTTGAGAGTTGTTGCATTGGCGACAGGAATCAATTGAGAGACTTCGTCGGCGTCATACAAGTTATCTCCACATCCTCATTGTGTTATTTCCGTTGTGTCCATCGTGTGTTCATCACCACCACCGTGCTTACTGAGAAGATCGGACAACCCCTTATCATCTTGTTATCAGAGCTCAGTGTTTTCTCGGTAAGCCATCCACAATCCACCCCATAGTTGAGTTGTGAGTGTTTTCCTATCCAGAAAAAGCCAACAAAGTAAGGGTTAGGGTTTTCCATAGCCTTAGATTGCATCAATTTTGAGTTTTAGTTGCTTTTCGTAGTTGTTTTTGCGTATATTTTTCTCCCATCTAGTAGATTGTCTACGGTTTGAGTGTAGCTATCATCTTGTTTGCAGTTTTTGTTGCTCTGAGTCCACATAGCGTACAATTTTCTTGTTTCCAACCATAGACACAGTCTTTCGATATACGTGACTAGGAACTTTCCCACAAGAGACTAGTTTTACCGCTCGATAGGTTGCTCGTTAGGTTTTTGGTGCTTTGCAATTTCTGTTTGCCATGTTACAAAGGGTAGAGTCATAAAATAAATAAAAAAGTTGAAAAGAAGCAAAAAGAGCTACAAGTGGTGCATGTGATAAAAAGAAAAATAAAAAAGTGAAGTGCTAGTAAGATCAAGTGAATGCCTAGTTTCCTTTTCTGCACCCGTAGTTAAGCAATCTTCTGCCTGTTCCGTTGAGTTTTGCTAGTGTCTCTCGAGTGCATTGCAACCTATTCATCCATATAGTTGCACTGCCACATTTATCGCCTTTTGTAAATATCATTGGTTGGTCTACGGTTAACGCTAGAGCTTGTTATTGGTGCAAATAGGTAGCCTACCTACAGCCCCACATATATCCTGCTTTTGTCGTGTGATTGTTCTTATACCCTTGATATTCGCTTTGCTACATTCGTGCACTAGTTTGTCAATCTAAGTTGGTAAGCATACTAATTCACTTTGGAGCGGTAAGGTTTACCTTTTCTTATCAGTTTTGAGTGAGTTGTGAGAGTACCACCACAGATTTTTGTTTTAGTGCACTAACCTACTAACCATGTCTTCTAGTGATGCTAAACTTGTTAACCAGAAACAGAAGGATGGACCTGATATTGTTTCTTGGAGGGAGTATGAGGCTCTTCGTAATGAGATGCGACGTGAATTCCGTGAACATGACGAAGGACTTACTGATGACATTCAGAGGTCACCAAGAAGCTTGACACTACTAATGAGATCGTCAATACAATTCAAGAACAAGTGACATATATTCAACGCTCTCTTCAAGCGTTGCAGTTAGCTGTTGAGAACCTGACCCAACAACAACATGAAGAAGGGGACAGTGTTCATGGAGATTTTGAAGAAGAACCCGCTGCTGAAGAGCGTGGTGTTGGTCGTGGTGTTGGACGTGGTGCCCGTGGTCGTGGTTTTGTCCCCGTCGGAGCAGCCCGTTGTGTCCCTCCACAACCGCAAGACAATGGTTTGGGTAAGCCAAAATTCTCGATCCCCAAATTTGAAGGAGGTCCTGATGTTGAAGAATAACTCACTTGGGAGCTGAAAATTGAGAAGTTATGGCGCCTACATGACTATACTGAAGATAGGAAGATTAATCTTGCTTCCTCAGAATTTGATGGCTATGCATTGCGTTGGTGGGATGGAGTTACACGTGCTCGTCAAGAAGATGGAGAAGTGCCAATTCTTACATTGCGCGAGGTGAAGGCAATTATGCAAGCTCGTTTCGTTCCCACTAATTATTTGCGATCTATATATGATAAGTTGACCCTCTTGAGTCAAGGTGTTCTGACGGTTGATGCTTATTTCATGGAGATGGAGATGCTTATGCAGTGTGGCCGTGTCCGTGAGTCACTTGAGATGACAATGCAGCGTTTTCTACATGGGTTGAACTATAATATCAAAGGCATTGTTCGTCATCACCGTTACACCAATATGAATGAGTTGTTACATCATGCAAGAGAAGCTGAAGCACAGTTAGCAGAAGAAGCGCAAATCAAAGGTCGTGCTATGGGAGCTGGGTGCTACACGCCTAGGGGGCTCCCATCTACGGCGCCGGTGCCATCTTCACGCCCCGCACCTTTCCCTACTTCGTCTAGCAAGTCGGTCTCCAATGTGTCCAACACAAAGAAGCCCGAACCTGCTGCAAGTGGAAGTGGTTCTAGCATGTCTAATGCGCGCAACCGCGATATGAATTGTCATACATGTGGTGGCAATGGTCACTTCAAGAGAGATTGTCCTAACCGTAAAGTAATGATCATTAATGACAATGATGAGTATGAGACTGGAGATGATGCTGATCTGGATGCTCTAGAAGATGATGATTATGATAGTGATGGTGTAGATACTTTTCCGTCTGAAGCTCGCACTATTGTTGTGTCCCAGCGTGCTCTTAATGTGCAGCCAAGTGCATCTACTCAGTGCTGCAATTTGTTCCAAACAAAGGCACTAGTTGATCCTCATAAAGCTTGCAAGGTCATTATTGATGGCGAGAGTTGTCGCAATCTAGCAAGCAAGCAGTTGTGGTGCCAAGCTGAAACTGAAGTATCTACCGCACCCGCATCCATATTATATTCAGTGGTTGAGCGATAATGGTGAGATGAAGGTAAACCACATGGTGCATGTTGATTTGAAGATTGGACCGTATAAGGATTCCATTGATTTTGATGTGGTTCCTATGACGGTGTGTCACCTACTATTGGGTCGGCCATGGCTCTATGACCGTTCTGTGCAACACAATGGCCGCGCCAATACATATCACTTGGAGTTCAAGGGCAATAAAATTAACTTGCAGCCTATCTCACCACAACAAATTATCAATGAATCTTGTCAGAAAGTTGAAGTGAACTTGGAGGATGCATCCATAGATAGGTGAGAGAATTGTAATACCGTGAGTGATATAACGAAAAGTGAGAGAGTGAACTCCTTAGTGCTATTAACCACCAGAGAGGATATGAGAGAATTTAGTGAGGATCCTACAACCATGCCACTTGTGCTCATGTACAAGGGTGAGGTTTTGGTTTCTAACGATATGACCCCTTTATCAGCCAAGATGGCGTCCCTAACAGCTTTGACAATGGCGATGGGTGAGGCGCCCTCCGGAATCGTATGTTGAAACTCTCAACGATGCATCCACGAACATCGATTCCCCGCCGCTCGGAGACTACAAAGACTACACCGATAACATGGAGGATGGTCTCGAGGATGATGAGTTCGGGGAAGAAGATGCCGATGGCGAAGGGGGAGAAGAGGTGCAAGAGATAGAAGAGGGGCGTTCAAAGGGGCAGTGGCCAAGGCGAAGGCGGTGAGGACCTGCAATTGTAGTGAATTTGAAGATGTGATCTTGATCAAGGCTTGTGAGGGAGTCTCGATGGATGCCGTGACCGGCACCGATCAAACCAAAAAGAGATACTAACAATGCATCCGGCACCGATCAAACCAAAAAGAGATACTGACAACGCATCCGGCACCGATCAAACCAAAAAGAGATACTGACAACGCATCGAGGATAAGTTCTTCAAGTTGATGCCACCTCTCTCTTCCACGCCAACTCGCTCGTACCGTTCACTCCAAGGCCGATAGGATACCATCAAGACTACGTGTAGTCGATGGGCCGGTTGCATTGAGGCGGTGAGAAATGCAGCACCAAGTGGCACCAACGCGGGTGATTGGGACAAAATTGTGCAAAGAATGTACAAGGACATGCCAATGTCGAAGGGAAAGCCATTTACGTTCAAGCATTTCTATGCCGTTCTTGAGCATAACGAGAAATGGAAGATGAGGGAGCAATAAGCATCGCACCGAGGCATAAGCTTGTCGAGTTGGAAGATGCGAAAGAGGATGATGTGCTTGAGACCAAGAGGAACAAGAAAAAGCTGGATGGAACACATATGGCAAAGGATAAGATCAAGAAGCAAGGTGAGGCCCCAAGTTTTTCCCTCAAGATTGATGTTATGGTGAAGCCCAATGAATTGTTGGTGATGAAGACATTAGACGCAAAGAAGGAAATGATGGAGAAGAAACAGTAAGAGAAAAAAAAGCAAAATAGAACATGCTCCGAGAAGATGCCAAGCGCAAATCCGACTTGGAGGAGAGGAGAGCACGTGCCTACGAGATCCGGGCCAGGCCATATGAGAACGCCCACATCGGGCATTTCTCCTCAGCCAACCTCGGTGCATGCAAAACCAGAGGTGCGACGTACGAGGTTGTGCAGGAAGGGAGATGGCGAGATGTCGGGGGCGACAACGAAAATAAGGCAGGAGAAAATCACTCACCGCCCCCAGATCCTAACCCTATTTTGCGTTCTACTCGGAAGATCCAAATCCACCTATGCAAGACTACTAAAGTGAACGGCATTTCTTATTTATCTAAAAATCATCTAAGCATATTCCTTGCTTTTTTTACCAACGCATATTCCTGGTCTTCCAGAGCACTTTCTGTTCGAAAACAAAAATCATGACATAGTGATAATTATTATCCAAACACAGCTTGTTGATGTTCTGCTAACATCAAACAAGTAGTTAGCATCAGAGGAAGTGGCATATACTATTCGTCCAAAGTGTTTCGCCACCAGATCGCAGCACATTTTTTTTAAACATCACAAGCAAAGAAAAATGATTTCGCATATTAATACCATTAATTGAACTTCACACGTCATTTCATTAGCAGACAAGTGATCATTTCCTAAATCACTGCCAATAAGATGTTTATGCAATTCTTCTTTCAACAGCTGCAAACATAAGATATAAGTTTAGGCTGCATGATAATCATATATTTTACAAAATGATCATAGTACCTTTGCACAAACACTAGGCGATGCAAATATTTTACAAAATATCATAGCATATTTTACCAGTACAGGCAATGGAAAGTACAGTACAAATTAGACTAACTAATCACATCAAAATCGAAGTTCTGAATAACGCTGAATTGGGTTGGAGTGTAGGTGCAGCATTACATGCGTCCTACCGTAGCTTAGATATGCAAACACTACAAGTAGAAAGTGCAGAACATTGCTTATTCCAAACTCTTTTAAGCTACTTCCCTGAACACTATACCCACAAACAAAGGTGACATATTCCTAAGATTTTCTTCTTCGAACTCTTCTAAGCTAATCGGAACAAGTCACAAACAGAGAGGACATATTCCCGCTACTAGTTGTTTCAGTGTTAGTGAACGGCATTGCTTACATATCTAAAAATCACCTAAGCTACCTACTTGAAGAAGACGCACGCAGAGATGACATATTCATGGTCTTCCAGGGGACTTTTTGTTCAGAGAACAGAAGCCATGGCAATACTAATGAGCATTATGATCCAACCACAGTTTGTTGATGTTCGACATGTATTACTCATACAAAGTGTTTCACCTGATTGCAGCACGCCTATTTTTTCAAACCATCAGAAGCAAAGAAAAATGATTTTACATATTTGTACCATTAGCTGAACTTCACACATCATTTCATTAGTAGACAAGTGATCATTTCCTACATCACTGGCAATAAGATGTTCATGCTTTCAACGGCCGCAAACAGAACATGTAAGTTTAAGCTGCATGATAATCGTATATTTAACAAAATGATCATAGTGCCTTTGCACAAACAATACGCGATGCAAATATTTTACAAAATGATCATAGCATATCGTACCAATAGAGACAGTAGAGTACAATTTAGACTAACTAATCACAGGGAAATGAGCCAAGTTACTTCCGTAATGCACAAACTAGCATTCTCTAAACTCAAAGCATGCATACATCAGTCAGAGAAATCGAGAGCTCAATTCAAGCAGAGACACCAAGCCTGCTTCTTGATAGCACACAGAATTGACTCATATTAAAGGTCAGTTTCTTGTAGAGGCGCTAGCAGTCCCAAATTGGTGTCAATTGGGCAATGACTGCAACTCTGCGTACAACGGCACATATGGACCTCCTTCACGTCCAGCAAATTCCATCCAAAAAGCAGCAAAAACATGGATCTCTTTCCTGAACACCAGTGCCGCCCTGGTAACCAGAGGCGAGCTAACAACGAGGGTCAGTAAGCTTTAAACCGTAGCCCTGCTACTAGTTGTTTCAGTGTCATAAGACTGTCAAGAATCGAAATTCAGAAATGCTGCTGCAAAGCTGCCACATTACAGTATAACTAGATGCAAGACTACCAAGGAAAGTGACCGGCATTGCTTATTTATCCAAAAATCATCTAAGCCACCTACCTAAACAAGACACACAAGAAAATATGGCATATTCCTCTTCTTCTATCTTCTAAGGCATTTTTGTTCGAAAACAAAAAAATCCTGACATAGTTAACATTATGATCCAAGCACAACTTGTTCGTGTTCTGCTAACATTCCACGAGTAGTTAGCATCAGAGGAAGTGACATGTATTATTCATCTGAAGTGTTTCGCCATCAGATTGCAACAGACTCTTTTTTTTCAAACCATCAGAAGCAAAGAAAAATGATTTCGCATATTTATACCATTAGCTGAAATTCACACGCCATCTCATCAGCAGACAATAGACCATTTCCTAAATCATTGCCAATAAGATGTTCATGCTTTCGACAGGTGCAAACAGAAGATATAATTTTACGCTGCATGCATGATAATCGTATATTTTACAAAATGATCATAGTGCATTTGCACAAACACTACGTGATGCAAATCTTTTACAAAATGATCATAGCATATTCTACAGTACAGACAACAAAAAGTAGAGTACAATTTAGACTAACTAATCACATCAAAACCAGCCAGATTGCCTCTATAATGAACACCACCATTCTCCAAACTCAAAAGCATGCATACATCAGCCAGAGAAAATAAGATCTCAGTTCAAGCAGAGACACCAAGCCCGCTGTTCGATAGCACGGAGAATTGACTCATATTAAAGATCCAGTTCTGGTAGAGGCACCAGCAGTCCCAAATTGGTGTCAGTTGGGCAATGACTGCAACTCTGCGTACAACGGCACATATGGGATATATGGCGGCTTGCCATCTACAAGTTTGGAGATCATCTTGACTTGCCGACGATCCATGCTGTAGCACATGAATTTGTTCTCCCACCCAACAGTGAAGAATAGCAAGTTGCATTCCGGATCAATGGCAATCCAATCAAACCCCCCACTCATGATATAGTCTATCCCTCGAACCAGGCAATACTCTATACCTCCAAATAAGCAGGAAGTCTCGACGCTATGCTTCAATATCCATTCTTTGCTTTCATAGTTGTCAAGGACATAAACCACTAGCCGAGTGACATCACCATCTTCATACCATTGAAAATTGGCATAATTCAAACGGCCCTGTGAGCGCTGAATGAAACCATCGAGGATACCACCATCGGGGACAGCAAAGTCCATCCATGTCCCCCCCTCCGTGTCCAACACAGCTATACAAGGGGAAACCTCGGAGCCGTGGGCTTGAAAATGCAGATAGCCATTAAGAAAGACAGAAGCTAACTCATCATTGAGGAGCCTGATACGTGCGTTCCATCGCTTCTCCTTATAAGCCCACCGTCTCGTTTCAGATGAATACACTGCCACTCCAACAACGACAGGTCCCAGTAAACAACCTGATCCATCATCCATCACCAACTCAAACACATGGAAATGCGACGACAGGGCTGGGTCAAACCCCAAGCGCACGGCGCTCACCTCCTTGGTGGCCTTGCCGGAGCCCGGCAATACGGTCCACTGCGTCGTGGCGGGATTGCACACGACATAACTGAACCTGTCACCCTCGGAGGAGATGTCGTACCAGCGGCAGAGGAGGAGGCCGTTGCAGCAGTCCAATAGATGGACACGCCGGCTGTTGGGCAGGAAGGTGCAGGAGGTGTCGACCGGAGGGCAGCGTCTCCCCGGGAAACTGGTGAAGTGGATGGGTGCTTCCAGTCGCCACTCGTAGGTGTAGGTGCTGCTGTGGAGGAAGCCGGCCAGGGCTTGGGGGAGCTTCTTGCGGTGGTCGGGGTGGTCGATGAGGCTCAGCCAGTGGTTGGAGACGCACTTGAAGCGGCAGAGCGACTTGGCCGGGACGCGCGAGAGGACCTCCACGAGGAGGTCGTCGGTGAGTCCCTCCGCCGCCGTGCCGCTGGGAGGAGTAGAGGACGACCTGCACAAAGAGAGACGGTGGAGAGGTGAGGTGGTCGGTGAAAAACGGAGGGGAAGGTCGCCATGGTTGACGCTACCTCTGCCGCTTCAACGCACCTGACTCGAGGTGAAGTACGGCCTTCCTCCCACGGGGGAGAGCGATCCGTGGGGATGGACATGGCGGGCGGCGGCGGGCGGCGGAAGAAACCGGCCGGCGGCGCCGTCGCGAGCGGAGGAGGGCCGTCAGTTAGATGGGCTGAACCGTGTCACAACTCACAACCCGATCCACGGCTTCTGATTTCGTTCTAACAAAATTCGTTTCTTTCCCTGAAAAAAAAAACAAAAAACAAAATTCGTTTCTAACAAAACGGCTGTCTTGCGGGACTGCACGTTGATTTTTTTCATTTTGTAACTGACCTGTAACAGCTTTCAGTGATGAGTGATGACACAAAACAGTTCCCAGGCTTCCTCCTCGAAATAGGCTTGCGCCCCGCTTTATAAATAAAGCCGCAACGGCCGAACCGATACAAGGTGGTGAGGAGAACCTCTTACAAAGCAGATCAAGGATAAACAAAAAAGAACACGAAAACCAAAACTTGCGGCGACATTGAAAACGGCCCGAGTTGCAACGGAGCTCCACAACGGCGCCCCCAAGAGGGTAACGACGCATCACGCCGCCGCCGCCGAGACCGCAAGGTCTAGGTTTTCACCTGGAGCCGTCCCGCAGGGAGGATACCCACAACGACGCCCCCAAGAGGGTTGCGACACCCGCGAGCATCGCCGTCGCCGGCGCCGAGGCGCCGAGCTTTCGCCGGAAGCATCCTCACACCACGCCCGGAGAACTTAGCCGCCCGCAGCCACCGAGGTAGGTTTCCGAAACAAGATCTGGGAGCTACCAAAGCCGAAGCGCCGCCAACCCCAGGAACACTGATGACCCACAAGTATAGGGGGTGTATCGTAGTACTTTCGATAAATAAGAGTGTCGAACCCAACGAGGAGCAGAAGGTGTTGACAAGCAGTTTCGATGAAGGTTTCACTGTAAATGCTCACAGACAAGTATTCGGGGGGTTTTGATGTAACAGATGAATTAAGTACGAGTAAGTAAAATGCGAGAGAAATAATTGCAGCGAGTGGCCCAATCCTTTTTAGCACAAAGGACAAGCCGGTTTGTTTACTTATAATGACCAAACGTTCTCGAGGACACACGGGATTTTAGTCTAGTGCTTTCGCTACATACGGTGATTAATCTTCATTGTTTTGATAAGTGTTGTGTGGGTGAACCTGTGCTAATGTACCGCCCTTCCTAGGACTAATACATACTTGTGATTATACCCCTTGCAAGCATCCGCAACTACAAGAAAGTAATTAAGATAAATCTAACCACAGCCTTAAACTGTGAGATCCTGCGATCCCTCCTGCATCGATATACCAACGGGGGTTTAGGTTTCTGTCACTCCGGCAACCCCGCAATTGGCAAACGAGTACAAGATGCATTCCCCTAGGCCCATAAATGGTGAAGTGTCGTGTAGTCGACGTTCACACGACACCACTAGAAGAATAACACCACAACTTAAATATCATAACATTGAATATTACTCAACCATAGTTCACTACTAACAATTAGACTTCACCCATGTCCTCAAGAACTAAACGAACTACTCACGAGACATCATATGGAACATGATCGGAGGTGATATGATGATGAATAACAATCTGAACATGAACTTGGTTCAATGGTTTCACTCAATAGCATCAACAACAAGTATGAATAGATACCGGGAGAGTTTCCCCTATCAAACAATCAAGATCAAACCCAAATTGCTACGGCGGTGACGATGTCCAGCGGTGGAGATGGCGGTGATGATGGTGGAGATGATGATGATGGTGATGGAGATGATGTCCAGCTCGATGGCGGTGACGATGGCGTCGATTTCCCCCTCCGGGAGGGAATTTCCCCGGCGGATTCCTGCCCGCCGGAGAGCTCTTTTCTCTCTGGTGTTCTCCGCCCCGCAGAGGCGGCTGTAACCCTTCGTGAGGTTTCCTCTGTGGCTTCGGTCTTCGGGACGAAGGGTTTCGCGAAGAAAAGGAGGCGAAAGGGGTCGTGGGCCCCCGGACCACATGGCGGCGCGGCCGGGGCATGGGCCGCGCCGCCCTAGGGTGTGGGCCCACCACGGGTCCTCCCGGCTCCTCCTTCGGCTTCCTTCGTCATCCGGAAAAATAGGATTTTTGGTAAAACTCCCTTTCACGGTTGATCTTCCGAAATATTGCATCTCGACGGTGCTTTTTCCAGCAGAATCCCGGCTCCGGTGCTTGATCTCCAAATAATCATGAAACATGCAAAATAGATGAAATAACATAAGTATTGTGTCCCAATATGAAATATATCAATGAATAACGAGCAAATTATGATATAAAATAGTGATGCAATTTGGACGTATCAACTCCCCCAAGCTTAGACTTCGCTTGTCCCCAAGCGAAGCCGAACTCGGAAACGAGGTCCACATGTTTATGGAGTGAAGAGTCGATAAATAAAATACGGACAAGAAGCATCATATTCATTCACACAAGACATTATAGTAAACAACTTCCTCATATAACTCAACTTGAAACAAGTATAAGGTAATCACAAATAAAGGTGCATAGGGAATCATAATTGGTGATGGCAAACTTTTGTTCTTGGTCAGAGAACATTTAACAAATTATATTCATCTATTGAGCGAGTGCTCTCATATTAAAGCTTATGGTAAACTTGCATACTCAATCATATTAATCATTGATGACTTTCAAAGCTATATTCGTTCAAGTAAAACTTGTACTAAACAAGAAAGAGTAAAGACATGATGAAGCAAATCACAATATAATAGTTTGATCACAACAACTCAAATGCTTGCTTGAGATGGAGGGAAATAGGTTTATCGACTCAACATAAAGTAAAAGACGAGGCCCTTCGCAGAGGAAGCGAGAGATTAAATCATGTGCTAGAGCTTTTTCGGTTTTGAAATCATATAAAGAGAATGAAAGTAAAGTTTTGAGAGGTGTTTGTTGTTGTCAACGATCGGTAGTGGGTACTCTAACCCCCTTGCCAAACGGACCTCCAAAGAGCGGCTCCCATGAAGGACGTTATCTCTACCGGCAAGGTAGATCATCCCTCTTCTCTTTTGTTTACACATGTACTTTAGTTTATTTTTAAGGATGACACTCCCCCCAACCTTTGCTTACACAAGCCATGGCTAACCGAATCCTCGGGTGCCTTCCAACAATCTCATACCATGGAGGAGTGTCTATTGCAAAATTAAGTTGCTTACTGATGAATCAGGGCAAAACATGTGAAGAGAATTATTAATGAAAGTTAATTAATTGGGGCTGGGAACCCCGTTGCCGGCTCTTATTGCAAAATTATAGGATAAGTGGATGAAGCCACTAGTCCTTTAGTGGAGGCTGCCTAGCAAGAGTCGAAAGATAAAACACCACATACTTCCTCATGAGCTATAAAACATTGACACAAATAAGAAGTAATAAGTTTTGAATTGTTTAAAGGTAGCACATGAAGTATTTACTTGGAATGGCAGACAATACCATGCAGTAGGTAGGTATGGTGGACACAAATGACATAGGTTTGGGTTCATGTTTGGATGCACGAGAAGTATTCCCTCTCAGTACAGGTCTTTGGCTAGCAAGGTTAATTAGCAAGCATAAAAGTTGAGGGAAACAAACGAATATACATGTGATAGAAACAATCATGCATCTTACTTGAAAGCACAAACAGTTTTAACTTTAGAATACTAATGCTAAGGACTGATAAGAAAGATAATAATATCTTCTACATGTATTTCCTCTATTCTTCTTAAACTCAAAGTGTTGTTGCTATTGACCATTGCTAAGTTTGCCAAAACCAAATAGATTAACTCAATACTCCCAAAGTGGTACCAATACTAAAATCAAGATCAATCATATAGTAGAAATTGCAAACTAAAATAAGGTGTGCAATATGTAAATGATAAAACTTCTCATTAATATTCCATAACGATAACTCACACCAAGGGATACATAGACAAACTAAAGGAGAGATACTCCACACTGCAACCCCTCTCATACGATAACTTCCCTACTCATGATATGACACTACTTGATAGTAAAAAGTAAAAGGTAATGATAATGTGATACCGCGGCACTCCCCCAAGCTTGGAACAAACCAAGGGGATGCCAATACCGATGATGAATTACTCCTTTGGTGATGGTGGTGATGAATTTCCGTCTTCAGACTTCCAAGATAGAGGCTCTCCATCAACAAACGACATCTTGGTCTCGGGAATCCTGAAACTAGCAGCACGGCTTATATGTTTAAACCTGTTTTCATACTCACAGTTCTGATTATGAATGTCGTAGAGTTGAGCTTGGAGTTTGTTGGTGGTGTCGTGAAGTGAGAGGATGTCACCCCATAGCTTTGCAGTTTCCTTCTCGTGTTCGAGCAATGAGTTCGGACACAATCTTGTGAAAGATATCCACTTCACGCTCGGCCATCTTCTTGTAATTGAAGACCTCTTGTTCTAGCTTCTCCATCCTGTCTTCCAAGCTTCCTTCTCCTTTAGGACCCTGAACATCTTTGATCTGCAGTTTTCCCTCGACGAGCATCAACTCCTTTGGATGCATCCTCAGCTCCTCCTTGTACAAGTTGCCAACATCCTTGCAGGAGTTGTCCTTCGGAGTTCCCGATGAAGACATGATGGCTCTAGATCTAAAACAAATCTCGACGAAACAGCTCGAAACAAAACACGTCGAGAAAACGATATACGGACCTCCAGGGGTCCGGGGGATTTTATAATAAAAAATTTCGGAACAAACGGAAGGTACCAGATCGAACCAGAGTCGGAAAGGGGCGACGAGGCGGCCAGACCACAGGGCGGCGCGGGCCCAGGCCAGGCCGCGCTGGCCTGTGGTGGCAGCCCCTCGTGCGTCTTTTCCACTCCGTTTCGATCTCGTAATTTTTCTTATTTTCCAAAAACAGCAAAAGTAATGTTCGGAAAGTAAATCGCGAACTTTTCATTACCAGATCTTGTTACCTATTCAAAGTCGAGTTCCGGCGGACTGTCAATTTGTCCCTTGATGAAAGCCTCCGGTGTTTCCACTCGAATAATATCAACATCAACATTATAAGAATCACCTGAGATATAATGCTTGAGTCTTTGTCCATTCACCACTTGCGTAGCATTGCCTTGGAGAGAGCTAATTTTAATTGCTCTCGAACGATACACCTCCTCAACAACATATGGTCCTTCCCATTTCGAGAGTAATTTCCCTGCAAAGAATCTGAGACGAGACCGATACAATAGGACTTTATCCCCAATATTAAACTCTCTTTTGATGATCCTTTTATCATGCCATTTTTTAACTTTTTCTTTAAAGAGTTTAGCATTTTCATAAGCTTCACTTCTCCATTCATCTAGAGAACTTAATTGTAACAACCTCTTATCACCAGCAAGTTTAGGATCTCTATTTAATTCTCTAACAGCCCGATAAGCTTTGTGTTCTAGTTCTAAAGGTAAATGACAAGCTTTTCCATAAACCATTTTATAAGGTGACATTCCCATGGGGTTTTTATAAGCAGTTCTATAAGCCCATAGTGCATCTTTCAATTTACTAGCCCAATTCTTTCTAGATTTACTAACGGTTTTCTGCAAGATAGATTTAATTTCTCTATTTGATAATTCTACTTGACCACTACTTTGAGGGTGATAAGCGGAAGCAATTCTATGATTAATACCATACTTAGCAAGAGTTTTTCTAAAACCTCCATGAATAAAATGAGAACCTCCATCAGTCATAATATATCTAGGTACTCCAAATCTAGGAAAAATAATATCTAAAAGCATTTTTAAAGAGGTCTCACCATCGGCACTTTTTGTAGGTATGGCTTCCACCCATTTAGTAACATAATCAACAGCAACAAGTATATGAGTGTTACCTTTTGAAGAGGGAAACGGTCCCATGAAGTCAAATCCCCAACAATCAAATGGTTCAATAACAAGAGTATAATTCATAGGCATTTCATTGCGTATGGAGATATTACCAACCCTTTGACATTCATCACAAGATAAAATAAACTTCCTTGCATCTTTGAAGAGAGTTGGCCAATAAAAACCTGATTGTAGAACCTTTTGCGCGGTTCTATCTCCGGCGTGATGTCCTCCATAAGCACTGCCATAACATTTACTCAATATCTCTTGTTGTTCATATTCGGGAACACACCTTCGCATAATACCATCCACTCCTTCTTTATATAAGTGTGGGTCATCCCAGAAATAATGCCTCAAGTCATAAAAGAATTTCCTCCTCTGCTGAGCTGAAAAGGTTGGAGGCAAGTACTTGGAAACAATAAAGTTAGCATAATCAAGCATACCAAGGACTCGTCTCGCGAGCTCACCTTTATTACAGCCAATTGTTCATTTGGAAAACTATCATTAACGGGAACAGGATCATAAGCAATATTTTCCAATCTAGACAAATTATCGACAACAGGATTATCGAGCACCTTTCCTATCTACAATATGTAAATCAAATTCTTGCAAAAGAAGTACCCATCTAATAAGCCTCGGCTTAGCATCTTTCTTTGTCATAAGGTATCTAATTGCAGCATGATCAGTATGAATTGTAACTTTTGAATCAACAATATAAGATCTAAATTTATCACAAGCAAAGACTACAGCTAACAATTCTTTTTCGGTAGTAGCATAATTTCTTTGAGCAGCATCAAGAGTCTTACTAGCATAATGAATAACATTTAATTTTTTATCTACTCGCTGTCCAAGAACAGCGCCTACATCAAAATCACTAGCATCACACATAATTTCAAAAGGTAAATTCCAATCAGGAGGTTCAACTATAGGAGCAGTTGTTAAGGCTTTCTTTAGAGTTTCAAAAGCTTCCTTACAATCATCATCAAAAACAAAAGGTACATCTTTTTGAAGAAGATTAGTAAGAGGTTTTGAAATCTTGGAGAAATCTTTAATAAATCTCCTATAAAACCCAAGCATGTCCAAGAACACTACGAATACCTTTAACATCCCTTGGATAGGGCATCTTCTCAATAGCTTCAACTTTAGCTCTATCAACTTCGATACCTCTCTCGGAAATTTTATGTCCCAATACAATTCCTTCATTAACCATAAAGTGGCATTTCTCCCAATTAAGAACAAGGTTAGTTTCTTCACATCTCTCGCAAAACTTTATCAAGGTTTCACAAGCAACTATCAAAAGAATTCCCGTAGACAGAAAAATCATCCATGAATACTTCCACAATACTCTCACAAAAGCCATGAAAAATAGCAGACATGCATCTTTGAAAAGTAGCAAGAGCATTACATAAACCAAAAGGCATACGCCTATAAGCATAAGTTCCATAGGGACAAGTAAAAGTGGTTTTCTCTTGATCTTTAGCTTTAACGACAATTTGTGAAAACCCAGAATAACCATCAAGAAAACAAAAATGAGTATTTTTAGATAACCTTTCTAGCATTTGATCAATAAATGGTAAAGGGTAATGATCTTTCTTAGTAACTTTATTAACTTTTCGATAATCAATGCACATTCTATACCCTACAACTACTCTTTGAGGTATGAGCTCATCATTATCATTAGGCACAACAGTCATTCCTCCTTTCTTAGGAACGCAATGCACAGGACTAACCCATCTACTATCAGCAATAGGATATATAATACCAGCTTCAAGAAGTCGTAATACCTCATTTCTTACCACATCTTTCATCTTAGGAATTAGACGACGCTGAGGTTCAACAACAGGTTTCGCATCATCTTCCATATTAATGGCATGTTGGCAAATAGAGGGAGAAATCCCCTTCAAGTCATCAAGAGTATAGCCAATAGCACTTCGGTGTTTCTTCAATATTTGCAATAATCTTTCTTCTTCAAACTCGTAAGCTTAGAACTAATAATAACAGGATATATTTTCTTATCATCAATATGAGCATATTTAAGATTATCAGGTAAAGGCTTTAAATCAAAAACAGGATCTTCCTTTGGTGGCGGTGTTGTACCCAAGTCTTCCACCGGTAAATCATGTTTGAGAATAGGTTGGCGAAGAAAAATCTCCTCAAGCTCCTCTCTTTCCTTCCTAAAGACTTCACTCTCGCTATCCTCCAAATGTTGCTGCAAAGGATTATTAGGAACAAGAACAATAGATGCACACTGCTCCATTTTTAAAATCATTACTAGGCAAATCAGCTTTATAAGGGGTTTTAGTAAATTTAGAGAAGTTAAACTCATAAGATTCACCAGCAAATTTAGTCAAAATTTTCTCTTTCTTGCAATCTATAATAGCTCCACAAGTATTTAGAAAAGGTCTACCAAAAATGATAGGACAATAGTCACTAGCGAGCAGAACCAAGTACCAAAAAGTCGAGCAGGATATTTAATCTTACCACATAGAACTTCCACATCTCGAACAATACCAATTGGTGAAATAGTTTCTCTATTAGCCAGCTGAATAATCACATCAATTTCTTCAAGTTCACAAGAATCAATTTCGTGCATAATCTCCGTGTAAAGCTCATAAGGTATAGCACTAACACTTGCACCAATATCACATAAACCATAATAGCAATGATCACCAATTTTAACGAGATAGCATAGGAACACTAGCTTGTTTGGGTTTATTAGGATGTGAAACAATATTAGAAGCATCTTCACAGAAAATAATATGACCATCCTCTACATTTTCGAGTCACAAGATCTTTAACAATTGCAACAGACGAGGTTCAACTTTTATTTGTTCTTCGGGTTCTCTAGGTTTCTTTTCACTTTTATGAACCGCACTATTTATAACGAGTACTCTTTCATTTTAGCAGGAAAAGGAGTTTTTTCAATATACGCTTCGGGAATAACACGATCAGCGAGTTTCAATTACAACACACTTATTAATAGATGAATCAATTTTATCTTTGTACGGTTCATGATACTTATCAAAATTCTTCTTAGGCAATTCATAATGAGAGGCAAAAGCTTTATAAAGGTTTGCGAGCAACTTGAGAATCAAGGCCATATGTAGCACTAATATTACGAAATGTATCAGTATCCATAAAAGCTTCAATGCATTTATAATCATAAATTATACCTGATTCTCTATCTTTGTCGTTCTCCCAACCTTCAGTATTTTCTTGGATCCGATCAAGAAGGTCCCTTTTAAACTCTTCTTTATTGCATGTAAATGATCCAGAACAAGAAGTATCCAGCAAAGTCTTGTCTTGAAAAGAAAGTCTTGCATAGAAATTATCAATAATAATATTACCAGGAAGCTCATGAATGGGGCATTTGAGCATTAAAGACTTCAATCTCCCCCAAGCTTGGGCAATACTCTCTCCATCATGAGGCCAGAAATTATATATGCGGTTCCGATCTTTGTGAATTTCACTTGGAGGATAAAATTTGGAATAAAATAAAGGCACAATGTCCTCCCAGTCAAGAGAATCACCATTCTTCAGACAATTTATACCAATGCGCCGCTTTACCGACAGACGATATAGAGAATAGCTTCTTCCTAACTTCATTCATAGCAATACCCGCACATTTGAATAACCCGCATAATTCATGCAAAAACAAGTAAATGATCACCGGGATGGACAGTTCCATCCCCTTCATAGCGGTTATCCATAACATGTTCAATAATTTTCGTAGGTATTTTATATGGTATTACTTCCTCACCTGGCGCCTCATCCACTACCGTTGCAGTAGTAGTAGATTTCCCAAATAGAAATTGAAGAGAAGATCTCTCCATAATGACTTATAGCGGCAGGCAGAAATAAAATCAGCACAAACGAGTAAAGGTTTTCCTTACCAATTCCACTTACCAATAGCGCTTCACTCCCCGGCAACGGCGCCGTGAAAATAGTCTTGATGACCCACAAGTATAGGGGGTGTATCGTAGTACTTTCGATAAATAAGAGTGTCGAACCCAACGAGGAGCAGAAGGTGTTGACAAGCAGTTTCGATGAAGGTTTCACTGTAAATGCTCACAGACAAGTATTCAGGGGGTTTTGATGTAACAGATGAATTAAGTACGAGTAAGTAAAATGCGAGAGAAATAATTGCAGCGAGTGGCCCAATCCTTTTTAGCACAAAGGACAAGCCGGTTTGTTTACTTATAATGACCAAACGTTCTCGAGGACACACGGGATTTTAGTCTAGTGCTTTCGCTACATACGACTGATTAATCTTCATTGTTTTGATAAGTGTTGTGTGGGTGAACTCGTGCTAATGTACCGCCCTTCCTAGGACTAATACATACTTGTGATTATACCCCTTGCAAGCATCCGCAACTACAAGAAAGTAATTAAGATAAATCTAACCACAGCCTTAAACTGCGAGATCCTGCGATCCCTCCTCGCATCGATATACCAACGGGGGTTTAGGTTTTCGTCACTCCGGCAACCCCGCAATTGGCAAACGAGTACAAGATGCATTCCCCTAGGCCCATAAATGGTGAAGTGTCGTGTAGTCGACGTTCACACGACACCACTAGAAGAATAACACCACAACTTAAATATCATAACATTGAATATTACTCAACCATAGTTCACTACTAACAATTAGACTTCACCCATGTCCTCAAGAACTAAACGAACTACTCACGAGACATCATATGGAACATGATCAGAGGTGATATGATGATGAATAACAATCTGAACATGAACTTGGTTCAATGGTTTCACTCAATAGCATCAACAACAAGTATGAATAGATACCGGGAGAGTTTCCCCTATCAAACAATCAAGATCAAACCCAAATTGCTACGGCGGTGACGATGTCCAGCGGTGGAGATGGCGGTGATGATGGTGGAGATGATGATGATGGTGATGGAGATGATGTCCAGCTCGATGGCGGTGACGATGGCGTCGATTTCCCCCTCCGGGAGGGAATTTCCCCGGCGGATTCCTGCCCGCCGGAGAGCTCTTTTCTCTCGGTGTTCTCCGCCCGCGGAGGCGGCCGTAACCCTTCGTGAGGTTTCCTCTGTGGCTTCGGTCTTCGGGACGAAGGGTTTCACGAAGAAAGGAGGCGAAAGGGGTCGTGGCCCCCCAGACCACATGGCGGCGCGGCCAGGGCATGGGCCGCGCCGCCCTAGGGTGTGGGCCCACCCTGGGTCCTCCTGGCTCCTCCTTCTGGCTTCCTTCGTCATCTGGAAAAATAGGATTTTTGGTAAAACTCCCTTTCACAGTTGATCTTCCGAAACATTGCATCCTGACGGTGCTTTTTCCAGCAGAATCCTGGCTCCGGTGCTTGATCTCCAAATAATCATGAAACATGCAAAATAGATGAAATAACATAAGTATTGTGTCCCAATATGAAATATATCAATGAATAACAGCAAATTATGATATAAAATAGTGATGCAATTTGGACGTATCAAACACCCATCGTCCGCTCCACGCCATCCCCATGACCGAAGAGTGGGACCACCACCACCGCAACGTTGCCCGCCGTAGAGCCAACCGTGCAGCCCGCCTTCCGGGGCCGCCGCCCCGGCCTCCCACGAGCTCGAGCCCATGACCTAGCCAACACGCGAAACGGCCGACGGAATGGACGGGCGGGCCAACACCATAGCTAACGGTCATCGGGGCCGGCGCCGGCTGAGGAGGGATCCGCCCTCCGGCACACAAGGTGCCCACCGTCCGGACGTGGTAGCACTACCAATTGGGCCTAGATCGGGCCCGACCGCCCGCCGGGCCCGGATCGAGCCCCATTAGCCGTGTTGCCGCGCTGCTATGCCCACGTCGCCGATGCCATCCAACGCGTAGCTGCGTGCCGAGCCAACCCATGCCGCCACCGGCCGGACCACCATGTGTTAGGCGGATGCCATGAGCGGCGTCACCGCGACCTCACTCCTCGCAAGACGGCCGCGACCGAGACCGCACACCGCCGCAAAGGAGCACCCCCGCCGCAACGCCCGGGGACGTAGTTGCACCGTAGCCGACGCCACCACGCCGCCGATCAAGCCCGTCGCTTTGTCGGCCTCCAAGAACTCGCCTTTGAACGCCAGCAAGAACATCCGACGACCCGCCCGAGCAAAATAGGGGACGAACGCGAGCTGCCCGGGCCGCCGGATCCGGGCCCACCCGGCCCGGACCTAGATCCGGCCGCGGTGCGGCCCGGAGGGTGCCCCGCCGGCGGTGGCCCTGCCCGGCCCGCCCGGCCATGGACCGGTGCCCGCCGGGCCCGGATCGGGACCCAACCGGCCCAACCTGCGCCGCGCCGCCGGCCCGCCCTCCGACGCCGCGCTCCGCCGCCCGCCCTCGGCTCGCGCTGCGCCGCCACCGCCTTCGCCGAGAGCCGCCATCGCCATGCCTTGCCGCCGCGCGCCGGACCGAGTCCCGGACGCCCGAAGAGCACCGCCGCCGGCCGCATCTGCCCCGCGCGAGCCCCGCGCGCGCGGGTGAGGAGGAGCCCGCCACCGCCGGCACCACGCGGGCTTTGCCCGGCGGCGCTCGCCGGCGGCGGCGGGGAGGAGAGGAGGAAGGAGGGTGGGGTGCGGGGAGAAGCTAGGTTTCGCCCCGGTCGCCCGCGGGGAGCGACGCGGAGCGAAGTCTCGGCGTTCCCAGGCTTTGACATCGGATACAAGGAAACCATAACTCAATTTAGAAAAAAAGGAAACCATAGCTGTGATTTTTTCTCTCTTTCGAGAATGACGGGGAAAACAACCCCACCGTTTGTTATTATTACCCGAAAACAACTTGGCAGTCAATCCATCTATACATGGTAGGAAAGAAGGGGGACATGGGGATTTAGAAGTTACAACAAATCACGCTACACGAGCAAGAAAGAACGATCTGAGCACGTCGAGGGGTGCTCTGTCTTCAACCTCGAAACCCCAATGCCAGGGTGCAAGGTCATCGCACGCCCGTCTCACCACGATGCTCGACGAGAAACTCTGGCTGTTACACGCTTTCCAGATAGCCCAAAGGAGCACCGCCACACCGGAGCGCCATGTGTCTGTGGGCACCCGCACGGGAGCCTGCAAGTCCCAAAGCGAGAACTGCCCCTCCAGGATGGAGACCCCCTAGCTGACATTAGATAACCGCGGTCGGCCGATAGTCAAAGAACAAGTGTCGACCGACAAGCAGCACACACATCCGAAGGAGCACAATTCTTATAATGGAGGTTGACCCGCATAATGAGCCGGTCGATGTCAGCAATGTAGGCGAAGATCTTTAGTTTCGTAGCCAGCCGAAGGGCCCAAGTTGTGTAGGCCGAGATGCCAGTAGGGTGCACCGGCGAGCTGAAGGGAGGTGCCAAAGGAGAGTCGATGACGCGGCGATCCTCGTCCTCCGAGTCGACTTCAAGGGAGGCGGCAGTTTCGGCTGCTTCACTCTCGGCAACGGGAGCATATTTGTAATGACATTTTGGTTATGTGATCAATAAAGCCCATGTGTTCCCTCAAAAAAAAAAGTCCGCAGGCCATACATGGCATAACCTGTACACAGCCCAGCTGACAAATGAATCGAACAATGACGACTCCCGAACACGAAAGAGCCCACGAGAAGCAGCCCAGTAGCCCACCACAATTCGATCTCCCTCACGTCGCCGCCGCGTCGGTCCCGTCGGCTCGCGCTCCCTTCCCCTCCGCCGCTCACCGGCGACTCGAATCCATGGCCGTCGCTGTCAACGACGCCCGGCGCGCGTCCTCCTGGTACCCGCTCCGCTCGGCCGTGCTGCGAGGTACGCCGAGCATCTCCTCTCATAATCCTTGAACTGCTGCCCAGAACGACGGGCTCTCGTGTTTTCTGGGCGAGGGGAAAGGGGGTGAACGAGTTGGTGTAATGCGCGATTTACTCTGGGCGGTCTAGGACTCTAGGTGCGCTCGAAGGCGGCAATCCGTGCCGGTTTTTGTTGGCTCGAAACTGGGGGCGCGGTGTTTCGAGGCGAGGGCGAGTTCCGAGCAATCGCCCTCTGAATTTCGGCAGCATTCTAGGTTTCGAGGTGTACATGCCATTTAGGATCCTTGTTTTGGTCCGCGCCGTTTGGACCCTTTCTTGAGTGCAAATGCAATATGTGCCATTTGTTAGATTATCGGCAATTCGTCTGTATGTTTAGCTGTTTTTGCGGGAATTAACGTTTCTTCTGTACCTAAATTCTGAAAGCAATTACTTACAACGCCTTTGAATTCAGATGAATGTGTGATGAAAGTAGGGGTTCCTGTTATAACGCATGATGCTTCATGTCTATAGAATCGTTTAGCTATTTTACCATTGCTAGTTTCATTTGTGACCCAAAGATTTATCTGGTTTATAACCATAGAATATCCATATAAAACAAATGTGCACAAAGTTTTCCCTGGAAAATGTATGGAGTTGATGATCTGTTATTTTACACATTCTGGCATTGCAAGTTTATTTTATACAGTATTATTATTTGCAAAGTTACACACTATATGCAGGTGTTTTACCTGTTTCATTCATCTGATTTAGTGTCACCTCGATAATGATTTACTTGTTCTAAGATTTCCCCGCCTTGGTATTTTTAGCAGGGAAAAGTCCATCCTAAAGAACCACACCTTGTATTCGGGCGATATGGCAAGTGCATATGGCCAAATTGACGATGAATTCAAGAGCATTCCTTTTGCTGTTCTTCCGGTAACATAAAGCTGGCAACATAAGCAGAAAACTATGCCGAAACTCCAGTTAGTGGTGAGATCTTCTGTGCTTAATGCAGCAGCATCCCTGCCATACCAATTTCTCATATTGACGATCATTTAGTTGCGAACTGCAATCACATGCGCCACACCTTGTGGTCTCCCGCTGGGGGTTTTGCTGAGTCTGAGACATCAAGATCTGTTATGCCTACCCAGCACAGATGCGAGCAATAAATAGTGAAAGATTTTGACTCTGTTAATGCTAGGTATCAGCAAAGAAATAGTTCTGCTCTCAGTTGACAAAATCTCGAGATGTTCAAATGTGCAGCTGTAGCACTTATGGACCAGTGAGGACCATGTAGATTTGCTCCTGTTTGTGTCCAAGCAAGCAATAGTGCTTCAAAAGGATCTACCTTTTAAAACTTCTCTATGAAGATCATTTGGCCCCAGAACTGCAGAAACTGAGATGGGTTATAGTTGGTACCAGTATGTATAGTAGGCTGGTTGATCTTACAATGTTGAACCGTATAATCTTCTGCACCCTTGTTTGGGTGATGTAGATTGTTTGCAGTCAATGCATTTAGATATCATGCCATGCAACTTGTCGAGCACTTCCACAGGCCTGGTTGCAATATTTCAGCTCTGCTAGTTACGTTTCAGCATTCAGCAATAGTAATTTACAGATCAGATTGCAGTAAGATCACCTGCCAGAAACCAAGTAAGCTGAAGAAAGCATTTAAACAACTAATGAGTAGTCACCATTTTGGAGTTGAAGATTTTCCTTACAAAAGAATTATCTGCCATTGTTTCTACCAAGTCTTGGGACATAGCATGAATCATGGGTTTTGAGAGTATGCCAAGTCATATTTGGTTTACCTGAAGAATTCCACCAAGAATATGTTGAATGGAGGACACATATTTTTTAATTTCTTGTGATTGAGGACAACTGGAAGCTTTTTTTTAGTGAGATCTTTCATTCTTTGCAACCTGTCAGAGTGCAGAGACAAACTCTTTGACATGAATCTCTATATCATCATATGACAAATTAAATTATCTGCCACCTATTCTAGTGTAAACAATATATGAGTCAAGTACAGAAGGTACGTTATGCAGTTTTCCTTTATCCCATTGTGGCTTTTCAATTTCTTTATTTGAGAGGGCAATTGTTGAGACCTGTTAGAAGTAAGAGTTAATGAGTTACATCATAGGTTTTGAACTTGTGTGGCTAGCTCCAGCACAGGAAGCTATGAATGATGCCTTACCATTTATAGGAGTGACTACTCTCCCAAAATAAAGCTTCCCAGATCTTGGTTGCTAATAGTTCAGTGCAAGTCAGCTTTTCAACTCTTTATTGGTTCTAGGATATTTGCTGTTTTCTTTGAAGAAACATGAATTCACTTTGCTTCCTTCTATGTGACCTCCCTTAACATAGTTTACTCTAGTAAGTATTTTTGCTATGGTTTCAGCTGCTTCTTGCCTAAGTACTTACGGAGTTATCTTGGTTGGCAACCTGCTCCTTTTTTTTACTCGGGAATGCAGAAATTAACATGTTTGCCACATTCTACCTAGACCTTCTGCCCCTCCACATTAAATAAATTATATGGTCAAATATGTGGCCTGGTTGCTCTTGGCTATATCTAGTGTAAAGGAATCAAGATGTGTGGTCTAGGTTGATCATGCCGGGTAATATCGGCTCTTGTGATCACTCATTTTGTATAAAAAATTACTTTTATTGTATTGATTGTAGTTGGTTGGGAACTAAGTTAATGTGGTGTTGTGGTGCTATGAGAGGGAAATTGGATAATATGTGGACAAATTGCTCATTTTGTCATCGTTTGAAAGCAAATGGACAAATACATATCAGCGTGCCCTCAGTCTTATTGTTGCTTTCAAGGTTACTTTTGCATACTATAGACCTGGCACACTTATGCTGTTGAAACTTGTTTGCTTGGGTTCTTGTGCTCTAAGTGTAATCACCTGCTTCCAACCCTTGACTATCATATGGGTGTATGTACTCAAGTCCAGTAGCCAAGTTCTAGCTTAAGGATAATATGATGAGAAACAGAAGATACACACAACTATTTAGGCTTTAAATAATAAGTGAGACCAAATGAGCACTGCCCAAGTGTAGAAGAATTGAAGTGATGAAACTAAAACTGTGGCTATTGGAATAAACAGTTCATACAAGTACCAAGATTCAGCACCATGACTTTGCCTTTTTCGAACAAATTGTTGCAGGTTTGCAATATTGATGCCAGGCTTAAATAAAATAAAATTGCGCCTATGTATATTTTTTATAAAGTAGTACCAGATTTGATATATTTCCTAGGAAGCTTGTTGGTCCAAAGCCCAAACTAAGTTCACATGCCCTCTGTGGACTGGCCTTTTTTTTTTTTGTAATGTGCAATGAGCAGACCACGTAGAACCAGTTATACCAATTTATGTTCAAAGGTATAGTTGTCAGCTGGAGATATCGAAAGCTAGTTTATTTTAGTGAAATAACATCTTCACACAACGTTACATGTTTATTATCAAATCTATAAAGAACTATAGATTTAAGCAACATTTCACATACATACAGATTTTGGGTGAAAGGGTACCGCTAAATTTCTTGTTTATGAGTAGCCTTCCATGCATATTCCGTTGCCATGTTGTTTGCATTTCATTGCCATGTCAGGCTATTACTATTAACACTGAATTCTCAAAACATGTAGTTTTTTGAAACTTTTGCCTCTTAACTCTGTACTTCTGCAAACCCTAAATATAGTTATGTACTTAAGCCAAATTGATGAATAGATCCTTAGATTTTTGAATTTTTGACTATAAAGCTATAGGGAAATTCTCTAGTATAGTAGACAGTGGTCAAAATTATGGAAGCTTTTCTGCATGCATACCATGGTAACACTGTGACACATACAGTTGTAAAAAGAGGAATTACTAAAATATTATTGTGGAAGTCCTAAGTGATCTATGTTTAAATTGAAAAGCCTATGCATTATTTTTTTTGTTTATTCTTTTGACGAAAAAACAGTAGGGAACTGCATCATTTTTCATTATATAAAATGTTTACATAGGGCAGAACAAGATAATTTATTTTTATTCCGTGGGAAGACTTGTCAATACTAACCAAAATAATGATTCATCAAGCATCTACCATTCTCAATGGTTATAAGCCTGTGAGTGTCAACTGTCAAGATCTAACAACTAGCTAGGACCACCAGGACACGGTACTAAGCCCTCCTAATAGGGGCAGGGGTCTGATCATACACTAGCAGTTATACTGACCAACGCTTTGTCATGGTTGGTTAGCTGGTCTACAGCTAGCTGCTTCAGAAATGCTGGTCAGACTTGATTTTCTTAAGGAGTGATCATTTACGAAATGTACAAAACCTTTGCGCATCGTGTCATTTAGAAGTGTGTGTGCCAGCTGTGATTTATCTTTGATAGAAAGAAGAATTGATACTGATAAATCCAGACAGTGCTGTACACATTAACTGCAGGTCAAAGCATTCCAATATTCACTAATCAGGTTCACTTGTTATGGTACACTGTGAATTGCCGACAATACCACGTTTCTGTGGCACTTTCCCAAATATGGTAAATTAGTGGTTCTTACATGTTGGATCTCTCAAATACTGCATAGTATAGTAATTTATTCACTTGATATTTCAGCAGACTACTAATTCTTTGAGAAGTATGGTATTATATTTCTGATTAGTTAATATTTAATTTTTTTGCTTTCTCATATCTGAGTATATATACAGAGCGAACATGCATTGCACGTGTGCGGTTGCTTGCATCGTAATCTTTTGAGTATTGCAGAAAGTCTTGTGGCTGTACCGCCGCAAGTTTCTATACACTTATAAATTATAGGAATGTGCTCAAGGTGAGATGCTTTCGATTTGAACCATTTGTGTATCATCAATTCAATTTTATGAATCGCAATCCAATTGTTGCCAAAAGTTAGACTCTCAACCCTAATCACTTATATGAATTACTTCATGATTATCCTCTGATATAAAATCTTGTTACCATTGAATTGCAAGTTTATTCCGTTAAGAGTGGTTTATGGGATAAATTATCCTGGTGAACTTATATTGTAAATATGGTTTTCCTCATATGTGAACTTTAGCAAGTCCTATGACCTTAACATTGCCATTTACCTTTAAAAAAAGTAAAAAACTTACATGTTAAGTACAAGATACTGGGATTGTTATTCACCTGAACTGATTCTTCGCTATATTTTAAATATGGTTTTACTCATATGTGTGAACCTCAGCAAGTCTTATGATCTTAACATACCACTTATCTCAAAAATACTTGCCACTTATGTAGAAGATAATTGAGGAGGTTGTTCATCTGAATTAATTCTTCACTTCTATAATCTAAAAGTGCTTGGTATCTTTTTTGTAATAATGTCCTTGGGAGCTTCCTCATTATCCTCAAGTTAAAACAAAATAGCTTTCCATCTTTACACTCATTACCAGGGGTATACTCTTGCTATCTTTACCATCCATTTGCCCAACTCATTTATCAATTAGTTGGCATTTACACACACCACAATTTTGGCCATTTTAGGTAGATCTGGCTGATAACAGTGTCAACATCGCTGGGTAACTTAATGCATTAGGCCTTACAAATCTGAATTAGGATGACATCGCCAGATTGATTCCAATGAGTGTAGCAAAGGGCAAGTTAATGTTGAGGGACCAGTACACCTACACTACTGGACATATTTAATGCATGCTTTTGCAACATGGGAGGTCCTTCACCAGCTACTGTGGCATCACAAGATGTCAAGGCGAAACTAGCATGATTTTTCAGAAAACATAGAGGCACAGGGTCACTAATCTAAATTATTGAAACCATATATCTAGCAATTTGTTCTGCAGGACATATTAGGAGCACTGATTGTCGTATTTCAGTTTTTGTTGTGCGGAAGCCAATTATTATGTTTTGATAGATGGAGACCTGAATTGGTGAGCACTTTTTCTGATAACAAGGACATGATAAGAAAGACAGACATATTTGTTTGTTTGTAAGCATTCCAACTCAATAGGGAGCTCACTATATTGGCACGCTTTTGTTTCTGGCCATCATTGGATTTCACCAAGGTTTTATTGAGGTATTATTTTATCATTTTGTGTATGATTAATTTACTAAATGTGTGTGTCACTGTTGTTTTCATGAACATCTTAGACCTCATACTAGTGTATGCATCAGTGACAGGCAGCTAATATATATCTTCCTTCTGTTATTATTATTATTATTTTCCTGACATGATTGTACTTTATGACTGACCAACTAACTGACTGGGCCCTTCTGCATTGACTACTTGCTTTGCCAACCTATAGAACCAACCGTAGAGATGATTTGCACTTCATTGGGACTATATGTGTGTGTTGTGAAATTAAGAAAGGGAAAGAATATGGGGACCATGATCTTTATTATCCATTTTAGTGCTTCCTCTTCTTTGCCCGTTTGATATTTGATACATGATGTTGTGTTATCCTGAAAACTTTTTTGGTTGCTTGCTTGTGCTGCATTGACGTTGCAGTTCAAAACACCTTAGGTTGAAGCGACATGCACGTTTCATTTTGCCTTTAGTACTGATTTGTGTATGGATGATCATCCATGGATACACATGTAGTTTTGTGCACTCTCTCAGTTTAGTTGTGCCTTGTGGTCATCTGTTAGTCCACATAGCCTGGTGCAGCAGCGTCTCACTATGGTCTGTGTACTAGTTATATAGGCTAACATGGTTCGTGATTATCAATCATCTCCCTGTTGGATTTACTTATTTAATGTGGAGAAATGATAATCTTGTATCTTTCAGTTTGATGCACTAGTTACTAAACGCATTCTGTAACTGTAAAAAATAAACACATGTAGATGTTAAAAATGTACTGATCGGTATCTGAGTTCAGCGCTAGCTATGAGATTATGTATCTGTTCAGCAACGTTTAGAGAGCATCTGATGGTCCTGATGATGACTGGTCCTCTGTATTACAAGAGAGATAGCGAAGGGAACATGCAGGAACGTGCCCTTTACCTTCTGCATAGGAGTGATATATTGATGAATCGTCGAAGTTCGGAGTTTGTGTACTTTTAAATTAAATTATCTTGACGTACTTCCGCTACCGATTTGCTTTGCGTTCACTGATATACAGGAAATTTCATGGCGCATGCTGTTTTTTCTTCAGGTTTTACTTTCTGCTATGAAAAGTTCCAGCATACTGCATACATGTTAAAAAACTTGTGCCTGCATTCACATGACAGTCCATACACATCTTTAGAATCCTTATTCTTAGTTAGTGGGTACAGTCCATACACACATTCATATGTGGACTAGAATGAACAGTGCTTAGTGATGAATGTCTTATCAAGTATAGAATTTGCAAATCACCCTCACCAAATTCCTGATACTTTTGCTGAAACCCCAACAGATCAACAACAGTAGTCTGAAAGCAAAATGATATTGAAGGCACAAGAGCACTGCATCACAAGGTGTTTATTCCATTTATTAGAAAGGGATATATCACTGATGTACGTAATTATATACTAGTATATAGTATGATGATGTTGATACATGGTGTGACTATCATGACGGGGACGGCGTGTACATAGTAGTTACATACAAGTAAGCCTTTAATTGATTAATAGATACACGGATCTTCAGACGTAGTACTAATTAATCGTTTCCTAATCTTGAATTTACGTAGCGCGCAATCGGAGAGATACTGAGATACCTATCATGCCTGTGGAGCAATGACCTTAATTGCCTGTGCACCAACCACCCTACCAGATCCTTGATCTGGGATGGTGACCTGATCACGCTTTCTTAACCGTGCATATTTGTTTTTTCTTCAGATGACCAGGCTGCCTTCTTCACCATGCATCAGCAGGCCATGTGACGGCGAGGCCGGGCCGCCCCTGCCCAGCAGCTCCTCGATCATCTGCAGTGCGATCCTCTCCTCGTCGTCCATTGCGCACGCTGGTGGCGAGCCCGTCGTTGTGGATGTGGACGTGGACGAGGAAGGAGTCGCCGACATGGTGCTGTCGCTGGGCGTTGGTGGCGCCGCAGCCGCCGCCACTGCTGGCTCCTTGTTGAGCTCGACGGTCATGACCCAGCTAGAGTCGGCGCGGGCGCCCGCGCGCTTCTGCCAGACGCCAATGTGGGACTTCTCGGTGTCGAGGCGGAGGCAGGTGAGAGACGGGGACGGCGTCTTGCAGCACTTGCGGAGCTTGGCGCTGAGGATCTGCGACAGGCTGCCGGCGCCGGACGCGCCGAAGGAGGAGGACGAACCGCCGCTGCTGCGGCCATCCCGCGCTGCTGCCACCGGTGGGGCGACGATGATCTCCCCGTTGGCGCTCCTGGGGACAGGGAAGTTGGTCTTGGCGTTGCGCCCGCTCATCAGGATGGCGGCCTCGTCGTACGCCCGCGCCGCCTCCTCGGCCGTCTCGAAGGTGCCCAGCCACACCCTCCTCTTCCTGCAAACAATTCATGCATGCATATGCATTTTCAACACATCATGAGAAAATCGGACGAAAGCAACATCAAAGTAGCAGCAGTACTTCAAGTTAGAACTAATGTATCTCTCAGGACACAGTGAGATAGCTAGACGAGTAGGAGGGTAGGAGTAGCAGCTAGTGATGAGATGAGGGAGAGGGAGCGAGGCTTACAGGAGAGGGTGCCTGATCTCGGAGACCCAGGAGCCCCAGTGGCGCTGCCTGACGCCGCGAAACTTCTTCTTCGACTGTACCATGTTTCTTCTCTGCAGAGTGCAGCAGAGCGGGAGATTCTCTGGCAGGGAAGAGGACGGGCAGGAGCAGAGGGGAGGGAATGCGCAGCAGGCAGTGAGTGAGTGAGTGAGTGAGTGAGTGTGAGCCCGGCCTCCTCCAGAGAAGAGTGGGGGAGCGCTGTAGTGTGGGGAGGAGCCAAAGCCCTGCTGCTGCCAGTGAATATAAGCTACTCTGCTACTGCCCCTCGGACCCTCGTACTTGCAGCGTTAAATGTGGTTAGATAGAAAGATGGATGGATACACGTACAATGCACATGTAGGCCTACATGGCGTGAGAGTGAGCGTGTGGTAGTGGTGATTGGATTTGGAGGTAGCAGTAACTTAATTGGAAGCACATGTGACTTGCGTTCCACGTATCAGTTATAAATGGCTGGGCTGCTTGCATTTGCACGCTCGTTGTTCACATCAGTTTTACTACTGCTCTGCCAGGACATGCACTAGAGTACTGTGTCGTGCGTGCACCCATTGCTAGCTTCTCATCAGATTTCGTGTGACCATTGATCGAGTACACAGGGAGTACTACTCACCGAATCTACCTGTCATCTCACTTAAACCAGCAGAGTTAACTTTGTACATGTCAGCAGGGATCGGAGGTTGGAGCCGTGGGGTTAACATTGTGGACTAGATACACTTATGAACATTGTTACACATTTGTATAAACATGTACTACTATTGCAGCACTCCACTATGTAATCTATATGTAAGCAGGGATCGGAGGTTGGAGCTGTGGGGTCAGCAGCAGTAAGAGCATGCGTGTGGCGAGGGATAAAGCTCAACCAGAAGGAAAGACCAACGGCAAGCTCAATTGCTCCTCGGAGAGCAGAAAAGTCTCTCCGGCGAGCGAAAGGAGGAAGGGGAAGGAAGTGCCGGGGCCCCTCATGCGCTGCCGGGGTGGGCTGTCGGTGAACTGTGGCCGAGCGAGTGGCAACAACATAGCCACCCCCTCCCTCCTCGCTGCCAGTACGTAAACGCTGGTAATAAACTCCCCCACCTACACGCTTGGTGACCTCATTTATGGCGTGTGAGACCCCTGCTCGTTTACTATACGAGTGGTGAGCTGAGTGAGCTCATGGATCCATCCGTCACTCACCAGCTCCTATTGCTAGATCTTTTTGTTTTTGAACTTGCTACTACTGTTGCTAACTACTCTTATAGCTGGTGGTTGTCATTTGTCTTCCCAGGTTGCTTTGTGCAATGGTGAATTGCTGAACTGGTAACCGCATCAATTTCATAGTAGTATCAAATAGTGGGGGTACGATTTTAAGTTTGTTGATGATCCTTTAATTTTGTACAGGATTTATGGATGGTCGAAGCTTGAATTGCCTCTGAACTGAGAAGAGGAGTGGAGTAGGCTGCCGCTCCTACTCCACAATAAAGCAGGATTCTGTGTGAATGCACGATACAAGCCCATGATGGATCGGACGTGGTAAGTAACTCGGGCAGCCAAGTGCAAGCGGCTACTAGGACTGAACAACAATCCATGCCATGCACTGCACTAACGCACTATGCTACAGGTTAACTCCGCTAGTTCCAAAGCTGCGTCAATGGCGAGTGGAGTGGAGTTTTTTTTTTTTTTTTTTTTTTTTTTTTGAACAGGGGTCGGTCTCGAAGGACCGAGATATTCATTCATCGGTGGATATACAATTTACAAAAAGGATCCCACGAAAGTAGAAAATTACAACCAGATCCTTGCCTTTTGCACTAATGGCCTTAGAACTAAAATTGGAAAAGCAATCAAGGCCAGCTCCTTCACCACCGCAAATCTGCTGCGCAGCGCAGTCAACCTCACCGTCGCCGGGGACGGAACCACTTGGGGCGGTGAGGCGGGAGCCTGCTGCACTGGAGCCAGAGGGCCTCCGTAATGGCTTTAAAGCCTGGAGGTTGAAGACGACCTGTGGATGCCGGCCGGAAGTGACCGTCACCGACACCAGAGGCGGGAGTGGCCGCCCTTCGGCCATGTAAAACACCAGCGAGTTCGCTGGTGTGAGGAAACTCCCAAGGATCTCCTCCAATCTCTGGCCGGAAGAAACCGTCACCAGAATTAGAGGCGGGAGAGGCCGCCCTTCGGCCAAGGGATACGCCGACGAAGTCGTCGGAGTGAGAAACCTCCCGAGAGAAGCAAATGCTCTCCCCTGTTGCAGATCCAGGCTCCAACCGCTGCAGTAACTCGAGATCCCCCATTTCTCGCCTCCAAGACGAGCAAAGAGAGGAGATCTTGTACCAGAGCTGTGGATCCCGAATCCACGAAGGACTTGAACTTCGGCCTTATTGATGGAGGGGCCGTTCACTTCGTCCACCACCGCATCTGGCTTCCACCATGGAAGCACCACGAGCAGAGGAAGAAGAAGCAGCCTACACCAGATCTGGCCGGAGAGATCTGGTATTACCCTCCTGGCATGACGCCAAACTACGGCATAGAGCCAAATCCTAGCACTACGGCTACACCTAGCATGTACATCTACTCCGGCGCCTCTCCTCCGCCATCTCCGGCCGGCAACGCCGCCGGGGAGGGCTCGGGATTGGCCCGGCCTGCCGAGGCTGACTCTCAAAGCGGTGGGAGAGGAGAGCTATTCCGTATCTTGGGTTGTGGACGGGGCGTACGCAGCATTTGCCCTCTGAGTGGAGTGGAGTGAGTAGTACGAAGTTGCAACCAGCGAGAGGTTGGGCGGGCAATAACTGCATCCTGGTTGCGATCCATCCATCCATCAGCTCACCATGGAGTACTCAATCACTCACTCGGTCAGTCACTCAAGAAGCCAATCATCCCCATGCAATCCATGGCGCCTGCATCGACCCGGCAAGCTCCGTAGGAAAAGGTGAAAGAGTTAATGGCGCTCGCCAGCCCAATTCAATGCGCGCGAGCGAGCTGCCCGGCACGCACTTTTACGGCTGGGCTCCGGCTCCACTGAGATACGTGTGTCAGTGAGTTCGTTCTTGCAGGAGAGGACGGAAGCTTCTGTGGGAGCTCCGAGCTCGGTGGATCCTGCCGCTCGTGGCGTCGTACCGACTACAGCGCGGTCACACGCGCGCGCGCGGTCCTTTCTGCTCCGTGGAAAGTGCATCGTTAAGGTGGTTGTTGCCTTGTGGTGACCAGCATGCACTGTCAGGACGTGTCTCGGTGTGTGAAAGACGGTTAAAAAAGGTGGGCGGAGCAGTTGTCGGTTACACCGTCTTCGTGGTGGTACGATGCCGGAAGGGGTGAAGCTCCCCAGCAGGGCAAGGCAGGGGGGGCTGCCCTACTTTGATTTTGTCGAAAATATTTGGTTGCATGTGTTTTTTCTGAATAATTTGAGTGGTTGTACGTTCAAAACAGACTTTGTACGAGAAAGTTATGTTTATTTTAGTGAACATTGCATAAAACTAACTTCGAATCGAAGGCATGAACTAGATACCATAAATATGTCCTCGTTTTCTAGGTTCAGTGTGAATAAAAACTTTTATTTTATAGGATCCTACTATATACAAGTTAATCTTGAGTTATTCATTACTCATACATGGAGAACTGAAAACTTCTTGATATTTGAAAGGCGCAGCATGTTTCCTTTAGCGACATTATCAAATCATTGAGTTTGCTTTGCTTTTACCGGTGACAACAACAAAACTTGAAAGGGATTTTCCGGCGACAAAGATCGTCAAAACTGAGTTGTGCATCGAGGATATTTAAGAGTCTTGAATGGTAGAATTACATATGATTTTTTTTTAAAAGGTAAAGCTTTGCCATTTGTTAGCACCCATTTTGGGTCACCTGTTAAGCAAGCGGGCGTGTTAAAGAGTAAGAAACTAGATAGCGCCATCTGGTTTTGAGCTAGATTCAGGAGCAATCTGGATTGTTGGCCACCTTGGTGATGAGTGTTCTGGCAGCAGACATCCAGCAATTAGATTCCTAGAATCTTATCTTACTTTACAAGTTTACATTTGGAGGTCAGAAATTGCTAATCATATTTTTCCCGAAGAACAGTTTGCAGCTAGAACACAGATGGTTGACGCAATGACGCTGATCTTCCGCGAGTTCACATTTGCACTTTGACATAGATGGACGGCGGCGGGACCGAAGCCGGGCTGGCGTCGATCTTTACGTGTGACGGAAGGTGGCCGGATCGATCTGTGTGGCGTGTGGGCGGAGAACAAGTCTTCCATGGAAGAGAGTACACAGTATGTTTTGTACGCATCCATGATATGTACAACAGTACAAGTGGTTGGCGACTTGTTCCACTACGGGTCAAGGAAACCTTTTTTTTTTTGACATGGTCAAGGAAACCTTTGTAATGCAACATTGCATGAGTTAATCATCAATCATCCGAAAAAGACACCGGCTAGTCGTGTTCCATCGCAATTAGAAGGCGGGCGATCGACGGAGATAGATGATCGTCCAGCGGTCCAGCCGACCTGGGCTTCAGCGAGGAAAACAATAGCAGTTTGGCAGGCACTGTCGCTGCAACTCGACCTCAGTACAGCTTCCAGTCGTACGCACGTAGTGCTATGGAGGTTTTACTGCACTTCAGTTAAGCAGCCGGTGTTAACTGTAACTGAACGATGCAATGGGGTCATCAGCACTGCAGCTGTCAGCACGTACCAAACACTCGCTAGCCAAACCGAACCGCGGAATTGCTCTCCTCTTCGTCCTCCCTCTCCGCCCCCACCCTCTTCTGCTCGTTGACCCGACGAGACCGGGCCGAACCCAACCCTTCTCCGGCGGCGCTGCCGGCCGGAGATGGGGAGGGGGAGGCGCAGGTGATGTACATAGGTCTAGGTTTCGAGTTGTCGGCAGGTTGCCGAGGTCTTGGAGTCAAGTTTCAGATCTTAGGGGCAAGATCTGGAGCAGATGGTGGTGGTGGCGGCGCGGCAAGGAGCTCCGGCGGCCGGAGACAGCGGCCCTCGACCATCCCCCATGGATCTCCATCAATAAGCCCAGGGTTTGCTCTCTATCCTTGATCTCCATCCTTTCTCTGTTTGTCCTCCTTTCACCGGCCGGCCATGGTGGTGAGGGGTGGGGGAGACGAATTGAGGTCGGTGGAGTGTTGGAGAAGAGCAGGGGCTCTCTTTCCCTGGTGCCTAGGTGCGGCACCGGTGACTGGCCGAGGATATGTGATGTCAAGCCCCTATGGTTGGGGATGGAATCATATGCACCTCTTGCCAAGCCCCTCAGCAATAAGCACTGCTGGATGCAAAGATGTGCCCTTGACATCCTCGACATCGACCTGGCCGGCCGTGGAGGCGAGGAGGAAGATGAAGATGGCGGCGATGGTGGCATCTTTGTTGGTCCTTTCCAGAGGTGGGAAGCAATTTTCTTGAGCAGATCCAAGGCCACTCCATGGCCTATCCAATTGTCGGCGATGGATTCCGGCGAATCAACCTCCGTTGCGAGGTTCTTACTGAGGTTTGCAGTCGCATACTACGGCTGCGTAGAGGCAAGTGGTTTTCGTCCCCGCCTCTTCGCATGACGGCGGCGTAGCGGACCTACGGCTCGACGGCGGGAAAGAGAAGGACCTGATTGCATTTCATCATCTCTCAGTGAGATCTTTTCTGCAAATGCTAGGGACCTATATGTGCATTTAGATCTTATGGGGTCCTTTGTAATATTTTGTACCTCCTCCGTTTCGATTTAATGAGAAGCTTCCTCGCCCTTCAGGACACTCCTTGTTCAAAAAAAAAAAAAAACTCGCTAGCCATGCAGCGTGGCACCACATCGGGCGCAAGAAAAAGAGTGCATCGACCGGCCGGTCGTCGGTTGGCGTTGCCGCACATGCAGTGCAGTGTGCAGGAACCAGATCGTCCTGATCCCGAGGTTTTTGGGCTAACTGCGTCGGCCAGCCGACGAACCCATTGGTCAAGTGCATGATCTTTTCTTCTCGTACATTGCTTGCCCAGGACCAGGAGCAAGAGAGGAGAAGCGTACGATTATACTGCATAATATTCTATAGCAGGTGAAGACTGAAGAGGGGATGCATGTAGGGGTGAAAACTGGTAGTGGGTATTCCGTATTATCCGACATCCATATTCGAGAAATTGAAATGGTAATATCTGAATCCCAACTTTCGTGGAAATGTATATGGTAAATACGGATCCGTCTTACAAAACAAATGCAAATGTCATGTTAAGTTTTGAAGGAAATGTGGATATGGAAATAGATATATCTATATCTGAATAAGATTATGTTAGCCAATTTTAGTAATTCAGCCCAAATATGCCAATTAACTAACCTACAGAAACTAACAAATTGATCAATATTTTTATGTGATTGAACTTGAAACTACTATGAATTATATCAGTATATTTATCTCTCTACCATTCTATGGTTGGCTCATTATAAGACATGAGTCTAGGATCGGATTCGTATTCGAGTAACATCCACTCCAAATACTCCAAATTCGTATTCGGAAACATCTGCGTATGTATTCGTTTTGAAAATATGAAAACGAATATGAGAAGGGCACTATCTGATCCGTTTCCACCCCTAGATGTAGGAGAACTGCATGAGAAAACAGAATCGCTCCTCGCGTCGCTCCCCAGACGAAGCCGGGAGCAGAAAGACGCGCCGCCAGTAGCCGACTTGCACCGCCATCTGCCGCTGATGCCACCGGCCCTTGCCGCGGTGGTGGCGGCCCTATCCATGGGGAGGGCGACCTATGTGGGGGTGTCTCTGGATTGGGGGGACGAAGGCAGGGAGGCGGTAGCGTCGTCATGGGGCGGCAACAAGTGGCGGCGTGGGGCTGAGGACGACCCGATACCAATCTGGGCATCGGTGGGCGGAGCGGTGTGCGATACACGTGGCTCCTGTGCGGCAGAGGGAGGGCGCGGTGGTGGGGTGTTGTGGCGGCTTGGCGAGGCGCTGCTGCTGTATTGCTGGGAGGTTCTCTCCTCCTTCCCGGTTAGGCATGCGAGATGGCTAGGGTGGGCACAGTGTGTGGATGCCGGGGCGGTGACTGCGACTTGGGCGTGGCCTGGCATGGCATTGGCCAGGGCATGAGGAATTGTGGTGGATGCATCATGGGGTGAAGCTTGGTGGCTGGCGACACGGTTTGGGTGCCTCCTTGGGGCTCCCTAAGCTTCGCGGTCGTGTTGAACTTCGGGTGAAAGCCTTGCATGACTTGGCGCCTTCGAGCGTCGTTTTCCTTCTTGTTGGCGTCATTGTGGAGTTTCGATCCTGACCAACGCGAGTGGCTTCAAGTTCTCCAGGTGAAAACCTAAGCTCCGTCTGGAGTGGATGATGGTGGCGGGCGTCACTACCTTGTTGGAGGCGTCGCCTTGGAGCTCTTGGTCTTTACGATGCAAAGGGTTTGCGGCGGTGGGGGCTTTGACTGTGTGGTTGCGGGCAGCGGACACCGGGGCAGCAGCCCCAGACAGTGGTGGCACTTCGAGGCCGTGGCCTCAGTCTCCTATGCAGTTGCAGCGGTCCTATGGGTTTGGGTTGTGGCACTGCTTGGCTTTGGGTGACGATTCTAGTGCTGCGTGGGCGTGAAGGTCGTCGACCCGACTGGTTCGTCTTCCAGCTATGCGAAGGTCGTCCTGGTTGCGACATCGGGGCGGCGGCCCCGGAGATATGGTGCTTGTGTGACGACTTGGAGATTTGTGTGGACATCGAGTATGTCGACCCAGCTGGAGTTGTGTTTGTTGCATTGGTGGGTACGTTACGTGGATGACGGGTCTCCTCTCTTGTGTGCCTTTTCGTTTCGGTTTTACTTATAAATCGAGCAATGTATGATTTTGGACCTGATTTTCCTTATAAACTGGACTGTTCTATGCATTGCCTTAAACTCAAAAAAAGGAAAGAGGGGCTGAGTTTTTTTTTTCTGTTTTTTTGAGAATCTGGGTTGAGACTTGAGAGAGTTGGCCGGGCACAATAATGAGGTTATCGTCGCCGGGTGGGTGCGGTAAACGGGCTGGTTAGTGAGCGCTAGCGGTTGGAGAAGCTGGCTGTAAGTCTGGGCTGCTTGACTTGGCGTGCTTGCCTGGGCTGGCTCCTGGACCGACCTAGCTCGCTCTCCCTGGTCCAGTCCAGTGCAGCAGTGCTGTGTAGACGTCTAGTCGTCTAGTGTCGACCACTGTACGGTACGGCTGGTTGACGATCGATTGTGTGCACTAATTGGGTCCTCCCGAATGTTGATGATAAGCGTAGCCTGTCTCATCGATAACTGTACTACGCTTGGCTGACGATTTCGTGCATAATTGGGTACTCTTCGCAGGCCAACGATTTCGTGCCCCTCTCTTGCTCGCTCGTGTCGTCTCTCACCTGCTCTTGTGAATGGTGTGGCATTTACGCCGGCGTGTGTGCTCGCGCCACCAGGGTGCGGCACTGGCATCCCGGCCGACTGGAGCACGGTCGAACGTCGAGTATCACCGGAGGGTGGCGGAGCGATGGAATTGCGGCGTGAAATCCCGGCCGGCTCCCCAAATCAAGGGGCTTCGGGCATGTGAAGTTTTATCCTGTCCACCTGTTCTCTAGCGGATGGTTGATGGTCCTGTCCATCGTCTACTGGTCCTCCTGGTTTCAAGGATCGCTGGTGCGAGAGTATCGACTCTCTCAATCATTTTCCGATACCGAGGCACATTGCACTTGTGGATTTTAAGCCTTTCTTCTTTTAGGAAGATCGCAGGACACTGCATGTCTGCATGACATCTCATTATGTGAAACTAAAAATACCTTATAGTATATTTTTTTGAAGCAAGGATTTTTTTTTTTGCCATTTACAATAATGGAGAAGAAGTTTTTACAACATTTGCCTAGGACAATCCCTAGGACTTCAAAGGAAAGCCTACTCTCCCTGAATTACATAGCTCAAGAATTTAATTAGCTCCGGTGAGGCTCCAGCTTTGGCCCCATCTTTGACCCTAGCGATGACCATGTTTTTTTTTCGTTGCTCTCTTTTCAAAATTTCCCATGAGGATGACTATGATTAAAGAGGCAATCGCCTTCTTCCTCATCCCCCTTTGAGGGCCAAGTTTAGTCCACCAATCGTTTGCGCCGTCCTTGTTAGCCCATTGCTCCGATGACGTGCCATGAGTACCGCACCAACCGAGTACCTCTTTCCAAATACGGACCGTGAATCGACATTTGTATAGAATGTGAAAGAGGGAAATTCCCACAATTTGCCCACCCTCTTAGTTGAAGCCTCTCCGCTCTCTAAATCCTATCTTGCATTACCAACCATGCAAAAAAAAATGCTATTTGGCGAGGGCCAAATCTTCCAAACCGAAGCATTTAGCGATGTTGATATTAGCCCTTCAAATTGCATCTTGTAGGCCCATGAAGCAAAGTACTTTCCATCCATCATGAATTTCCAAAGGATAGTATGGGGGACATCACGGTTAAGGTGAACATTAGAGGGCATCTCCCATAGAGTGAAAAATTGTTGAATATGCTCCATGTCAAAGTCATCTTGGGTGCTAACATGGTTGACCCAAAAATTGTCTTCAAAACCGAGCCATTAATTGTAATTGTGGACTTGTTTGTAAATTGTGGCCGATCAATATTTTACTGCACTTGTTTGTAAATTGTAACTGTCACTTGTCACTAGCTGCTATTTTGAGTTTAACTGACCAGGTGATAGGCTCCCTCGGTCGCCCCTCCAAGCGATCAGGGGGTCAACCCTAGATCGCCGCCGCCACCGAACTCCTCTTCTCCTCCGCCCTACCTCGCCACTCCTCGAGGTTGTCGACAAAGCCTTGGCTGCTGATGAAGGGGGAGGCAAGGCCATGTGCGGTTGCTTCAAGATCCCTGCATCGATCTTCGTCGGAGGAGGTGAGGGCGATGCATGGTGATCCGCAGCAATGGGCCACATGTGGAGACAGATCCTTGGCCGGCGTGCCAGGATCTTCTCCCGCTAGCGGCGGCTTCTCCAGTTGGGTTGGGCCTCGGCTCGCAACGGCCTCTCCTTCTGCATCGGTGGGCGCCTCCGACGGTTCTACGGCTAGAGATCTCAAGGTTATGGAACAACTGCCGCGGAGAAATCCTTTGCCTGGCTTTCCGAGGCAGATGTTGCAGCGAGGCATGTGGGTGCCGCTAACCTTCTTTGAGGGCGATGTCACGGTGGAAGTTTCGTCGGGCTCCGAGGGAAACCTCAGGCTAGTCCAGACAGTGGCGGCGCTTGGCATCGTCTTCCTCGTTGAGGGCACTGCTTTGGAGCTCACATCACCGACGGGATCTCGAAGGCGTGGAGGCGTTGGGCCACCACGAAGGTCACAGGAAGGGAGTCGGCTCCAGGGGAAACCTCAGACCCGGGTCTCCCGGATCGGACGATGACGGCGTGAGGAGCCACAGGGGCATCATTTTTGGAGCTGATGCTGGCCGGAGGAGCCTGAGGCGGGGCGATCTTCACCTACCTCATCAACGTTGTCGTTTCTCGGTGGCGTGGCGCAGCGGAGTCTCGGTGATAGACGTGGTTGGCTGGACTCGCGCAGGGTGGCGGCGTCGTCTGGCACCGTGGTGGCGTCGATGGCAAGCCTAGCAAGGTCAATGCGTTGATCCTTCCTGAAGATGGGTCGGTGAAAGATGGTGTCAACGACTTCTCGAGCGTGCGCAGTGGTGTGCGTTCAGAGTTGGCTAGACCGGTTTAACTTCCCAACTCGCTGTGTACCATTTTGGTGAGGCCTCTGGTTTTCTGGTGATGTGCGTTGGTGGGGTCCGGGCATGAAGCCCCAACACGATCATGCCCTTCATCAAACTTGTAGGTGTTACAACATATATCGTTAGTGAGGTGGCTTCAGTTTGATATTTGTATTTTTCTTGTAAGGTTCCGATGAATAATTTTAATAAAAAAAGTTGTGTGCATCATTTTGATGCACAGGGCTGCGGGTAGAACCTCCATTTGGAAAAAATAAACTGATCAACTTATATTGGCATCCGCTTATGCCAATAGCACGTAGTATACACCTTCCTGACACGTGTGTGGTGATAGGATTAGATGATTTAATGCGTTAGCCCCCCTTGTGTTTATATATACTCCCCACAAACAACGTCTGCGTTGTCCCCATTACGATCAGTAGTTGCTATTCATGGCTGGCCCTTGTTTTCGTCTAAATGAATGAGAGCATTATGAAAAGCAGACAAAGCTGCACAAGACACCGAGATGGACCACAGCCATGAGAGGAGAGAAGATGCAATGTAGTTAAAAAATGAAGAATGTGCAATATCAGTCCGTGGCATCTACGTGGATAGTTTCACAGAAAGAAAGGAAAGTATTTGCAAGATTTCGTTGCTATTACACCCGTTTCTGAAATAAGGCGTATGCAGTTGTTTTCTGAGGTCGAAGAATGTAAAGTTTCATCAAGTTTATAGAAAAACTACCAACGCTTGGTATTTTGTAGATATACTACGAGAATATATTTAGTGATGTATCTAATAAGATTGATTTGGCATTATAAAGGTTGACAGTACAAGTTTACTCAAATTTCACATGATCTAAAATTTATATGCGTTCTTTTGGAAAGGCTTCATGTCTAAATTAGAAATATCTCTCACGAGAACTAGCTGAGCTGCAAGATCTGGAAGAAGCTACTCGACTGTCCAAGGACCACATGTTGAAAAAAAGTATGATCCACTAATCCATACTTTCATCAGTATGAAGATCCAACTCACCAAATGAAGTTTGGTCTGATGATGAAAAGTTAACTGATTATGACAGGCTGAAAATATGGACATAGAATTATCGTAAGAAGAGATTAAAATGTAATTGATGAGATGGAAAAGAATAAAGCCGCTGGGCCAGATGGTTTCGCAAATGATTTTTATCAGGAATGCTACCATATTATTAAACATGATATGATGAACATGTTCGTAGATTTCCATAAGCACGAAATTGATTTAGGAAGAATCAGTTAAGGTATTATTACCTTGATTCCTAAAGGGGAGGATGCAACAGTTATTCAGAAATACAGACTCATATGTCTCCTCCGGGTTCTATTTAAAATTATTACCGAAGCTTTGACAACTAGAACTAAGCCATTGATGTATAAGATTATAAATAGGCTTGTGCTTCCATATACCCCCAAGATTGAAACGTTTTCTTAAGGGAAACACGAAGACGGTCGTGATTAAATGATACATGGATTTGTCTGAGATTAAACAATACCACGATACCCCTTCGGGGCTTTACAATATTTTGAGATTGTGAGGGGGAGGAGGGGGGGGGGTCTATGGAAGCATAGGCCTTATAAATGTCAGGATGGTTTCATTAAAGGAAGGTTTGTCACTAATAGAGTGATGTTGCCACAAGAAATACTAAAAGAAACCAAGTATAAAAATAGAAGGTGTAGTTCAGAAAATTAATTTCGAGAAAGCTTATACAAGGTGAATTGGAACTTTCTTTTTGATTGTTGTATACATAAAGGTTTTAGTGAAATTTGGTTGATTTGGATAAAAATGCTATAACATAGGGCAGTTAAAGTGCCAAAATCATTGACTATGTGCCCCCCCCCCTACTTTGGCAGCCACAAAGGAGTCAGACAGGGAGATCATTTTGCTCCTACTCTGTTCAATTTGGTTTTGAATATTTTATCCAAAATGATTTATCTAGATTAGTAAATATGCCTGATTTTGGGTTTGGCAAATCATGTGATTGATGGTGGAATTCTTGTACTTCAGTATGCTGATGAGACCGCATTATTCATCAACGATGATGCAGAAAACTCAAAATCCTAGTATATGTTTTTGAATCTATGTTTGGCCTTGAGGTAAACTTTGGAAAGAGTGGGTTGTTCTTGATTCTGTATGATGATGAAAAGAGTCATGGATATGCAGATTAAGGTTTGTGGAACGAAAAGATTCCTCTGAAGATTAAGGTTTGTCTATTGTCACTAAGGGCAACATGTCTAAAAGAAAATGGGTTGGTAGAACTAAATGTATGTTCTGCGATGACAAGGATAACACCTACCACCTTTTCTTTTGCTGCACAACTATGAAATATGCATGGAGTTGTGTGGCCAAAGCCATGCATCGGGGTTAATAATCGACCCACTTCTTTCTCCTAGTTCTTTTGGTGGTTTCCTCCATATTTCCCCGTTAGTCGTGATGTTTAAATTGTTGGCATCACCGATTTGCTAGGAAATTTGGAAACATCATAATAGATCTTGTTTTGATGAAAAAAATATTAATTCACCTGCAGATCTAATTTGATGCTCTGTTGTCTTTTATAAAATATTGAGCAGGTTTGAATAACCCAGCAGATCGGATGGCCTTGCATAGGGGAGATGATGATCTTGTCAATAAGGCCATGGGAGCCCGAGGTGCTGGTCCTTCCTCATCAATTCATTGACTTGGAGTATTTTTTGGCTACCTACTGATCCTGATGCTGAAATCGACCGCGACACTGAAGACCCAAATGCAAGAAGCTGACTCTTCTCATTGCCCATTCGTTGTTTCTGAAGTTTGGTTGTATAATTTAATCTTTGATGGGTTCTTTTGGCTATGCTTGAGGTCTTTCGTTTGTGGGTTGCTTTTGGTGCTACTTCTTGTATTTAAATCCATATCCTTGCTCCGGAACTTTTCTAAGGTTGGTTCAGATACACTACCAGTATGCGATGTTTTCTTTAATATTTTGCACTTGGATGTTGTTAGTCACGTTTTCGTTATTCTCAATAATGGAATTTTTCCCCACTCTATGGATTTCATGTGGAAAAAAGGAAACTTACCAAATATGTGTAAGATTATTATCTAATTTCTAAATCTATCTCTACCACATAGCCACGCTTCCGACCCGGTCCTCCCTCAAGCATGCGCCTAATATATGACATTATTACTTCTTCGTACCGATGATCCTCACAAACTCTAGCTAGTGTGATCTCATTGACACTCTTCTTTGTATTTCCTTCTAAGTAATAAAATCTCCTGTCTTTGGAAATAAAAACATGAGTAAACAATATATAGGATGCACTTCACCATAGATCAAACCAAGTGATTTATCTTCTTCTTTTATATCTCAAAAACGGGCTAGCAACTCACCAGCATAGGTATAAAACACAAAATCTAAAAGCTCCATAATTGCATGGAATTTATCACAATCATTATAAGTTTCTAGTATGGCATCAACGTTATACTCACATTGATAGTTAATGTGATCTTTGGATCCGCAATTATCACATTGTAATAGGTAAGAGGCACATAGCATGGATGAATACTTGTCCATCCAAATTAGTATTCCTTTTATTATGCAATACCTCTTCATCAAACTTGAAATACTCTCATCCCTTTTCTCCTCCATTGCAAGCTTCATCTTTTCAAACAAAGTAATCTCGGAAGACATGATTAGCAGCAAAAGGTTTTGTAGATTTTTGTTTTATAATTTTGTTGTTGTTTTGATATAAATAAATAAAGTAAGACAAATATAAACAAATAGAAATGAACTATGTGTGATTGGAAAGATAATGACCAGGCGCTTTACTCCCCGGCAACGGCTCCAAGTTGATGACTAGGTTTCCTGCACCACCACAGGGTTATTGCAGGCAACAGATGTTTATTTAAAGATCGATCTCATGATAGTTTTAATGTGCAGGCAACAGATAACCACATGACCGTGTGTCAATGCAGCCACTTTCACACTGTATTAAGGAAATAGTATATTCTATAGGTTGCTACGGAATTACTATAATCAACCAGACAGTTTTTGGAAGTTGCTAATAAGAACAATAATGAAAAACAAGGTAAAGTAAATGCGATAAGTAAATTAAGAACATGTGAATGATATTAATATTAACTACAAAAGGAATAAAAGGCATTCTCGTTGAAACACGGATTCACTGCTAGCATGGGTACTATGCTGATTAGGATTCAATATGTTTATTGCTACATGTTTGCGAAGAGATCGAGGATGGCCCGAATGCGGGTGCTCCTAGAAGCAATATTCCACGCCCCTCATAACCACTACCTTGTCCCTTCGCATGCCGAGCGGGTCCATTAATTGAGGGTCTCCACGTGGCTATGGTCAGAGGCTCTTGTACCTCTTACCCCTCGTTAAGACATGATTGAAAGAGGTGGCGGATTACTATCACATGCACGCCCACGTACCTCCAACCATGCTTGACGATGACTGACTTCAATATCCGTAATGGAAAATAGTGCATGGCGCACAACATAAAACATCACCAGAGACAACCACCACTTTCAGGTATAACAATTAAACAACATAAATCTTTATTTCAAATCATAGAAATGCTAGGATCCTCCATATCCCCAAGAACTAAGAGACTGTTTACATATAGAGATAAAAGGCATGTTTCTGACAATGAGATGAAATTCATATGAATGAATACAATTGCAAATCCACAATCAAGTTTGGGATTACAATAAGAGATGAATGGAGGAATCGATGACGGGCGCATGCATGATGATGGTGTTGATGAAGATGGATGCTGGTGCCTCCTTATTCTAAGTGTCCTTCTCTTCTCCCTTTGATGGTATGGTGGTGGTGTTGGTGAATATCTATGACGGAGGCACTGCAACATGGCTCCACCATGCCAAGATGGAAATGAGATTGATCTTGTGGAGGCTCTCCCCTCCGTTATATACTCCTAGGAGGGGTCTTCAATGCTCCCCCAACCGACCTTAACACCTTAGTGAAGTCTACACTACTAGGAACACAGGCTACCGGCGGCGGACCAAAATAGCTTACCGCCGGCGCACCCCTGCACGCCGGTGGTAACACATCGATGGTAATAAGAATACTGTTGTCGCATCAAACTGGTACCCTGATGGTAACATCATATATCATCGGCACATCTCTATGGTATGCTGACGGTATTCTTTTTCAAAAAACAAAAAAAGCCTTGTGGGAATGTGTTCACTTATACAACAAGAACCTTGGGAACAAAAAAAAATCAATTGAGTCCTCAGTTTGGTCCACAGATCTGGAAGGAGTTCGCCGCCATCCCCGGAGCACGCGTCCGTGGTTGTTGCTCGTCGAGGTGGGCATCACGCAGGAGCACGTGGATGTGGCCGGTGTGGAAGTTGCTCGAGGAGGTGGGCGACAAAGGAAGGTAGAGGAAGGGCCCCAGTGGGAGGGGGAGGAAGCGACACCGAAGGGATGAAGAGGAGGGAGGAGGGGGAAGAAGGTGGAGTAGGTAAATAGGAGGAGGGATATGTGGAGAAGGGGAAGATGAGGAGGGAGAAGGTAGAGAATTGGAAGAGGAGGAGGGAGAAGTGAGAAAATGTCAACACCCGGATTTTTAAGTCCAGATGCCTATTATGCCATACATCGCAATCCCAGGAAGATTGTTTTTGCGAGACATAACAGTTGAATATCATAGAGTCATCATTCATTACAAACCATAGTCGTTTTTACCACAATAGATCACATGATCCACACTTACAATAATAGTTGATCTAGAGATCAACACACACACAACACATAGCGGAAGCGAAGTTGTAGTAGTCCATCTAGTCCATAGGCAACGCTTGACGTTAAAAGACAATCCTAGTTATCGTAGACGTCCTGCTGTCCGTCATCCTGATATTGTTGCTCCTCTTCATAGTCTGGCCATTTGAATAGCCAGGGACACAGCCGTGAGTACTTTCAAGTACTCGCAAACTAATACTAGTGTAAGTACTAACAGTTTTAGTGAGAGGGTTCTAAGCTCTAAGTTTATTTGCATAAAGCCAGTTTTATTTCATAAGCATTTAGTAAACAAAGACTCTTCATTTGCCTAACTTAACTCAAGTGGGAACAATAGTGTCATTCCCACAACTCTGTTGTGATTCAAATCAAAGTCACCTTTCATGTTCAATTCACAAGTCACCTTTTGGAAAAGTTCTGATGACGGTACAGTATGGCCTTTCCAAATGTCCATGACCGCGGACGTGGCTATTCGAACAGGTTTACACTCTGCAGAGGTTGCACACTTGTGCCACAATATTTGATTACATTCGCCAGGGATAACCCTGAATAATCATAACTCAGTATGCGGACCATCAACCATTAACCTTTCACTTACACATCCTAGTATAGGCACCTCCCCCATGAGTTTGGCCTCCCAGTGATAACCAACTGCTATCCTGGGAACTGTACAGGGCTTGGGTAGGGCGTTCAACTCTTTTCACGTCATTTCACTTTCAACGGAGGCAGCCTCGGGATAACCTCTATGACGCTTGTTCAGAGGGAACCCATACTAAGACACATAAATTTTCAGCTAAAGCCTTACTCATAATCAGGTATTGTGGGGGTACTCAAGAATTGGAATGGTATCGCATCCGAACCCAATCATCAGTTTTTATCAAAATCACCATTTCATTCAAGTCACTTTCACCTTCAAAATCTTTCAATAGAATGACTCATCATTCCAAGGTTTTCAATTTCAAAAGATTCACATGTTCCCAGCTAGAGTAGTCACTTTTAGTTTAGCACTAGCAACTAGTCATGAGGGGTGCTAACTATCTTGTAACTCTCTAGGCTAACTTTGATGTTCTTGCACTACTCCTTATCTAGACTCAAGTTAACTATAAAAGTAAGACTTGGGAATCAAAGTAAAAGCTTTGAGAGATAAAAACTGGGACTTGTAAAGTAAAACACAAAGTAGGGTGGTACGAGTGCCTTTCTCAAGTGAGTTTGCACTAGGGTAACTTGCAAGAGTATAGCTTGCCTTGATTGGTACAGTGATCAAAGCTTTCTTCTTCTTCTTCCTGGTAGTAGACCTCCTCCTCCTGGTATTCCTTGGTACTAGCGTCTATAAACGGATACGAGGTATACAATCACCAAACAAATCTTTAAGGGCTAGACTAAACACACAAATGGTTCACACAAGCTATTCTAGCATCACCACATTAATCACAAGGGGGTTGGCTTGTGTTTAAGAAACTTGTAAGAGAAAATAATTTCCTCTCATTGAATCTTCTTAAGATTTAATTTCCTTAAATAATAAGTGTGAGATTATGTTGACCAAAGTCAACACTTCACCCTTATCATTTGAGAAAAAAAGATTTAAATGAGGTACTAAACCTCATGCCATTTAAACACTACTATTGCAACAATTTAATATCTCTTAGTAATCCACTATGAGGTACTATAGACCCAAGTCCTTACCTCCTATTGAATTACTTAGGACCGTGATTTAAATGAGAGGGAACCTCTCATACCATTTAAGAAATAACTTTTGATCTTTTAAATGGACTAGAAATAGCCACATAGCCTTTATTTTGCTCTAGCCCATGATCATGCAAACAACTATGTTATATTTTTACATATTCATGTAGAGTATGTGAAATGTGATTTATGAGAGTTGGAATCAACTCAAAATCAATTATGGTTGATTTTTAATAATTGTTTGTATTTGAAAAAGGCTCTGCATTGTTATTTTTGCTACATTAATTCTACAATACATCTAGGGTTGATACCAGTGTAGTTGTTTAGAGGATTTCCTAAGCTTTCCAACAACATCAAATTCACAAAATTTGGCTTTGTAGATCTTCCTATTTTTAAATTTGAAGTTGGCATCTGAATTGAATTCAAACTGAAAAGATTAAATCCAGTTTGAATTACTGGGCTTGCGCGGGAAAACTAGATGGGCTAGGGGGAGAAAAGCAAACGGGCCGGCTGACATGGGTATACCCTTCGGGTACCCATTATTGGTATACCTGGATCGGCTCGGCCCAATATGGAGAAGGTCTAACAAGGCAACCCGAAGAAGTAGTCGACTAGGACTCTTGTAAAACCTTAGGCTGGTTGCATATATAAAGCTAGCCAGGGCACCCGAAATAAGGAGGACAATAGATAGACAACATAGCTCCGCTTATGGCGGCACCCTGTAAACACATCTATGATCATATAGTGCATTGCTAGCACACGTAGGGATCCTCCACCGAGGGGACCCGAAGCTGGGTACGTCGTGTGCCTAATCTCGCTCCCGGAATCTCCATCGTCGCTCTCTCCCGAAACTCAAGTCTACAATACGTAGGCATTACCGAGGTGTTCCCTCGTCAATTGGCGCCGTCTGTGGGAATTGCGACGTTTGGATTCTGTTATCCGGGCGGGATCCATCGCCATCAAAAACCCTCATAATTTCGAGTTGCTCAACACATCGGAAAATCATCTGGTACGACTGGACAGCGGCGGCTTCATCAGATCATCATATTCCATTGCCGTGTACAGCCAGACGATTCCGTAACCGGATATGTCAGGTGCTGGTTTCTGTCTTCGGGAGCATCGTCCGTGAACCTGGAGGATCAGTTTTTGTCTTCAAACGTTTGGATCTACAGAGAAAAACAGAAAAAACCTCGCGAGATTCTCTTCGTCCGTGTATCAGCCAAATTTGGCAACCAATCAATCTTCTAGTGAACTTTCCCGTACTAGCTCCCACATGTGAGCCAGGCAAGAACTTTTTTCATGGAGACAAGTAAATCCGGCGCCGTCAATCAGCTGAAGATCGGAAGGAAAGAACAAAAGCAAGACTTAAAAAATTATTCGGCTGCTGCTGTCATCCTGCCACAACGTTTCCATTGAAGATTGGTTCAGTTTCCAAGAACAATACCGCCACATCTCGGTTGGTTCGTAAACACGAAAGAAAAGAAATTTAGGCAGGTACATGGATCAGCAAAGAAAGCGATGGATCAAGCAAACAAGTCATCCACGCGTTTGGGAGAAATCCAAAAAAGGAAACATGATCACGATCGACCCAGCCAGCGCAGATTCACCATCACCGACAACCTAATTTCATCCGGCACGATTATCATCAGGTGCTATACTTCTAATTAATCTCTACATGCAAAATTTATTTTACCAAATATTTTTTGGCTCGTACTACTATTTGTGCGCAGATTTTGCGCCACTATATAATGGCAGATTGAAACAAAGCTTCGACTGCTCTGCTCGGTCGACCGTGCCCGCCATGACGCACTCGTCTTACTCGGGGGTTCGCCGGCCATAGACCCGACATCGCGGACCCGATATATTCGGGTGCTCGCCCGTCCTCTTCATCAACTATTTTCTGACCGCATAACTATTTCGACTGCGCCCTCCACATGGACTATCTTTGGTGGCGAAACTATTTCGACTGTGCCCTCTTCATCAACTACTTCCGGTCAGACGCCGTGCAACTTCATCGATCGCGTCCGCCACATGACCTGCTTTCACGTTGGCTCCGCCGCTCCCGATAATAAAGCTAAGTGTTCCTCTTTCAAAAAGTTAACTATTATTTACTTTCGCCACACCCAAATGTTCGGGGGTTGCGTTATTACATCTTTACAATAAAATACACCCGACACACGGAGATGCGCCATTACTTCGTTACCACAAATATACTCGGTTACTTGGTAAATTTATTTTCTTCGGCTCTAGATATATCTTCTCGGGCTCAGTGAAACTATTCTCTTCGGCTCGGTGGAATTATTTTCTTCGACTTAGTGGCTTTATGATCTTCGGCTCAGTGGATTTATTTTCTTCGGATTACTGGATTGGTTTTCTTTGGATTATTATTGGTTCACTTATACAATATTACCCGATGTGTTTCCGGGTCAATGGATTCATCTTTTATGGTTATTACTGGAACTATTTTCTTCGGATCAATGGATTCATCATCTATGATATCAGCAGATTCATCTTTTATGGTTATTACTAGAACTATTTTCTTCGGATCAATGGATTTATCCTTTATGATATCAGCGTATTCATTTTCTATGGTTCTTCGGGTCAATGGATTCATCTTCTATGATATCGGCGAATTCATCTTCAATATATGAATTCATATTTGATGGTGTAATATTTAATATTAAGTCATTTCAAGTACTTCATCTCGGATTCATCTTCAGTATTTCATCCTTAATGGCCTTCTTCCGTCGTCATGGCTAACACTCGGGGGCTGGACAACAACTTCGCCATGGGTCACAACTGCAACACGGCGCCTAAGCAATAATCATGACATCACCCCGGCAACGCTCGGGGGCTCGGCTATTTCTTTATCAACAATTTGGCGGCATCCATTTTTTGCTATTTGGTGGTTTCTACTTTGGCTAGATTTCTTATCTACACTCGAAGACTTCATCATGCATCGACTTCGTCGTGTCCAAAAAGCTAAGTGTTCTTTTATTTTGTACAAAGTTGATTATCGTTTACTTTCATCGCACCCGACACTCGGGGGCTGCGCGGCATATATTCACTTTACATATCATCGAATCTGAGCATCTGACATCGCATGCGAAAAAGAGAGTCAAGGGAAAGATAGAAAAGGTTTGTTTATTTATGCAGGAGAAAGCCGACGAAATTGTCTACAAGAGAGAACCCAACGAAATTGTCCAAAGGGAGAACTCGACGAAATTGTCTTCAAGAAAGAACAGGACCCGAAAAATTATCTTCAAGAAGGTCCCGAAAAATTATCTTCAAGAAGGTCCCGAAGAATTATCCTCAAGGAGGTCTCGAAGAATTATCTTCAAAGAGGACCCGAAGAATTGTCCTTAGGGAGGACCCGAAGAATTGTCCTCAAGGAGGACCCGAAGAAATTTTCCTGAAGGAGGAACTCGACGAAATTTTCATCAAGGAGGAACCAAAAAAAAAGGTGGACAAATCTTCGGGTTCATTAACTCGTCATATTGTTCCAAGCAAGAGCATCGGTGATGTACCTGACAATATAGAATAACCAATATATTCAGCTGTCTCATCAAGCCCGAGAGAAAAATAGAAGAACCCGCAAAATGGGTCATTGCATCAGCCAAACCAGGCACTTGACAAAATATTCTCAGAGCGCCAAAGTCGCGAATAATCTCTGAATGCCGCAAAACTCTGCGAAGGTAAGACCCGGGATCCGTCCTGTGTGGCGTGGCATCACCAAAGACTGCGCTCTGCTACTTTTTTCCACATCAACAAATGTGAAGAAATATTCCAGCGGACGCGCTGTGGACCCGATAAAACATGACTGGGGCTCGACAGATGGTAAGACCTTAAGCGGCACCTATCGAGTTAGCACCAGTATCCCGAGATCATGTCCAGGGACGTGATCTTGAAGTAGGTTTTTGCGGATTGCCACTAGAGCGAGTTAACTAGTACCTGATCCGTCAGATGAACTAGCCCCAATTACCATTATCCCTGTACAATATAGATATGGATGTCAAATAAAAATAGCAACGGCCTGAAGTCGATATAAAGAGGGGCTGCGCCAAGTTCTTTATCGAGTAGTACAACTTGAGCCTATGCCTAGGTGCAAGCACCTGCCCATAGGCTCGGGGCTACTCTTATCGAGAGTATTGTTCACCCTCCCGATAAGATACAAGAAAGAGGAAAAATTGTGGTGTCGATTAAAAGCAAGTTGAGCCTACACCCAAGTGCAAACACTTGGCTGTAGGCTCGGGGCTCTCCCATCGGGAGCGCTGGTCGCGCACCCGATAGAAAGATAACTTCGACGAGCATCTACGACAATTAAGGTTTGTAGACTCAACTCGATTCTACGACTCGAGTGGAGCCTACTCCCATCGGGAGCACATGGATTTCATCAAGTCTTCCAGAAATATAGTTAAGTTCTTCATCGAGTAGTACAACTTGAGTCTATGCCTAAGTGTAAGCACTTACCCATAGACTCGGGGGCTACTCCCATCGAGAGCGCTGCCGCGCACCCGATAGAAAAATAATTTCAAGAATCGTCGACATCATCTACGCTACACATGATTTACGACATGGACCTCACCTTTGGAGATGATTATGCTTGGAGTCTCTACGCAAGTCTTCGACTTCCCTAGACACTCGGGGGCTACTGACATGGGTATACCCTTCGGGTACCCATTATTGGTATACCTGGATCGGCTCGGCCCAATATGGAGAAGGCCCAACAAGGCAACCTGAAGAAGTAGTCGACTAGGACTCTTGTAAAACCCTAGGCTGGTTGCATATATAAAGCTAGCCAGGGCACCCGAAATAAGGAGGACAATAGATAGACAACATAGCTCCGCTTATGGCGGCACCCTGTAAACACATCTATGATCATATAGTGGATTGCTAGCAGCATGTAGGGATCCTCCAACGAGGGGACCCGAAGCTGGGTACGTCGTGTGCCTAATCTCGCTCCCGGAATCTCCATCGTCGCTCTCTCAGGAAAATAAAGTCTACAATACGTAGGCATTGCCAAGGTGTTCCCTCGTCACCGGCCCACTTCGCATCCAGCATGAGCAGGCTGCCTGACAGCGGGGTCCACACGTCAGCGACGTGTAACCACCGAATCGGTAATGGACTAACGAGAGGCGCACGATTAGAACACGATCTGACGGCTGGCGTGTGTCGTCGTCGGCGACGAGCGCAGCTCACTGGCGCGGCGAGGGCAGGGAGTTGGCGGCTCACCGGTGCTCCGGCGATCGTCGGCGAGGGTGCGCAGCGATGTTGTGGACGACGGCGATCCTCCTGGTACAAGTGGCGGCTCCAGGGATGGCTCCAATCTTCTTCTCCTTCTGTGGCGGCTCCACGGGCTCCGGCGATGGAATTGGCGAGCTACGGTGGACAATGTGGAGAGGGAGGTGGTCGAGGCGAGTCAGAGAGGAGAGTCGGAGAGGAGAGGAGAGGCGAATGGTGTGAAGATTTGAGGCGCGGGAGGCCTCTATTTATAGCGGCGTCGAGGTCTGCGGCTCGGTGCGGTAGGTCATCCATGGCGTCGTCACTACAGGGGCGCAGATGGGCTGGCGATGACGCAGCGGGGTTGGTGATATCCTGGCGAGCATGACGCGCGTGATTGCACAGAAAATGGTGCACTGACGCGGGCAGGAACGTGACGCGGTCTCGCGGTACCGTGGCGGAAGTCGTCGACGGTGACGACGGCGACCGTCCTCCCCGGTGCGATTGAGCGTGTCTGGGAGGGATCTGGTATACGGGCGCGTGCGTGTGCGAGAGGAGGGAGCGCGGCGAGGTCAGCAGCGATGGGACGAGGTAGTGCTCTGGCGCGCTTTGCGTCGCCACCATGCGCGCGATGGCGTCACTGTGGGACTTGGGCATGTCCTGGCTTGGCTGCTGCCTTTCTCTCCTTGGCCAGGGGAGGTGTCCAACGTATTCAGGGGAGAGAGGGGGAGCTCGAGGACATGCTGATGCAAGCCAGAAGTGAGAGGAGAGGTGAGTGTCTTGGGTGAGTGGCATCATGCCATGGCATGGCATGGTTTTGTCAAAATCGTTAAGGTACAAGAGATACCAAGGCCTGACATTGTCCAAGGGATTAACCAGGAAGCTAATGATGACCAAGGTTTGATAGTTGAGGCTAAAATCTGTTGGTTAAGTGTTGGGAGTTGGCAGATTTTTGCACATAAGGTGTTTGTGCTAATGGCCACAAGAGAATTCTTTTTGAATTTTGCAAAGATTTTTGGTGGAGTTGATTCTAATATTATTTGGCACACAAAGGTGGTGGTGGTGTGCAAAAAGGAATTGATTTGTGAAAAACCAAAATAGGCATAATCTTAAATCTGTTTTGGTGTTGCTACTTTGCTTGATGATATTTTGAAATCTAGAAAGAAGTTGCAGGGGTGGTCTTTACCAAAGTTGTTCATCTTGATGAGGTCTTGGATGAGGTGCAAAGAGTTGGGAGGGTTTGGTTTAGAAATCTCTTAATCCAGGGGCTCAAAGTGGGTATCATGAGATAAATGGCAGTTTTGACCATTATCTTATGTGAGTAGGTTTTGCATTTTATTTTGATTTGATTTGAGTTTCTTTGATTCAAAAGTGGTTCTTAAGTGTTTATTAACATTACCCAACCATTGGCACAAGTCAAATTGGCGTAGGTTAAAGATTTTAAAAAATGGCCATAGGCCCATATGTGAGGTTTTTGCATTTTTCTAATTTTCTTCTTTTCTTCTTTTTTGCTTCTCTTTGTGATCTCAAATGATCAAGGTTAGGGTTTTAGCAACTTTCATAAGCACACAAACAATCATCCTGGCAATGTCACAAAATATTGCATGAACACTATGCATAACACCATATTCAAATAAAAGTTTTTGTTAGCTCAAAATTTTGAATATTGGAAACCTCTTTTCTTATTGATTCGAAATTTGGGATGTTACAGAAAAGGTAGAGGGAGAAGAGACACGGGGTGGTTTTCACCTTCGGGCGAGGTTCAATTTTTTTTTGCATCGAAATCTAAAACCTCCAAAATAACTTTATTTTCCCTTTCGAATTTGAGGATTCTATAAAATAGGTATATGGTCGAAGGCAGATGAATTCGGATGTAACTTTTTTGTAGATGCTTTTTCATACAAAAATACTTTTTCATCTGACGTCGTATGCAAAATATATTTTACCAAAACATGGCACCTTTTCGCAAAATATGTCAAAATTCTTGTTTGTCATTTTTTCCTAACAACTAGGTGACAGGTAACATATCTACATCTCAAAGGACTTTAAATTTTGAAGTTTTTATAAAAAAATTTAAACCTAAAAAGGCCGCCCAGGGGGTGGGAGGTGCAAAAATCTGCCTACATATACCACCAGCAGTCCAATCACTACAGGAACGGACGTGTACGCCGACGGCCGGCCGCCCTCGGCGTAGCCACGCCTGGCCCTCGGCGTAGGCTACGCCGACGGCAGCCCTCGGCGTATCGCCTCGGCGTCCAGGTCCCTCGGCACATGGCACCGCGCCGTCAGCGTAGGCCCGGCCGTCGGCGTACGGCGCCTATGCCGACGGTGCTCGTTCGCCCTCGGCGTCGCGGCCTTCGGCGTCTCGTGGCAGGGCGCCGTCGTCGTTAACGGACGCCAGCATACGCCGACGGCACTGCCCTCGGCATAGGGCAGGTGGCCTGCGCGGGTAGAGGCGACGTGGCCATCTGTGGTGCTGCCAGCCCAGCCCCTACGCCGAAGGTAAGGCCCTCGGCATATGCACGGTGCATATGACGCCACGCTGGACACGTGGCGCGCGGACAGCACACGGTCTACGCCGAGGGCAACCCCCTCGGCATAGACCTGACCATATGGTCTATGCCAGGGTCTATGCCGACGGCATTGCCCTCGGCGTAGGCCTGCCATATTTTTTTTGCTGTTTTTTTGCTGTTTCAGCCAAAATCATGTTCCAATTCAATTGCAATGCAGTTCAGCAGGTCCAATTCATCCAAAATCGACCAAATTCGCCATAATTCACCAAAATAGCATATAATTCACATAGTAGCATACATGGTGCATATAGTAGCATACAAGAGGAGAGCGGAGAGTGCCATGTCATAGTAGCATACATGGTGCACATAGTAGCATACAAGCGGGGAGCGGAGAGTGCCATGCCATGACTAGCGGAGGAAGGAACCGATCGGGGTGTGTCCGCCCACATCGTTGGCGAAACGAGCAGCCCGGGGTTGCGCTCCGGTAGAATCTGCAGAAGAACCACCTGGAGAAGGACCGGTGCTACGCCCAGGAGAAGTCGACGGAGAGGCACCGGGAGTAGTCCCAGGAGTAGTCGACGGAGAGGCACCAGCAGAACGCCCATGAGACCGACCACCTTCATGAACCGGTGTGACCTCGCGCCCATCCGGCGAGGCCTGGTTCCCGGACCATCCCGTTCCCTACGTGTTCCCTACATGTTAGCAACTTGCGAGGCAAAGGAAAGTGGTAACTACCGGTTTGGCAAAGAACTTACCTCCGGTGTGGATCCGTAGTAAGTCGCAGCGAAAGCTGCCCTCGATGGCATGATAGGCATGTCCCCCGCCACGGTAACTCGATCCGGTGGCGGTGTACCAGTAGACATAGAAATCATCATTTCCTGCAAGATAGGTTACAAGTCAGGCTTTGCAGAAATAGAGCATCAAACTGAGACTTGTCATCTACTAGCGGGAAGAAAGATTCAGACTTACTCCTATATACGCCATGTAGGCCGTATTCTGCCTATTCCACTGGGCAGCGGCCTGCTGATACGCTTCATTCCAGGCTTCGAAGGCCGCCTCGAACTTAGCCTACAATTTCAGAAACAATGAATCTCGTCAACACTTAGCCATGTAGGAAGGAAAACCGGAAAGAGGATGAAAATGAGGAAAACTTACATCGTAGGCGGGTGGACGAGCAGGCCGTGGACGAGGCTGTGGGCCGTCGGCGGTGAGGGTATGCTTGAGACGCGTGTAGCTCGTGGCGTGGGTAGGCTTGACCGCCTTATTCAGAAAGGGGAAACGGCCATGCGGACGCCCGCGACTCGACAGGACCAACGACTCCTTGTCGGTCGGGATGCGCAAGGGGTCATCCACCTCCGGGTGACAAGACCTCACCATGTCGCGATAGTCATCCTTGGCGGCCTTGGCATTGCCGTAGTACCGTGGCTGAGGCAATGCGGGATTGGGCTTCGCTTCGTCCGCATCATGTCATATATCTCGGCATCATGAAGCACCACCCCGGGTGGTGCCTCGGCCACTTGCATCGCGAAAAGAAGAGTTATGCGTATCACAAATGAGACATGACGGGAAATGAAAGAAGGTCGTTCCATGTATATACATACCTTTTTCCCCTTGAAGCGGGTGTAGTCGCGGCTTCCCGCGCAGTGTGTGCCACCGGTGCCTCGGTTCTCCATGTTACGCCTCGACACGGCTGCAAACTCCTCGTCCTGCCTGAGCCACCTCGCCGTAATCAGCTCCTCACATGCCTCCCTATGCTGCTCGGCCCACTCGGGACAAACCTGAAAACGCAATACTCAACTCAAGATAATTCAATGAAAACTTAGCAGCAATGTAGAATATCATTGACATTTTACTCACCGACATGTACTCCTCAATGGTCATTGCCCATTCCTCCGTAGGCTGGTTACCAACATAGTACACCTTCTTGACCCTCTTACCCTTGTTAGCCCAGAAGGCACTAGCGCAGGTGACCTTTTGGTTGTACCACTCGCTGCGGTGTCAACCTCTCGCAAGCGCCACGCAAAGTGAGACGCGCCTGCGTCTCATGCTCCGGGTCCACACGATAGAAACACTTCAATCATGCATAAATCAGTTGTGAAAGTCATGAGTTAGCACATTAGGGTCATCAACTATGAACGGTGCTCGAGAAATATATGCCTTACCCGTAACTTGGTGGTCACAGCCTCAGCCAGCTGTCGCGAAGCCTACAGCAGGGGCATCCTCATAATCCGCCCAAGTAGTGGCTAGCTTCGTCGGGCCACCGGGGACCGTGCTAAGGGGAGTGTATCTGTCGGGCCAGAACTTCTTAATCAGAGCCCCAAGCAAGCTGTTACGCATGCGGGGGGGCTTGGCCTCCCATGTCCAGTTGCTGCAAATAAATCACACATTAGTACACATGCCAAATTGTTTATTATGCCCAAGATGAAAATACATGTTCGAAATTTCTGAAGTAGTACACTTACTCATCGCTCGAAGGAATGATAAGGGCCTTGTCATCATGGGTCTTCGGCTCCTTCCTCGCATCGGGGACTCTAGCTTCTCCACGAATCTTCAAGGGCTTCGGCGCACCTTCACCCTCCATGACCTCCAACTCAGCCCTAGAGTCCGACTCGTGTGTAGACTCCGTCTCCATCTCCACCTCCCCACTAGACGGACCCTCAAGGTACAACTCAGGAGCCACGTCGCCGGAAGCGGAGGGTGGCTCGTCAAAGTCCATGTGTACCCCGCCGCCACCTCGTCCCTCCACCTCGTCCTCCTCGTCCTCGTCCTCGACCTCCACCTCGTCCTCCTCGTCCTCGTCCTCCATCGGTACCATCGGCGTAACGCGGATTTTGCACCGGGGTTCGATCACTCCGTCTAGGCACTCTAGGAATATTCCTCTTCACCCGCGGCAGCGTCTTAAGCAAGCTCTCGGAGTCTGCCTTGCCGCTGCTCATATTGTTCAGTCACCTGCATTGAGAAGAATAAAACAGTTAAGCACAAAGACATATTATATGAAGATACTAAGAATAAAAGGCACAATGCAATTAAGAAGCATGTTGACATAATAAAATGAAGATACTAAGAATAAAAGGCACAATGCAATTAAGAAGCATGTTGACATAATAAAATGAAGATACTAAGAATAAAAGGCACAATGCAATTAAGAAGCATGTTGACAAATAAATACTAAGAATAAAAGACCCTCACCAGCCATCATCGCTCTCACGCTCACTCTCATACTCCATCTCTTTCTCTTTCTCTTTCTCTGGCCCACTATCACTATCTTGTGAGTACAAATTTGAAGGGTCGACGGGTGGAGGCTCATCATAATTGTCATTCGCCTCAAGTAACTTCTCGAGCATAGATATGTCCTTTAGATCCACCACTGACTCACCACGAGTTTCTGCATCGTTCCCGAGGTCCTCTTGAACAAACGGTTCTAAAATATATTCCCCGAAGTCCTATTCCTCTTGATAGAAAATCCCCTCGTATGTCACGGGGTCAATGTTGTTGTAATCATCCTCAGAGGGAATCGGTAGGTTACCATGTGGCGATACCTGGAAGACGACTTCCCAACCCTTGAGTTCCGCTTTCTGGCATGGGTAGGGCAAATAATAAACTTGCTTGGCTTGGTGAGCCACTGTAACATCCCAAATTTCAAATAAAGGAAGAGG